>NC_134573.1:184601852-184960602 GCF_050947875.1 Dermacentor variabilis | reverse complement strand
AGAAATTCGCCTTCACTCTTTCTTCACCCCTTTACTGAGCACGAGGTGACATCAGTTTTCCTCTCACTAAAACATAACCCAAGTTTTGATGCAGAAGGCATGCAGGTTGGCCCTATCAAGTACGTGCTTGATATCATTGCCCCGTACATTACCAATATATTTAATTTGTCTTTATGAAGCGCTATCTTTCCTAAACGGATGCAAATAGCCAGATTGTCGGTACTGTTCAAGAAAGGTGACGTTAATGATACTAAAAGTTACAGACCCAATTCTACATTACCTGTTTTTTTAAAGGGCTAGAAAAAGTAATACTAATGCACATTTCAAAGTTTTTTGACAAGTACAGCTTAATTTCTCCAGCGCAGTTTGGATTTAGGAAACGACGGTCTACGGAATTAGCTCTACTCTATCAAAAGGAATTTATTTTATCGCAATTTGAAATTAAGAACATTATCCTTGGTATTTATATTGATTTTACTAAAGCATTTAATTGCATCCTTCACTCTGTTCTATTTTATAAGCTTAAAACCTACGGTATTCGAGAGCACTGTGTAAGCCTTATAATATCTTGTCTTGCTAATCGCTATCAGCATATTGAAATAAACAATAGCCGCTCAAATTTGAGACATATCACCAGAGAGGTTCCTCGACGTAGTATTCTTGGCCTGTTCCTGTTTATTGTATATATAAATGACCTAGTAAATATCTATAAAGGTGTACGCAGACGATGCCAGTATATTTTTTTCATCACCTGACTCTAGTAGCCTTCAGAATAAAGCTAACACTGCTCTGAAAATTCTTCATCTATGGTCAAAGCAAAAATGTCCACAAATCAATATAAACAAAACAAAAGCAGTAATCTTTTGGCCCAAATCTAAGCAAACAATGAGTTCCATCAACCTCGTTTATGACGATGTAAACATAGAAATTGTACATACCTTTAAAATCATTACAGTCATTTTCACACAATATATGCTTTGGGACGTGCACATAGAATCGATATTCGGCAAATTATCTCGTGTAGTTGGCATGATGGTCCTCTTTTACCTTACAGAATCAGAATCAAGGTTCTTCTTTATAACACCCTATTTTCTTTCTGCATTTTATTACTGTCTGCTCGTGTGGGGTACCACATCACGTATGAATCTAGAGAAGATACGTATACTTCAGAAGAAAATTGTGCGAGCACTATTTAACTTACCCTACAATGCCCACACATGAGACTTATTTCCGAAAGCAAATATAACACCCATGTTTACCCTTCATAATTACAAGTTAAGTCAAGCTTTCAAACGGTAAGTAAAAGAGAATTTGAAGTTTCTTTATGGGTTATCTAATCTCACCAGGAACACACATTCTTACATCACAAGGTGTACGGAACAGTGGAAGGTGGTCACTCCGTGAGCCAGTTATTCTACGCAAGAGATATCAAACACACTACCAACACTTCTAAATTTGTTTCTGCAATCGAGTCGGGATATTTATATAGCTGATGTACGAGCTTTACGTGAACATTCTGTCACTCATTCTCTCTACAGTAATTAAAGAGTATTTTTCAGAAAATTTGTGCTTTTGTGTTTATTTTTTGTGCACGTTTCACATACCGGCAATTGCTATATAAATAAATATATCTATATATATATATATATATATATATATATATATATATATATATATATATATATATATATATATATGTGTGTGTGTGTGTCCTGTTCAATCGCTGTTTGCCTTGCAAAGAAGGCTACAGGCTGTAGTCAAGTCGCTTGCCTCTACAGCGAATTTTACCCACAGTCTCCTCCATCACTCATTACAATAAACACTTATTATTATTATTATTATTATTATTATTATTATTATTATTATTATTATTATTATTATTATTATTATTATTATTATTATTCCATTTTAATCCCCCTACCCCCCTTATGGCGGCGAACCTTGCACTCTTGTCAGCGGCGACACAGGCATTGACTTCCTCCGACCCCTCCCCCCCCCCAAATTTTCTTCGTTAAATTGATGACTGTTTTGCATCATCAAGAAGAAAGCTTTAAAGGCATTCTCGCCGCATCTGAACATCATAGAGACATCCCTTTAGTATAAAACTGAAACGGAGGTCTCTACACGTCTTCCTTTTCTGGACGTGCTGGTAGAAGGAAAAAAACGGCCGCCTTTCTTTTAGTGCCTTCAGGAAGGATATGCGCACCGGTGGCTACTTGCATTACGAGCCTATTCACCAGCCTGCCACAAACGCTGAGTTGCCTCTTCCCTGATATAAAGTACGCATAGGACTCGCTCCAGCGAAGATGACCGTGCCTCTGACCTGTTCAAGGTGGGCCGCGAACTTTCCGGTGGCGGGTACCCTGTTAGTTTTATTCATTCCGTAGAACGACGCGTACCCAACGGCGCTCCGTCGCGCACGGTGCGGCCCCGGGCCCACTCAATTGTCCCCTATGTGCCAGGGGTCCGTGAGGCGTTGGCACGGGTTGCGCGGCCTATTGTCGCACACGTGGCGAATGTTCCCGCCCGTAAGCTGAAGCATGAACTGGTGCACGTCAAAGACCGGCTCGAGAAAAATAAGTTTCCAGGGGTTGTTTATAGAATTTTCTGCGCAGACTGTGACTATGTTTATATCGGCGATATTGGAAATTTTGAAAGACGGCTGAAAGGCCCATATGAATGACATCAGAAAGAAGGAGGTTGTCTCCGAGGCATTTGCGGAACACGTGGCAACTTCTGGTCATGAGGTTGATTTGATCAAAGCAAGCAGAATCAGGCAATAACATGGTGTTCCCGTGAGTATACGGAATCGCTTCTTATCCAGACTACGAGAAAAACGCTAAACAGGAATGATGGCAATCTTCCAGCTGCGTACGGTAAGGCGCCTCGGTCACGTACTAAAACAGACATAAGCTCTCCTCGTCGAGCCACTTTTTTTGTGAACCAAGCCGAAGTGTCTTGAAATGTTTTAGCCTTTTCATTTTTCGCCGGTGTGTCTGTTTTATCTTTTCATCTTGACACTTCACGAGCCCTCAAAAAACGAGTTGTCGGAGCAGTTATAAGTAAATATCACAGCTCGACCTTCTGCATACATAGTGGTGAAGACAGTGTTCCTTGTTCAATAAGTATCTTACGCACTATTGATTTCTTTCAATGGCAAAAAAAAAACAAGCGGTAACATAACTAGCTATCCCACCCTGAGAACTTCGAAGAACACGTGGTTGTACCTCCGCATAGTAAGTGCCACCGAAGAAGGCATGTCTTCAGTGAGGTCGAAACTACACGTGGCTGGCGAAATAAAAGTGGGCAGCGTAGTTGTAGACGAAGAAGAGAGCTAAAATAAACGTAGCGGCAAAGTACCAAAATAAATATAGAAGCAGCATGAAATTATCTTCAACTGCGGTAAAAGTTTTCGCAGTGGTTATGTGCTTGAATAGCGCCAGTGCCTACTAGTACAATAACGAAAGGTTCGCACGCGAGCCCCTTCGAGTGGTGCAATTTAGCCAGAAAAGCTCTAAAAGGAGCAGATTTTATACCGGCTTGTCATTTATGCCTTGTGAACACCAGAAAACGAAACGTGACTTTTCATTGCCATGGGTGTGATTCTTGTGTGATTCGCGTTGTGCAGACTCTATTAACGCTGATGCAAACATCCCTTTTCACGCGCAAATATGCGAGTCCTCCTCATTGAGTTCTCATCTCTGGAAATTGAGGTACAATATCATTCTGCCGTTTCCTCCAAGCCATTGTACTTCTGCGTTCTTTTCCTTTTCTGTAATTACTTGATTATCCTCAGGCCATGCAGAAGTTGATTCGCCTAATGACACCTATTCAAATTCCTGGTTTTTTATTTTTGCTCAAAATAATGAACCTTCTTTCTGGACGTTCATTTATTGTATTACTGGGTAAAGACCGTGATTTCGAGCGCAACCTGCCCCCTAGTTTTTCTTTTATTTTTTTACAACCTTTCAGTTCTTACCCTCGAGCTTGAGAATAAAATGCGCAGATAAAACAAAATATACAGCACTCTGATACCTCGGAAATCTCTTTTCACCAAATGCTTCGATGTAGCGAACTTGCGCTGCCCTAGTATCTTGCTGGTCTGCTACGCTGGAGCTCCACGCTGCAGCGCTGCTTTTTGTTTAGTTATCTATGAATATGATAAAGAATAGCATTGCCTACGGTTCGCCTCAAGCGTAACGAGCTCCCGATTGTCAGGAGATACATCTCAATGATATGGAAATTTGCGTTAAAAAAAGGCCTCCATACAAATTTGCCTCTAGCTATACCATATCACTGCGTTGAAATAACCTCACACCTTCAAGTATTATCAGGAAAAGGAAGAAAAAAAGTGGTAATACAAGTATGCTGACAGGAGCAACTTAATGTTCAAGAACGCGCACGCGCATGGCAAATTATTATGATTCCAGAGATATTCGTAGGGAAAGATCGCGTAGAATGAATAAAAAGCCCATGCATACGCGGAACTTCCAGAATTTAGTCTGCGAACTATGCAAATTTAATTCAGCACTCTGACGATTGTTAATACTGCAAAAATGTATCTATCACAAAAGTTTGGTATTGTGAAATTACTTCAGGAAGAAGTGTATTTGAATAAAATAGTGCTCGCGGTGACAAAGTAAGAGCACTAAATGGACCCCGAGAGTATAATCAAGCCCCGGAAGGCATCTGCTAGACTGTGATCTCCACTGAAGCACAGTTTTATCCTCCTGTAAAGCGTTCTTTTCTGCTGAGTAGTGCGCGCTGCGGCACAGCCAAATCTCACGGAGCGCCGGAGACGCAGCGAGATGCGCTCGTCGTCGTCGGATACGTTGCGTGGCAGTGGTGCGCCGGGGGCCCAATTAAATGCGGTTTCGTATTTCGGTGCACACGCACAGGGGTCCGTCGACGTGGGTCCACTAATGGCTTCCTCGTGCCGTTAATGGGTCCCAGTCGCGTCGTTGTCATCGGTGCGGCTTGCGGCGTCGGGAGACGAGAGGGGACGAGGCGCAAATGGCAGCCACCCTCTTCTGCTAAGCAGACGACTGCATGGAGAAGTCCTGTAGTGATTATTTCTGTGTCCCGGTTATAGCCGTGCCAATCACGCCCTAGAGCAGTGCGTAGCGCTTACCATCATTATTCGGTTTCTTTCGCACCCAAATGACTCTTGTGCACTACTATCGTTCAGTTTCAGTTTCATTATCAGTTTATTATTCTTTACTTCTTTAAATGAAATGAATTGGTAAGATACAATATACAGACGAGGGTCCCAAAGTCAAAGACTGCAATGGTAACCTCAGTTAATAATAACAATGTAGACATATATGAAGAAGAGCAAGTTAACTAAAAGAAACAAACACAATCGCGAAACTAGAACATAGAAAAATAAAATCAACGAAAACAAATTTTATGTATACAAGCCTGTAGTGCATAAAAAAACTGTCAATACATACAATTGGCAGATGTATTGTAATGAATGACGTATACTTAGTTACACATATAGAACAGCTTAAGGGCATGGCTAAATGTATGAAACAATGAAGATTTAATGCTGACGGGTAAATCATTCCACAGTTTTATACCAGCGAATGACGATGTCATTCTTCCATAGTTAGAATGAACCATAGGTAGTAGAAAATTGGAGTTACGTGCAAACCTGGTGTTATTGTTATTGATGAGGTGCCTGGAATCAATGAATTGGTATGAGAGCTGTTTAGTAAGCAATTTATAAGACATGATTAGTAGATTATAGTATGATGATAGATGATGTGCTTTTAGTACATTCTGCAATATCGCCCTTTATACTTCACTTGTAAAGAATCTACGATCATCGGCCTCAATAGAAATACCTCTTTGTAAACTTCGATTTTAATTACTCGCTTCTTTCTTCATAATCGTCGTACACAGATAAGGAAGGAAGGAGATAGGCCACAAATAACACACAGCGTGTTAAGTGCGCAACGTCAACATTTATAAAGGAAATTGTACGAAACATGACCACCAACATGCCACTCGGACAAATATCTTAAGCGGTGCAACTACAAGATAATCCTCGCACTTTTACTTTGAAGAAGATTGGCCCGCTACTTGAGTTTGGCATACCGGTTGTCATAGTAGAACATTTTAGTTTTCTTTTATGTAAATCATGTGTGAAAAATTTTCTTTGCGAGCAACCTCTCCTATAAAAACTAGCACGCACTTAAAAAAAAAAAAACATCCGAGAGTGTTACCAAGGCTTCGACTCGCAGTTGCATTCGTGCATGATGTCATAGAAGATAATGGCACACAGGTGTCAACTTTTATTTCCAGAGAAAGAAAATTGGGGTTATGCTAATCATGATAAAGGTTTTTTTTTTATTCTTTCAATGTTCTCGATATTCCAGATTTTCAAATATGGTTACGTCACTACAGTTTGCTCTTCGCAGCACTTTGCCATCTACAAATATCGCCCAGCTTACTTTTGTCGGCCCCTAAACTCCTTCTTTGCCTTTCGGTTTCGTTTTATTTTTCCTGCAGCCGTCCTTTTCCAAGTGTCGTAGTTCGAGCGTTGAGCATAATATATGAAATCCCAGAAGCGTAATCGAGTTTTAATGAGACCTGCACCTCGGGGAATTTTCTTACGTACCCGGTTATTTGTCCTCAGCAGCGAGAGTGGCAAAAAATCGGCAAAGGAAACTCGCCATCAAAGAAAAAACTAAGATCAGCTGAAGTGAAAATCTGAAGAGATTCGTTAGCTGCTTTCTTCAAAGCTCAATTTCGAAATTGTCCATTACAGACGCTTTCTCCTTTTTTTGCCTCGTTTTCCCGGCGCACGTGGTCTTCACTTCGAGTGGCAATGTCTTTAATGGAAGTAGTCTCACGTGCACAAAAGCTGCCATTTCTGGCCTGCTTGAGCTGATAGCCCGCAGCACCACATTTGCTCGACACTTATTCTGAACCTTTTGATTTTATTCAGTCGTTCAGGGCGTGGCAGGGTTTGGAGATGAAGGGATCAAGAAAATGTTTTCATTTAGGGATTTAAAGAACGGTCCTCCCATCCTTGCGGTTAGTTTGGCTTTTTTAAAACATTTCGTTCAGTAAAACGGGCACAAAACCAGTCTCTTCTTAAAGGGGTTCTTCATTGAATGTACGCACTTATATTCTTGCTTGCTTCTTTGAACCAAGATAATAAGGATGAATTTATGACGCTGCACCCCACCCTCGAAGACACAACCATACCTTTCAGGTTTGTTTGTGTACGCTCTCCCTTTGTCTATGGTTAAGGAAACTTTCCATCCTCTTTGTTGTGTTGCGAAGTTCACCAAAACTTTAAAGCCTTGCCCCACGGTGTAACTCTAAAATAATCCTGATTAACTGCATTAACCACTTGGCCTGGCCTAGTTGTTCCTTTTTTTTTTTTTTGGCGGACTAGAACAGGCATGAAACAAAAGCAGCAGACCTGAATTGGCAACGGTCCTTCTTCTATAGACTTGAAGATAAATGTTTTCTCTATCTTCAAGAAAAACAGAGTTACAGATGACAGTTCACCAATGCACTCAACTACCACAGATTATAAATGAGGTGACGGCTTCAATGCTCGCGAGCCTGCTCCAGAGGCGTTATTATTCATGCGGTAGTTTTAATTAAATGCAGTGCATGGATAAGTGAAAAAGAAAACAATGCACACGTTCATTTGAAGCTGCAATACAAGTTGCAGGGGCATAAGGTCGACCTGGGTCGATTTCAGCAGAGCAAACAGGAAGCTGTCGGATTTGAGAAATAATATGGGTTGGATCTTTTGATCTTCAGCGCAATATGTAAGAAGTCCGTAAGGTGCAAGATTGCGCACATGATGGCATGCATAATAATCTTAGTAGAGCATGACTCCAGTGTGCGTCAGTAAAGAAATCAGGTAAATCACACGTTTTTATAAGGCTATAAAAAGATTCAGTGCTAGGTTTGTCGCTCTTAAATGAAAGCGCGCTGGATAGTCAATAGCGCAGCTCGGTACTGCTAGACATCCATGTAATGGTGCTAAGTGTTATTTATCTGCATCCCAGATGTGGAAGGATCCTCGTCATGCGGCATTTCGGCCGCTACCGCTAGGTGCGGTCTAGGCTGCATTAGTTACGGCGCTTCATTATTTCTCAATGAAATATTTAGTGAAGACATCTGGGCACGTTTCAGCATTCGCGACGAACCACGATGTACCACATAGCGTAGTCATAGGCATGCAAGCAAACGACGAACATCCAATGTTGCTTTGAATAGTAGACAGTGCCGATGTGACTACAACTGCGTGCCTGCCAATGAACTACGTTACAGCACTTCTCCTTCTTTATGCTGTACTTATTCTTTCATTGATCGCTACTTGGGGCGATAATATTGGACCAATATGTGCTTAAGGGAATAATTTTAGTTATTTATTATGTAATGAAGAAGAAGAGCACAAGGGCGCGGCCAGCCAGACCTTCTGTTCCATGCCTGCAGTGCAACCAGTGGGCCAGCCGGATCGCCAGTGCTTAGCGCGAGCGTGAGTCCTTCGGGCAACCAGCTGTTTCTGCTCGGCGTCAACTGCCTTCTCGGTTAGGAACAGACGCTACCGTCTGAACTGTTCAATACACCCCATTACAATTCGTGGAATGTGCGGGGTATTCAAGAACATCTACACCCTGGAACTCCGGTCTCGGACTCTGCCTCCCGTCATCTCCCCAGCCGATGTCGCCACCACCCTCCGTTGCCTGCTAGGGCGCAGACCCGCAACGCCATCCAGCGGTTTTTAGCGGCACGGATGACCAGGACGTCAATGACTGGTTGTCTACCTACGAACAGGTGAGCTTGCACAATCGATGGGACGATAGCGCCAAGTTAAAAGCCGTCATCTTCTACCTTGCGGGAGTGGATCACCTGTGGTTTAAAAACCACGAAGCAGACTATCAGTCCTGGTCCGCGTTCAACACCAGTTTCGCTGAAGTTTTCGGTCGCCCCGCCGTCCACAAGTTGCCCCCCGAGCAGCTGTTACGAGAGCGAGCTCAAAAACCCGGTGAAACATTCACCTGTTATATTGAAGAGGTTCTCGACCTATGCAAACGTCCGGATGCGTCTATGCCCGAAAATGACAAATTGAAGCACATCTTGAAGAGCATCGCTGATGGCATTTTCCAAATGTTGATCGGGAAGAGTTCACGCACCGTGGCAGAGGTCATAAACTTGTGCCAAAGCTACAACGAATTGAGGAGGCAGCGTGATTTGACCAGGTGCCTCTCAGTGGCGGACGAGGCCCTCTCTTCCATGACAGTCTTCTCTGATCGCTCCTCCATGCTCACACAAATCCAAGCTTTCGTGCGGGAGGAAGTTGCACGTCAGCTTTCTCTACTATCCTTAACTGAGCTACCCCAACAGCAGCCGCTGCCACAATAGCCTCCCACACAGCTCGGCCCTACGCTCCGGTGGGTTATTGAAGACCAAGTTGCTGAGGCTCTACCAATGCAGCATCGGCGATACCCTGTCGCCGCACCCCTTACTTACGCATCCGTCGCCGCGCAGCCTCCTCGTCAACCACACGTTGCGCTATATCCACGGCCGCTACCACCCGTTCATCATCCCGTTCATCGACCTGCTCCTGCCTTTGCTAATCCTTGGCGTACGCAAGACAACAGGTCCATATGTTATGCCTGCAGTATTTCCGGCGATGTTGCACGACTCTGCTGCCTCCGCGTGCTGCACTCTGATGGGTTTGTGCAGTAGAATAATTATTCCACGACACGACACTTATTCCACGACACTTATTTTAGTCGGCAGTCGAACAGGCCACCAGCCGAGCGCCCGGTCCTTACACGTTGTTCTCCTTCCTCGCGTCGCCGCTCGTTGTACCCCATGCGTCGGCGCCCTTCACCCACGCAAGAGGAAAACTAAGCGCCGCAGTTCAGGAGGCAGAAACTGCGTCGCCACCGATCTGTATAAGTCCTCCATTGTCGCCTTCGAACGTTGTCGACCTAGCTGTTGACGGCGTCACTACCGTTGCGCTAATTGATACTGGAGCAGCCGTGTCTGTCCTAAACGAACGCCTCTCTGGCGCTTTACGAAAAGTTACGACGCTGCTTGCTGGGTTTTCTCTTTGCACAGCAAGCGCCCAGCCAGTTCAGCCTTTAGCAGCATGCACAGCTAGAGTTGTTATTCATTGCGTTCTCTATATTGTGGTGTTTGTGGTTCTGCAGTCCTGATTTCACGACGTGATACTTGGGTGGGACTTTCTTTCGCGAAATAACGCCGTCATCAATTGTGCACGTGCTGAAGTCGAACTATCGCCTCTGTGTGACATGCCGCTCGTCGCGCCACTTCTCTTCCCGTTAAGCTAGTCCTTCGAGGAGACATCACCACCCCGCCATGCTCGTCTGCCATTGTTCCCGTCTTCCGTGGCGCTGTCTCTGAATGCGCTGTCCTCTTCACTCCTTGGAACTCTTCATAACCCGCAAAGATGTTGCCCTCTCAGCCAGTTTCAGCTCCATCATTGTCTGCAATCCGCTTCCTACAGTCCTGAAGGCTCTTTGCGGCGAAGCACTTGGCCGTGTTCAGCCTCTTGATTACATGTTTATAACCGACGTGCCGGATGCTTCGTATGCAGAGCTCACTGACTTCTGTGCACTTTCCACTTCTGCTCCGCCATCACCTGACTTATTCACACCTTCCATTACCGATCACCTGACTTATTCACACCTTCCATTACCGATGTACAACGCCTCTCTCTGCGGGAAACTTTACACCGCCTGGACTTACGACTGTTCACCGAGTCAAAGATACTCGGACCGTGGCCACACCCGTCACTGGCACGAAAAGCGAATCGTGCATTACTGCAATACTTGAGGTACACCGGTTTAAGAGACCGTTTATAGTGTCCCTGTGCATAGTGTCCCGCCCACACGTACTCAGTGCTCACTCTCTCCCTTTCTCCTTTTTCTATTCCCCTTTCCCCCACCCCCAGTGTAGGGCAGCAAACCGGATACTCTTCTGGTTGACCTCCCTGCCTTTCCTGTCCTTGCTTTCTCTCTCTCTCTCTCTCTCTCCCCCCCCCCCCCCATTACCGATGACCTTACTTCTGAGCAGCGCTCCCAGCTTCTTCACCTGCTTGCCCAGTTCCGTTCTTCTTTTGATGTCGCTCAGGCTACTCTGGGTGGCAAGTCAACCGTCAGCCACCACATCGACACTGTGTTCCAACGCGCCATTGCGGCAGCGCCTGTGCCGCGTCTCCGCCAAGGAGCGTCGGGTGATCAGTGAGCATGTGGACGACATGCTTCAGCGCGGCGTCATTCGACGTTCCAATAGCCCGTGGGCATCACCAGTGGTTCTCGTCACAAAAAAAGATGGCTCCATTCGGTTCTACGTCGATTATCGCCGTCTTAATAAGATAACGCGAAAAGACATCTACCCTCTACCGCGCATTGACGGCGCCCTGGAGAGCTTGCAAGGCGCTGAATTCTTCTCTTCGTTGGATTTGCGCTCGGGCTACTGGCAGGTCCCGATGTCAGCAGTTGATCGTCCTAAAACTGCATTCATTACTCAAGATGGTTTATACGAATTTAATGTGACGACATTTGGCCTATGTAATGCGCCTGCTACGTTTGAACGAACGATGGACAATAACTTGCGTGGCCTAAAATAGAGCGCGTGTTTATGCTACCTCGTCGACATCATTGTGTTCGCCCCTGATTTCAGCCCGCATCTTCTTCGCTATATAGGCAAGTGTTGACGTCATTGATCAACGCAGGCCGGCAATCGAACCTGAAGAAGTGCCAGTTCGCCGCGAGCAAGCTCGTGATTCTAGGTCACGTCGCATCACAAGACGGCATTTGCCCCGACCCATCAAAACTTCGCGCTGTGGCAGAGTTTCCTAAACCTAAGACACTCAAAGAACTCCGCGCCTTCATCGGCCTCTGTTCTTACTTCAGGCGCTTTGTTCGCAATTTTGCCTCTGTTATATCACCTCTGACACAACTTTTAAGTGGCGCCAACGACCTACCATCCTGTTCTCCTGCATGCGACACGGCGTTCGTGACCTTATGCCGTCTCCTGACGTCTCCGCCTATACTGCGACACTACGACCCTACCACCCCAACTGAAGTGCATACCGATGCCAGTGGTATTGGCCTTGGCGCTGTCCTTGCGCAGTGCAAGGCTGGCTACTCCGAGTACGTCGTTGCTTACGCCAGTCGTTACGTCGTTGCTTACGCCAGTCGTGCGCTGACCTAAGCAGAACGCAATTACAGCGTCAAAGAAAAAGAATGCCTGGCCATCGTTTGAGCACTCGGGAAGTTTCGCCCTTATTTATACGGCAGGCCTTTCAGTGTGGTTACTGACCATCACGCCCTTTGTTGATTATCCTTTTTAAAAGACCCACCTGGACCCTTTGCCCGCTGGGCTCTGCGCATTCAAGAATACGACATGAACGTCATCTAACGCTCAGGTCGCAAGCAAACTTACGCTGACGCTCTGTCCCGCTCTCCGCTGCCAGCCGGCACGGCCTCCCTCTCCACCAATGAGGCGGTATCCTCGGTTGACATCGACACAATCGCATAAGAACAGCGCAAGGATCCTTGGGTGGCCACCCTTTTGGAGCTCCTTTTTGGCTCGCCTGCATCTCCCATCTTCCGCTCCCTGCGTCGGCAGGCTGCCATTTTGCTGCCCGGGATAACCTCTTGTATCGACGCAACTACCAGCCTGATCGTCGCAACTGGTTCCTGGTTATCCCTAGGACTTTGCGTTCCGACATGTGCGCGTCTTTCCATACTAACCCACAATGTGCACACGCAGGCGTTTTGAAGACGTATGAGCGCCTGCGGCAACGTTACTACTGGCGAGGAATGTTTACTTTTGTCCAAAAGTTTGTCCGCTCGTGCCCGCAATGCCAACGCCGCAAATCTCCGCCTCATCCGGCCCACGGATTATTACAGCAGCTTCCGTGCCCTGCTCGTGCCTTCGACCATGTGGGAATTGACATGTACGGGCTGCTACCAATAACACCCACTGGAAAACGATGGATTATTGTCGGACTTGATCACCTTACACGCTATGCTGAAACCGTTGCTCTACCTGCAGCGACCGCCAGTGACGTTGCATCCTTTCTGCTCCATCGTTTCATTCTTCGTCATGGTCCACCTCGGAAGCTGCTGAGTGATAGAGGCCACGTGTTTTGTCGTAGGTGGTTGAAGCTCTGCTTGCTCAATGCCGCATAGTTCACCGGAGCACCACGGCGTGCGATCCTCAAACTAACCGGCTTACGGAGCGTTTCAATCGCACCCTGGGTGATATGCTCGCCATGTGCGTTTCATCGGAGCATACAAACTGGGACATCATCCATTTGTCACATACGCGTATAATACGGCTCCACAAAGTACTACAGGGTTTTCTCCATACTTCCTTCTCTGCGGTCGCGATCCTTCCCATGCCATCGATACGGTTTTGCCTTATACACCAGACATGTCAGAGTGTGCTCCCATTTCAGCTGTCGCCCGATACGCCGAGGAATGCCGTCAATTAGCCCGAAAGTTCACCTCCTCCGACCAACAACGATAAAAAGCCAATCGTGATGGCGACGCTACGAAACCGAACTTCGCTCCCGGCACACTTGTCTTGTTGTCCATGCCTTGTACCACCCCTGGACTTTCGACAATACTTCTCTCGCAGTATGATGGACCATACCGCATCCTCGAACGCACCTCTCCGGTCAACTATGTCATAGAGCCGCTTACACCGACATCCGACAAGCGCCGCCGTGGACGGGATGTTGTTCACGTTCACCGCCTGAAACAATTCTGTGACCGGCTCGTCTCCACGTCGTAAGTCGCCAGGATGGCTCCGTTTTTGCACCGGCGGTAATCGTAATGAAGAAGAAGAGCAGGAGGACAAGGCTAGCCAGATCGTCTGTTCCATGCCTGCAGTGCAACCAGTGGGCCAGCCGGATCGCCAGTGCTTAGCACGAGCGTGAGCGGTTCGGGCAACCAGCTGTTCCTGCTCTGCGTCACCTGCCTTCTCAGTTACGAACAGCCGCTACCATTTTAACTATTCAATACACCCTATTACAATTAATATATTTATTACGAAATATATAAATAAGTACGTCTACACCTAAGCACAAAAACGAGATCCCTGACGGGACTGGCCTCTCGGGACCACGCGTCGCAATAGCGGCTTCCGTGTAGCGCTCTAGAACACTGCTTATTACTTTGCAATTTACCTGCAAGAGAGCTTGCAGAATTCTAGAAAGTGTTTTCTTTTTTTTTTCTGCTTAATTGGCAGACTCGATTGTAGAAGTACTTCTGGGCTACAGTGCACTGAGTTGCTTACGTACATAAACTCGCAAGACAAGCACGTACTGTGTAGTAACGCTTTATTGGTGTACTTGAAGTATGCAATGCTATTATCTTTAGTTTACTACGATGCATCTTCGTTTTCCTGTATGCCCCCGTATGCTGCACTGCTTGTGTGTAATCATGTATATGACATATACAAACCCTCTGATTGCACCATGCACTTTCGGATATGGCCCCAGTTAGCGTGTGTACGAAACACATTCATTTCTCTGGACAACTACCACACGGCTCTTCGGCTGTGGTCCCCAATATTAAGTATCGGTGATAAAAGCTCTGGCTTTCTGTTTTACATTTAGAGATTTTTAGCCTGGCATATGCTTCCTAGTAGTCCGGAAAGAGTTATTTGCTAAAGCCACTCGGTTAACGTAGATGTTCCCCGGATTACCCACTGCGAGACGCCTGTTTTCACTACAATATAAGTCATCGAAAACCAAATAACAAATCAAATTCTTGAAGTTTTGACGGCGATAGCACTACATTGAGAAATTCTGTATGACACAACCTAGAAGGACAAAACAATAAAGAAAATGGGACAATTAAGGCTCAAGGAAAGTGATGAAAATGCGAAAATAACCGGCAAACTGTTGTAACACTCTGTATTCGCGGATATGCTTGATTTCTTCTTTTATTTTAATGTAATTGCGAGGGTCCAATGAAGCTTACTAAATTTGAAACATCCTACACAAGGGCAACAAACGACAGGATACCTGCCATGAGATCATTTTACATAAAATAATGGTAGATCAAAATAAGAAAATATGTGAAGGGTGCAGGAAATTTTTTCGCTGCATTAAGATATGTAAAATTAAAGTACGCGGACTGCCTAGCGCTACAGACCACGGCCATGTTTGGCACGTATTGATCTACACGCAATGCACACTACTATTCTGGGCAACTCCACTGAACCCTAAGTGCGGGGAAAATTTAGCGTAAGTAGCGGTATGGAAACGCATCTCGTGCCACTTGAGCTAGCCTTTCACTGTTAAACGTGTAGACTAAGTGCAAGAACCTGAAATTGAATGAGAAATGCTGACACGTAGACGAACATTACATGTTGGGCCAAAGGCATTCTAATATGCGCACGCAATCGTTAGAGAGCTTACGCCAATTGCTGATTGCATGGTAAAATGGAACAAGTACTCTTACGAAGCGTGACTCAATATCTCCTGGTGTGTACAAAGTATGAAAGGATAAGAAGCGTTTTTCGTTGTTATTGGATGAACAGAACGGGCGAATAGCTGCCCTAGCCACGCATATTAAGAAAGATGCACTATTCTAGAAGTTTCTCCTAAGTATACATAAATATTGGGTATAGAAACAAGTGTAGGGCCAGCAATCAATCAAGGTGACTTTGCTTTCAGCATGCAACAGCCTTCAGCTTATATAGTACGTTTCTTTAAGCTTATTTTTCATGCCTTGGTGATTTTCATGCATTCGTTTCTGCACTTTGGGACACCATACGATTTAGCGTTTAAAATGCATGAGACACATCACAGAATGCATGCTCAACAAATCACGTTACTGTCTAGGTCTCGCTGCTATCGCAAATGTACAGTATTTGTCAAAAAGTTTAGGGGCTACGCTGCCTGAAACCACCAGGCTGACTGCAGTGTCAACGCCCCGAGAAGTAAATAAAAATAAACGAAAAAACGCTCCTACTCTCCATTTAAAATTCTGGAGTGTCAGAAAATAACAGATAGTGAAGGCACGGAGTGGTTGATGTTTCTTTAAGAAAGGGTTTGCATCAAATAATCGCTGCAAACAGGAAATACCATCCCCAAAAACAAATTTATTTCGATCCGAACGAGTAATAACTTGACTTTGCACTCCTGCAAGGGTAGCAATTCAAACGTTTCGACGGACACAACACAACCGCACCGAAGAAAGAGATGACTATAAGGGTAAACGAAAGCACTGCTCCGTCACGGAGAGCAAGTCACCAGAAGCTATCGTCAGTGTTTAAATATTTTACACTCGTCCGTCGCAGCGGCGTGGAGCGTCTTCTATCGGCTTTGCGCTCATTTTTCAACATTTATCAAATGCCAGCGAAAGAGCCACGTCTCGGTGAACTTCTCGTCTCGATACACAATTTATTTTCTCGTTTGTACTTATTACATATTTCTTTTATTTTTTGTTTCATATCTTAGGCCTTGTGCACGCACGAGAGCCGCAAAAGCCGCATCTGTCGTTTCCTGCTTTTGTTCCTCTGTGAGGAAACGCCAACTTCATATTCTACGAGCCTTTTTTGTTCGCAGAAACGATGCGGCGCTGCTTTGTTCACTTCTTGAGATGTATCTATGCACTGCATCAATAAAAATGTGCAGCAGTGCGGGACCTACATCGCACACATGGGCGGCCGCCAGTGCATCATAGAACAGCGTCATAGATCTTTGTAATTCTTGAGCATGCACGTGAAATGAAGACCGAGAATCGCTGCAAACTACATAAAGAAAGAAAGAAGATGCGGAGGAGTTAATGTGTGAGAGAGACAGCTTGCATAAATCTGGAGATTCAAAGCTGCGAGTTGTTGCGTTTCGCCTGCGACACGTGGTTTTGCCGGCGCGACTGCGGCGGGGCGGCAGACATTTTGGCCCGATCGTCGTCGCCGCAACGCTCATCGCCAGGTGTTTCCAGGCGCGACTGCGGCGATGCGACCGCAACGGATCACCCTCTCCTTCCAGTCATTGTGCCCGAACCAGGCGATGCGAAAGCAGGGATCATCCCCTCATTACAGTCATTGTGCCCGACCGGCAGCGCTACAACAGGGTGCTACGATATCGTGCTCGACATGGTGCTACGGCAGCGCTACGACAGGGTGCTACGAGATCGTGCTCGACATGGTGCTACGGCAGCGCTTCGACAGTGTGCGTCACCATTAGCCCATTGTACATTCACGTGCTCGTCTTTTGAGGGGTTCCTTCTTGCCCTCAACTGCGAGAGTATAAAAACAGCTGCCCCCGGACGCCAAAAGGAGGGCTCCGATTTCTTCTGTTGAGTAAAGTGCTCTCCCGTCTCTCTACTTCGGTCAAACCTGACCGCCAACTCTTTGCGATGTTAAAATAAACAAGTTGTTTCGTTGTTACCAGTCGACTCATGCTTTGCCGGGACCTTCGGATGCTTCCAGTTGTACCCCAGGCCGCCAGGCCAACGCTACCCTTGGGGCTTGCGACCCAGGTACAACCACGGGCGTCAGCGCCGAGTTCCCAACAGATCGTACCAGCGGTGCGATCCAAACATCTGGTTGGCAGCGGTGAGATCGCCTCCGACTTCAAACAACTGTCTGCCAGCGGTGAGATCGCGACAACGGAGGCCAGCAGCAAAGAGATGCAGTTGACTGTATGCTGAGCAGCTCAACGACGATCCGGGAGCAGTGCAACGAGCCCTGTGTGACGACTGGTTGCCTGCAGCGGAACGACTGCGCGGAATTCCTGCCTGCGAGGTTTGGTGAGTGCGGGACTTTCTTCTTCTGAGCTTTGCCAGGCTTTTGTTAGTGTTAGAAACAGAGCTGGTATTTGTGGTTGTCGTTGCTGCCGGGTTAGTTTGCGGCAAGACAATAGTAAGCAGTAGAGAAAGCAGCATTCAGAGCAGCCATGGATTTGAAGTCGTTGCGCAAACCGAAATTGTTGGAGCTTGCAAGAGAGTTGGGTCTGGATGTCTCAGACAAACTAAGAAAACCTGAACTGCTAAAGGCTATTCTGGAGTTAGAGGCTGAGGATGACGAGCTGTCGGAATGCCTTGAGACCATTGAAGAGAGGGAGACTGCAAAAAGAGAAGAGCGTGAACGTAAAGAACAGAAAGAAAAAGAAGAGCGTGAACGTAAAGAACAGAAAGAGCGAGAGCAACAAGAGCGTGACCCTCAACACGCTTTGGAAATGAAGCGTCTTGAGGTAGAGATGGAACGCGCTCGTAATGGAAGTCAGGCACACGGTGCAGGAGAACGCGTATTGTTCGAAATGACTGACCTGATGCGGCCGTTTAAGCTTGGAGAGGACATTGGTTTGTTCCTGGTTAACTTTGAGCGAACGTGCGAGAAGCAGGGGTTCTCTCGGGAAACGTGGCCACAGCGCTTGCTCACTTTGTTACCCGGCGAGGCGGCCGACGTAGTCGCTCGCTTGGATAGAGAGGAAGCAGAGGATTTCGACAAAGTAAAATCGAGTCTGCTAAAAAAGTACCGGCTGTCTGCGGAGGCGTTCCGTCGGAAGTTTCGGGAAAATGAGAAAGGCAGAAGTGAGTCATATACAGAGTTTGCGTATAGGCTTATGTCGAACATGCAGGAGTGGCTCAAAGAAGAGAAAGCGTTTGGTGACCACGATAAAGTTCTGCAGTGTTTCGGGCTAGAACAGTTTTATAGTCGGTTACCGGAGAACGTGCGATACTGGGTCTTGGATAGGCCAGACGCTTGTACGGTGGCTAAAGCCGCTGAGCTAGGCGAGGAGTTTGTGACGCGTCGGGCTCGCGGAGCTAAGGACGGTCAAAAGGGTGAATTTGGCTCGAAGTTTGAGAGGCCGAGGTTCACGCCCATGAGATTAAAGGGGGACACGCGTAGTGAGGATGCGAGTGAAAGCAGTCCGACCAAACGTAAAGAGACGGCGGCAGCCAAACGCAGAAAGCGGTTCGAGATGAGGCGAGCGCGCTTGTGTTATACGTGCCAGAAGCCGGGTCACTTTTCGGCGCAGTGTCCGGAAACAACACCAAAAGTTGTGTTTTTTTCAATAGGCAGCACTGACGAGAACATGAAGCTTCTCGAGCCTTACATGCGAGACCTCCTCGTGAACGGGAAAGAGTGCCGAGTGCTTCGCGATTCCGCAGCTACGATGGATGTAGTTCACCCGTCTTATGTAGAACCCCATATGTTCACGGGCGAGTGCGCATGGATCAAGCAAGCCGTGGAAGCTCATAGCGTGTGTCTGCCGGTAGCAAAAGTGCTTATTGAAGGACCTTTCGGAGCGCTTGAGACGGAGGCGGCAGTGTCATCTATGCTGCCACCCCAGTACCCGTACCTATTTTCAAACAGGTCCGATCACCTCCTGCGCGAGAAGGGGCTTTTGTTTGGTGAAGCTAGTGTTCAGGCCTTAACCAGATCGAAGGTTCGGGAGCTCGCTGCAAAGGCGGTAGTTGCGGGGCCGACGTTATCAAACAACGAAAAAGGGTCAGAGGCGCAGCAAGCTGATATTCAGAGCACGCCCGAACTGAATAAACTTGAGTCTGTAACGTTAAAGGCGCCAGATACTGGAGAGGAAACGCCCGACACGGGAAAGTTAGAAGAGCTATCTACTGATTTGCTCATCGCGCCTACGACAGACGGACTTGATAGGTTGCTAAAAGTCAGCCGGTCGGCTTTGATAGCCGAGCAAAAGAAGGATGGTAGCCTAGAAAACATACGCTGCAATGTCAAAGAAGGTATCGCCAGGAAAACTGCGCGTTTTGTGGAAAGAGGTGGAGTCCTGTACCGGAAGTATCTAGACCGCCGAGGAGTGGAGTTCGATCAGCTGATCGTGCCTCAATGCTATCGTCAGGATCTGTTGCGCTTGTCACACGGGGGTTCGTGGTCCGGACACCTAGGAGTTAAGAAAACTAAGGACCGTCTCTTGCAAGAGTACTATTGGCCAGGGTGTTTTCGGGACGCAGACCATTTCGTGAGGACATGTGACACTTGTCAGCGGGTGGGCAAACCAGGGGACAAATCAAGGGCGCCGTTGAAATTGGTACCTATCATAACGGAGCCTTTTAGACGGCTCGTTATTGATACAGTGGGACCTCTGCCGGTAACAGCCACGGGGTACAGACACATTTTGACTGTGATCTGCCCAGCGACAAAGTTCCCTGAAGCAGTGCCGCTTAAAGAACTCAGCTCAGTTGAGATAGTCAATGCACTACTGTCCATATTTGCGCGAGTTGGTTTTCCTGCAGAAATTCAATCAGATCAGGGCACAGTGTTTACTAGCGCTTTGACGACAACTTTTCTCGAAAGGTGTGGGGTAAAGCTGCTACACAGCTCAGTGTACCACCCACAGTCGAATTCCGTTGAGAAGCTCCACTCCGTCATGAAGCGCGTGTTGAGAGCGTTGTGTTTTGAACATCGAACTGACTGGGAGCTGTGTCTGCCTGGGGTGATGTTTGCTTTACGGACCGCGCCGCATGCAGCTACGGGGTTTTCGCCAGCTGAACTGGTGTACGGTCGCTCGCTTCGGTCTCCGCTTCGCATGCTTCGAGAATCATGGGAAGGTAGGGGCGACGACCCAGTCGTGGTGGAGTACGTACTTAAGCTCCTCGAACGCTTAAGAAGGGCACAGGAGTTGTCAGGTGAAGCAATGACAAAGGCCCAGCAGAGGGCCAAGGTTTATTATGATCGGACAGCCAGGGCCCGTCGTTTTGAGGTGGGCGATGAGGTCATGATATTGCGCACATCGCTAAACAACAAACTAGACGTGCAGTGGGAGGGCCCAGCGCGAATTGTTCAGAAACTGTCGGACGTTAACTACGTGGTAAGTCTGCCAGGAAAGCGGAAAGCACAGCAAGTTTACCACTGTAATCTGCTCAAACCTTATAGACAAAGGGAAGCAGTGGTGTGCATGCTGGTAAACGTTCCTGAAGAGCTTCCGGTCGAGCTTCCAGGACTAGGCTCAGTGACGAACAGGGAAGACACCGGTCAAGTCATTAGTGACCTTATCAGTAAAGCACCGCTGTCGCCCGAGCAGAAAACCAAACTACACCAGCTATTACAAGAGTTTCAAGGTCTGTTCTCTGAGAGGCCTGGTAGGACTTCTGTACTTACTCATGATATAGAACTTACCTCCCCAGAGCCAGTACGATCCAAGGCGTATCGGGTGTCACCCCGCCAGAGCGATATTATGGAGGCTGAGGTAAAGAAAATGCTACAGCTCGGTGTTATTGAGGCAGGTGAGAGTGATTATACCTCCCCTTTGATTTTAGTTGAGGTACCGGGCAAGGAACCTCGTCCTTGCGTCGACTACCGCAGGCTTAATTCCATCACTAAGGATCAAATTTATCCGATCCCTAACATCGAGGAGCGCCTTGAGAAAGTTAGTAGCGCTCAGTTTATTTCCACCCTAGATCTTGTCAGGGGTTATTGGCAGGTTCCACTTACAGAAGAGGCTAGTAGGTATGCGGCGTTCATTTCACCAATGGGAACATTCCGTCCTAAAGTGTTGAGTTTTGGTTTGAAGAACGCGCCATACTGTTTTTCAAGTCTCATGGATAAAGTGTTGCGGGGACAGCAAGAATTCGCTTTACCGTATCTAGACGACGTAGCGATATTCTCCGCATCCTGGTCTGAGCATATGACACACTTGCGGGCAGTGCTAACCCGCCTGCGCGAAGCGGGCTTGACAGTAAAGGCTCCTAAGTGCCAGTTAGCACAGGCCGAGGTTGTCTACCTCGGTCACGTGATTGGTCAGGGTCGTCGCCGCCCCTCTGAAATAAAGGTGGCCGCTGTGCGAGACTTTCCGCAACCGCGCACAAAGACCGATATTCGGTCGTTCTTAGGTGTCGCCGGCTACTATCAGAGGTACATCCCCAGGTACTCTGATATCGCGGCTCCCCTGACGGATGCTCTAAGAAAAACAGAGCCTCAAACAGTCGTCTGGGACGAGACAAAGGAAAGAGCTTTTAGCGCCCTAAAGAGTGCCCTAACAAGCCAGCCTGTGCTACGATCACCAGACTATACAAAAGGGTTCGTTGTTCAGTGCGATGCTAGTGAGCGAGGCATGGGCGTTGTACTGTGCCAACGGGAAAATGGAGAAGTAGAACACCCCGTCCTGTATGCTAGTCGTAAGCTGACCAGTCGTGAGCAGGCGTATAGCGCCACCGAGAAAGAGTGTGCGTGTCTCGTGTGGGCCGTTCAGAAATTGTCATGCTATCTAGCCGGCTCAAGGTTTATCATTGAGACGGATCACTGCCCTCTCCAATGGCTGCAGACCATCTCTCCCAAAAATGGCCGCCTCCTGCGCTGGAGCCTCGCTTTACAACAATATTCCTTTGAGGTGCGTTACAAAAAGGGGAGTCTCAACGGTAACGCCGATGGCTTAAGTCGAAGCCCCTAACGTAGGAATCAGCCTCAAAATTGTTTGTTACTGATGTTTTTCTTCCTGAGGCAGGATTTTTTTTTAACATATTGCTTTTGTTTAGTGTTTCAAAGTGATGATATGCTTTCTAGTGCAATTTTTCAATTTGTGGACGCGTTCTGAGTGATGCTAGACTACTGTAAGGAACTAGGCAGTGGTATAAAAAGGGGAAAGAGCCTGGCAGGGCTTAGTGAGGGTTGTGCCGTGCTTGCTGACTGAGCGGTTGAGTTTCAGCGTAGTTCTAACGCTTGCCGGGAACGAGAACAAAAATGTGAACTCTCCCGAAGTCACTTTGCAGTGTCCCGTGCGAACCTGAACGAGAGAACGAGGCCTTCTCTGTGCGCTGCGCTCAAGAAACGTCGAGGGACGCCCGACTTCGGTTATGAGCATCATCGAGCGACATCCCTCCGGACAGCGGATGCAGTCCCCTGTCCATCGGGATCTCCTTCCCCCGGCGGGGCGGTCTGTTGCGTTTCGCCTGCGACACGTGGTTTTGCCGGCGCGACTGCGGCGGGGCGGCAGACATTTTGGCCCGATCGTCGTCGCCGCAACGCTCATCGCCAGGTGTTTCCAGGCGCGACTGCGGCGATGCGACCGCAACGGATCACCCTCTCCTTCCAGTCATTGTGCCCGAACCAGGCGATGCGAAAGCAGGGATCATCCCCTCATTACAGTCATTGTGCCCGACCGGCAGCGCTACAACAGGGTGCTACGATATCGTGCTCGACATGGTGCTACGGCAGCGCTACGACAGGGTGCTACGAGATCGTGCTCGACATGGTGCTACGGCAGCGCTTCGACAGTGTGCGTCACCATTAGCCCATTGTACATTCACGTGCTCGTCTTTTGAGGGGTTCCTTCTTGCCCTCAACTGCGAGAGTATAAAAACAGCTGCCCCCGGACGCCAAAAGGAGGGCTCCGATTTCTTCTGTTGAGTAAAGTGCTCTCCCGTCTCTCTACTTCGGTCAAACCTGACCGCCAACTCTTTGCGATGTTAAAATAAACAAGTTGTTTCGTTGTTACCAGTCGACTCATGCTTTGCCGGGACCTTCGGATGCTTCCAGTTGTACCCCAGGCCGCCAGGCCAACGCTACCCTTGGGGCTTGCGACCCAGGTACAACCACGGGCGTCAGCGCCGAGTTCCCAACAGATCGTACCAGCGGTGCGATCCAAACAGAGTTCATTAGGTTCTGCGCTTCAACAGCGTTCGGAAGAGCGCGCCCGAAAAGAAAAATGCTGAGTAGCATACAGCGGTTAATCCGACAATCTAATCACTCTGGTGTGACTCCGGAGGTCGTTTAGTGCTTATATTCAGAGCTAACAAATTAAGGGCAACCTTCATGAAGTAGAGCGATGGCGCAGTAAGAGTAGTAGCAGATGTAGTAAGTAAGATTGACTAACTGGTTGCAAGTGTAATCTAACGTGATTTTCTGGTGCGAATTTAGACGGGATCAATTCCTTGGGTATCTCGTTCTGTTCCGTATGTATTTGCGCTGGAAAACCACGTTCCATAAGATTTCACTTATTCATCGAAGTTTACAGGTTACTCTGAACGCGCATCGTAAACCAAGCATGTTTTCTATATGACGAGCGCAACTCACACGCAACGCTTAGGCGTACAGTCTATAAGGCTTCTGGAATGACGAGTTGCAGGTAGATTTCAGTGCGCAGGTGTAGGGGACAAGGATTGCGCCTCTTCGACGAAGCGCCGCGATTAAAGTCGAATTAACCACTTAAAAATGAAACCAACCCGGAAAGTAAACGACCGAGTATACACCCCTAGTCTAGAAAAACCGTAGTTCTCTGTGATATATTTCTGTGCGGCGCTCACAAATCCACGAAGGACGAAGTAGAAACACACGGGACAGGCGCTGTGCTTCTGCTTCGTCCTTCGTCGATTTGTGAGCGCTGCACAAAAATACGTCATGTCTGTTTACAAACTCGCTCAGTTTTCTATCCTAACGTAGTTCTTCAGTTGGCGCAATATTTATACACGTAGTTGCGAGCCTGGATACGTTAAACGTGTTGCGGCAAAAACGTCGGTGACAAAAATGGGAAGCTCCTCAAGCAAGTGTACTAAGTCCACTCGTTTTCATTGCAGCAAGAGCGGGATCACCAGCAGTACTTCCGGCGGACATATCGATTTATTGTGATTACATTGGTATAAGGGCATCGCACAAGTCATTACAGGTTGTCAGGCATCGTATGCAGGAAGCTTTAAATTCAATAACAGATTATCTATGGGACCCGGACATGCATTCCATTCATGCCAAATAGGCGGTCTTGCACTTCACGAGAAAAAGAAAAAGAAACGTTAGAAATTTTCATCTGTCTAAGAGGGTTAACGATTTGGTTCAGCAACACCATTTTCTCGGCTTCATTTTAGACAGCCAGCTGCGATGAACTCATTTGGCCGCACCTTAGGATGAAATTAATAGTATAATAAATATTATCCGCAGAGATTTGAGTACTAAACGGGATGGTATGATTGCGTTCCTACTCCACGTTCACTAAGCTGTTGTCCGGCAGAGAATGGCTTAATCACTCCGCAATTCTTTTGCAAAACGTGCTTGCTAGTTCACTACACCTGCTACATGGGGCTACAGGTTCAAACATTACGCGTGTGCGTAGGAATCCCGCGAGCTATGTCCAGCCACATCACTATGGCAGAAACAGGCGACCCAAACTTTTCTGTAATTCGCAACCTGCTAACATGCCGGGCACTCTTCAAGCACGCTGTTTAGTATTAGTTTGGAGAGTATAGATAACGGCTTCCACGATTGGCTTTTAGGCATTCAGGCCTTTGCTACCGCCTATGGCTTCTACACTGCAGTGCTAAATAAAAACGTAAATTGAAAGTCTTCCAAGCAAAAGCGATGTTTCGACATTAGCAGTTAAACAACCGGCATTACATAAACAATTCGATTAACAATTTGCAGGAGCTCGTCTGCGGGCAGCTTCAGATGGGCTCCTTCCAAACATCAATCACATACTCCGATATTGATCCCGCCAAATTTACTCATCAGTGCAGGCTGTGCCGAGCACTCCCGCCCAACATCTTTCACACACTACGGGGCTCTGCAAATACAGCGATCTTCGGTCGCCCACGTGGCTTTAAAATTACCACGACGCAGCAATGGGAGGCCATACTGTTCAACTCCGACAAGGGCGAGCAGCGGGGCTATTCTGCAAGTGTCCACTTATAGTGCACATGTACATTTCGTCTGCTGCTGAAGTGCTGAGCGACTGGAGGCGCCTGTCTGCTTCTGACACATACTCCGCCTCAGTCAATCAGAACTCCAGCAGCAGATAAAATGGACATGTTTACTAGGTGGACACTTGCAGAATAATCCCCCAGGTCTTGGTCGCAGGGCTGGCAGAGGCAGCCGCCAAGGAGCAGGGACTCCGGGTCGATTAACTATCATCGCCTCCCGCAACGGAAGAAACCATTCATCCATCAAGAACTTGAAAAATATTAGGACTCTATTGATGTTTACGCGGTCCGTTCTGTCAACAAAGAAAGTGTAAGAACATGTGTGATACCGCTTTCGCAAGTAAAGTATGCTTGCCAGCTAGGACGCACGTCGTCGTGAGCAACAACAAAATCTGTGTCAATTATCAGAATCAGAATCAGTTTTTATTTTCCTCAAGGAAAGGAAAAATCGAATGTTTTATCCGCATATACAAGGCAGCAGAACCTGGGTAATGTGCACGCACTTGTCATCGTATTTTGGATGTCTCGAAGCTATCGAGGAATGCCAACCACATGCCCGAATAACGCATGCGATAAAAAAGTGTTTAAATCAATAAAAGCAAAAAGACGTATTGCAGTGGGTCCCGGGACATGATGGTATAGCAGGTACTGAATTAGCCGACTTGCGAACAAAATTTACCCATAATCGCCAATGAAATGGTTATTTATGTGTAATACTACAAAAGAAAGAATTGTGCATTCGCGATTACGCAAAGGGGGAATCCGGAATGACCCACACTGATCTCTGCGAGAAGCCTTTTTCGAGCAACAATAAAGTTTGTTCTCTCTTTCTCTTTCGCTCTCTCTCTAGTCTGTTCTTCCCCGCTGGCGGATATGGTTGAACAGTTCTTTAGCAGGGGTATTGGGTTGCCCACTAGCGTGCAGTCGGCGATGATTGCGTGCCAAAAGTGTTCCAGTTGTATTTTCTTTTCTTTTTCTTAGCAGTTTATTCCGGCAGCCCCCAGCCGGCAGGCTAAAACTAATAATTTCTTAACCAAAATCTGCCGAGAACAACCTGTATCACACCACATAAAGGGCTATCCTGTTTCTGCATGACATTAGAGCAACTCTTCCCATATCTACTGCTTGTCAGCTAATCAGAAGGTCTCGCAGAAACACTCTGGTTGTTGCTATTGTATGACCCCAATATACGGATTAAAACTAGTATTATATTTTAGCGTAACAAGTGCACCATCAGCGTTAGCACAAACATAAAGGACATAATTGCTCCTCGCTTTCATAGCGCACTGGTCGTTGCTTCAATGTGATCGTAAAGCACAAGAATAAGAAAAAGACCGTAAACAATACATTGAAGGGTCATGCAAGATTGCAGCAGTAGCATTTTATATGGATACGACAGCTACAGACTAGCTGGCCGCATTAATGATCCCCAATAGTTTCTACGGCTCCGCAGGCGCGGAGGGGTGGCTCGGCTACAGGAGCATTTTGTGCACGGGCTAGCGGTTTCCAAACCCCGTCGGCGACATCGACGCCCCCCTGCGGCCTCGTATGAGGCTCACCTTGCGTTGCGCTGCCCTTATATCGAACGGACTGCTCCCACTGCGAGCCATGAGGGGAGTAAGAGAAGGAGAAGAGCGCGCAACGATCACAATGCGCGGGTGATAGTAAAGTGCGCGAGTGTGTAGGAAAAGAGAAGAGGCGAGGAGCATTTCGAAGCGGCGGGAATACGAGACGGAACGAAATGAAATAAGAAGAAATGGAGAACAGTATGCCGTGCTGGTCGGATCGGTCGGAGCCCTCGCTACGATCCGCCCGGTGCTCGAGCGGAGGAAGAGTAGCGCACGGGAGCTGGAAGCGGGCTGAGAGGGAAGGAAAGAAAGAGAGAGGGGGGGAAGCACGCAGGCGAGGCATCTGGGCCCGCTCAGACAGCGTGCTGCCAGTGTACGGTGCGCGGCCGGGACTTAACAGCGGTCGCGTGCGTGGTTTGGAACCTCGGGTGCGCGCGGCTTTTTTCTTCACCTGCGGGACTCGCGGCCTCTGTCACGCCCTGTCGCGTTTCGGGGCAACGTGTGCGCGCTTGGCACAGTGCTCGTAGGAGCTTCGGTGGACGCGTTTGCTGCAGTGTCTTTCTGTATTGCAGGAAAGACGGTTTGACGTGCCGGGAAATTAGCTGGATACATTGAGGGCTGGCAAGCTGGGGTACTGTCCTTACCCTAGTTCACACGCAACTTCTCCTTCTGTTTGCAGCAAGAGAAAAGCTTGGTCACGTGCATCGGTACGTGTAAGCCCTCAAGCATCCAAGTAGATCGGTGGCTCTCCAGAGCTATGTGAACAGCGAGTGCCTCCTCGCGCTCTTGTGGAAAATGACAGAGTCTGTTGTCGTCTGATCACCAGCCGGCTAATGAGACAAGGTGCCAGTTGATACCGTTTCGCGGGATTCTTGTGGACATTTGGACTTCAGTGAGACTGTCTAGCGGGACTTCAAGGCTGAGTGCATTGTTTAGAGGTCATGAAAAACATTATTCCCGAACCTTAGCGAAGAGAACCTGGCGCGGATACGTGTTGAAAAGACGGTATTCTCATTTGGGATACTTAAATAAAGTCCAAGGATAACTGCTCGACTTTCGTCAGCAAGCTCCTCGTAGGAGGGTAAGTTTCCCTATTTTTTTCTTCTACTGTGTGCCATGTACCTAAGCGTCATGCAAGAAAGGACTAAAGAAGAGGTGAACGTTACATGAATAGCCAAATAGCTAGTTATGCCACCTAAATAGCTGAAATGTTTCACTTGACATGTGATCAGCATTCATTTAATTAACTCTTTAGCATTGAAGAAAAGTAGGTGACATACTTTACATGTTGTCAACATTTCCAATCAACCATACAGTCAATGAATCAGTACATAAATAGGCATTTCTAAAGTACCCAAGATTAACCGTGAAAATTTTACTTTGCTCAATCAAATTCATATGGCATGTATACGGCGTCACATGTTTTCAGCAAAGTAATATTTCAGCCAGGCTTCGCGGACCACATTGTGCTGAGCGAGAAGAATAAAGGAACTGAAGTGGCTTCATTTTTTTGTTGTTGTTGTTACGACCGCACGAAGAAAACAGACGAATCTGTTTTCTTCATATTGTTACAATCAGCGTCCTCTTTTTTTTTTGTATGGTTATCAATATAGTTTTGCTACGTTCATTATCTTATATCATGATATTGTTGTAACGATTGGCTGAAATTATTTGCACTGCTTATACGGAATTATTATGTTTATTAAAGGAAGATGTGATAAACTGGCGAACTTAATACATTTGTTTGTTTTCTTTCTTACTTCAAGTGCTTTGGTTATATTGATTTCTGATGCACTCATGAGGAATTCTTGATATTTACCTGCAACCGTACCAACTAAACTGGTGTTGTAACCTATTCTAATTGTTTCCATTAAAAACTTATTCTCATGAGTGGCGGTACTAGCTGAAGGTTCTGTTTCTTCGTGAGCCAAACAGTGCACATTCGTCGAGACATCAGCGACATGAAACAGGAACAAGTGGTTCAGCGTAGCTGCGTATGACTGGACAACGACCACATCCGTTGCTTATAGTGCAGCCACTTCGTTCTAATGGTGGATTCATGATGAGCTAGCTAAGATAGGTCAGGGCATGATTAATTTGGTTAGGCTGGTGGTGGCGGTGCTAATTTCATTGAAAAGAGAAAGGGGGAAAGAGGGGGGTGGCTGAGGGATCGGGCTGAAGTAAGGCCCTGGGCCGGCTTGGCCTTCTTCGCCCAGTCCACCAGTTCCAAGCTATCGGTCGACGTCCGCGGAACTGAGCCAGGCTGTCCAGTCAGTCTCACTGCTGACGGGGGGATGAGAAAACTGGAGCCAGGTGTATTCCCACGTTATGTGTGCAAGTGTCTCTGTTGGTTAGACTGTTTCCCAACACTATGCGAATTACTGCGGGAACTCTAGACACTGAAATTCAAGGCACATGTGTCCCACTAGATTATTTTAAAGGGATAGAAGGAGATGTTCGCGCACAACTACTGCGCAGGGTTCTCCCTGGCTCTTGAACATGTACTAGATTACATATATTATTTTGTGTACTCTTGCACTTAATTTTGCTGGAGAAAAAGTAGAACAACAATTAATGCACGCACAACAAAGTTATCACTTAGCAGTCAAAGCAACACCGCGATATTAAAAAAAAAGCAATTTACGTACCAAAACCATGGTATGGTTATGAGGCATGCCGTAGTGGGGAACTACGGATTAATTTAAACCCCTTGCGATCCTTTCCCAGGCCCCCCAATGAACGGTACACGGGTGTTTTTGCATTTCGCCCCCATTTAAATGCGGCCGCCGTGCTGGAATTTCATTCCACGTCTTCGGGCCTAGAAGCGCAACGCCAAAGCCGCTGCGCCACCACGGCGTGTGACATTACAAAGCAACTCTCAAAGCCACTATGCGAAACAGTTATTCAGCGATTTGTTTGAGTTACCAACTGCGATTTAGGCCCTATTGTCGAAAACACAGCGCGAAATGCGAAAGACAAAGAGCAAAGCACACATCGTGAAGAAAACATCTTCAGTTGATACGCAGTGCGTGTGTTGTCCCTTAATTTCGCGTCCATGTTCGTCCTTTTCGCTCTTACATAAAGAGATACGATAAAAAGCCCCGCGTTGTGTTTCTGGCTCTACTCTTCATAGCAAACTTCATTACGTTGACCAGCATACTACTTTGCTACCATGGTCTCGCAATGGATAAGTCCTCCCGGAACTGCGCACCACCTGCAGGTGAACATCGCATATAGCAGAATCTAGAGCCTACACATTTTGCAGTTCGCTCAATTAGCCCACAGCGCTTGCGTTTCGTTTTTATTTACACAGTAGCAAGGTGACCAAGGCTTTCAGGCTAGCTTCGCAAATTCCTTGGACACAAATGTGTTTTTAGTGTATTTGTAAGCACCACAATTTCAAATAGCTGCGCAGACATCAACACCCCAGCGCGTTAACGACAAATCCAAGGTAACACTGCAAGAACACGCGAGTGGCACACTTCTCCCGTTATACAAGTCGAATGCATAGAGAAATAAAGGTATACTTAATGCGCCGCAGTTGACGTCGAGATTAAGTGTTCTATTTGAACATATGCGCCAAGGAGGAAATAACTCGTGCTGAATATTTTTCTGTCACATACCTCACGCTTAGCATGATTTACCCATCATCGAGCATGCCAATCACGTTCACATAAAACACATCTCTAGAAAATTATGCAAAATTGAAAATTCTGTAACTACCGACATTTAGTCAGCGGCTAAATTGTCAAAGGTCTTAAGGTGTTAGACTCGTTCGTAAAAGGCCAGTTGGACCGATGGCGCGGTACGATTAGCAATAACCAAAGATGTGCTATAGTGTTACTGTGAAGTAGTGCTTAGCAATGGAGTCTTTAAGCCACCAATTAGTCTTACGTGTTCCCAGCTTCACTGGTTTGCCTCAGATTACCCTGCGCTAGCATTTTTTCTGACAACGCTGTTTCATTGCTCAAAATTGCTCAAATAATAACGCAGTTTATCAATTCGTTCGTTCGTTCGTTCGTTCGTTCGTTCGTTCGTTCGTTCGTTCGTTCGTTCGTTCGTTCGTTCGTTCGTTCGTTCGTTCGTTCGTTCGTTCGTTCGTTCGTTCGTTCGTTCGTTCGTTCGTTCGTTCGTTCGTTCGTTCGTTCGTTCGTTCGTTCGTTCGTTCGTTCGTTCGTTCGTTCGTTCGTTCGTTCGTTCGTTCGTTCGTTCGTTCGTTCGTTCGTTCGTTCGTTCGTTCGTTCGTTCGTTCGTTCGTTCGTTCGTTCGTTCGTTCGTTCGTTCGTTCGTTCGTTCGTTCGTTCGTTCGTTCGTTCGTTCGTTCGTTCGTTCGTTCGTTCGTTCGTTCGTTCGTTCGTTCGTTCGTTCGTTCGTTCGTTCGTTCGTTCGTTCGTTCGTTCGTTCGTTCGTTCGTTCGTTCGTTCGTTCGTTCGTTCGTTCGTTCGTTCGTTCGTTCGTTCGTTCGTTCGTTCGTTCGTTCGTTCGTTCGTTCGTTCGTTCGTTCGTTCGTTCGTTCGTTCGTTCGTTCGTTCGTTCGTTCGTTCGTTCGTTCGTTCGTTCGTTCGTTCGTTCGTTCGTTCGTTCGTTCGTTCGTTCGTTCGTTCGTTCGTTCGTTCGTTCGTTCGTTCGTTCGTTCGTTCGTTCGTTCGTTCGTTCGTTCGTTCGTTCGTTCGTTCGTTCGTTCGTTCGTTCGTTCGTTCGTTCGTTCGTTCGTTCGTTCGTTCGTTCGTTCGTTCGTTCGTTCGTTCGTTCGTTCGTTCGTTCGTTCGTTCGTTCGTTCGTTCGTTCGTTCGTTCGTTCGTTCGTTCGTTCGTTCGTTCGTTCGTTCGTTCGTTCGTTCGTTCGTTCGTTCGTTCGTTCGTTCGTTCGTTCGTTCGTTCGTTCGTTCGTTCGTTCGTTCGTTCGTTCGTTCGTTCGTTCGTTCGTTCGTTCGTTCGTTCGTTCGTTCGTTCGTTCGTTCGTTCGTTCGTTCGTTCGTTCGTTCGTTCGTTCGTTCGTTCGTTCGTTCGTTCGTTCGTTCGTTCGTTCGTTCGTTCGTTCGTTCGTTCGTTCGTTCGTTCGTTCGTTCGTTCGTTCGTTCGTTCGTTCGTTCGTTCGTTCGTTCGTTCGTTCGTTCGTTCGTTCGTTCGTTCGTTCGTTCGTTCGTTCGTTCGTTCGTTCGTTCGTTCGTTCGTTCGTTCGTTCGTTCGTTCGTTCGTTCGTTCGTTCGTTCGTTCGTTCGTTCGTTCGTTCGTTCGTTCGTTCGTTCGTTCGTTCGTTCGTTCGTTCGTTCGTTCGTTCGTTCGTTCGTTCGTTCGTTCGTTCGTTCGTTCGTTCGTTCGTTCGTTCGTTCGTTCGTTCGTTCGTTCGTTCGTTCGTTCGTTCGTTCGTTCGTTCGTTCGTTCGTTCGTTCGTTCGTTCGTTCGTTCGTTCGTTCGTTCGTTCGTTCGTTCGTTCGTTCGTTCGTTCGTTCGTTCGTTCGTTCGTTCGTTCGTTCGTTCGTTCGTTCGTTCGTTCGTTCGTTCGTTCGTTCGTTCGTTCGTTCGTTCGTTCGTTCGTTCGTTCGTTCGTTCGTTCGTTCGTTCGTTCGTTCGTTCGTTCGTTCGTTCGTTCGTTCGTTCGTTCGTTCGTTCGTTCGTTCGTTCGTTCGTTCGTTCGTTCGTTCGTTCGTTCGTTCGTTCGTTCGTTCGTTCGTTCGTTCGTTCGTTCGTTCGTTCGTTCGTTCGTTCGTTCGTTCGTTCGTTCGTTCGTTCGTTCGTTCGTTCGTTCGTTCGTTCGTTCGTTCGTTCGTTCGTTCGTTCGTTCGTTCGTTCGTTCGTTCGTTCGTTCGTTCGTTCGTTCGTTCGTTCGTTCGTTCGTTCGTTCGTTCGTTCGTTCGTTCGTTCGTTCGTTCGTTCGTTCGTTCGTTCGTTCGTTCGTTCGTTCGTTCGTTCGTTCGTTCGTTCGTTCGTTCGTTCGTTCGTTCGTTCGTTCGTTCGTTCGTTCGTTCGTTCGTTCGTTCGTTCGTTCGTTCGTTCGTTCGTTCGTTCGTTCGTTCGTTCGTTCGTTCGTTCGTTCGTTCGTTCGTTCGTTCGTTCGTTCGTTCGTTCGTTCGTTCGTTCGTTCGTTCGTTCGTTCGTTCGTTCGTTCGTTCGTTCGTTCGTTCGTTCGTTCGTTCGTTCGTTCGTTCGTTCGTTCGTTCGTTCGTTCGTTCGTTCGTTCGTTCGTTCGTTCGTTCGTTCGTTCGTTCGTTCGTTCGTTCGTTCGTTCGTTCGTTCGTTCGTTCGTTCGTTCGTTCGTTCGTTCGTTCGTTCGTTCGTTCGTTCGTTCGTTCGTTCGTTCGTTCGTTCGTTCGTTCGTTCGTTCGTTCGTTCGTTCGTTCGTTCGTTCGTTCGTTCGTTCGTTCGTTCGTTCGCTCGCTCGCTCGCTCGCTCGTTCGTTCGTTCGTTCGTTCGTTCGTTCGCTCGTTCGCTCGTTCGTTCGTTTGCACATAAGTTTCAGTGGTTATTCATCGTACATCTTTTCGATAGGATTCATTCGGAGACCGGAGAGCTAACCTTTCTGTCTACGAAGGCACCAGCAAAAAATACAGCAGAGAGGGCGGGGGCAGGAGCAGCAGAATGTCTCTGAATAGACCTTTAAGAAGCTGCAACCAATTTGTATCACTCGGAGCGCGCCGCCTGGAAAGCAATTACGTACGCCGCGGGACACACGCCGCCAGCGCGCAGAGCGATCTCGCAGAGAATGACGGCAGAAAAGGCGCGGACCCCGAAATAGGGCGAACAAGCAAGGAGATGGTTGGCGCTGCCACCCAAACAGCGTCTGTCTCCTCCGAGTGTTCGTCGGGTCCATTTCTGTCGCGAGTTCGGGGGCCAAAGCGATTCAGCGATCGTCATTAAGGCTGCAGAGTGAACTGACGTACCCCCTGTGCGGGCCCGCAATAGCGCTGCCCTTTATGAAAAGTGTCGAAGAGTGAATGAAGTCAACAAAGGCCCATGTCGACCAACGAAGACGGCTGCCCATTCGCCATCTTTCTTCGTAAATTTACAAACACAAAAGGCCACTTTCCGTTACAGTTATCTTTTCTCTCGGTTTTATTCGCCTAACTGGCGACGATTCTCGCAACGAACGGAATAAAGTAAAGGCTAAGTGTGAGACGACAAAGCAGCCTCGTAGATGACCTCAAGTCGGGTAGAATTTTTCTTTAGTCATTATTGTAAACAAAAGACAATACTTTTTTTAACCCTTACTGTAGTGGTTTAGTACTTAGGTTTTACAATAACTGTTCTCGTTATGGCTACGTAGTTAAGCAGTTTAAAAAAACACGCAAACATTACTCCTAGACCACTCGATTGTATATGTCGGGGGCCGCTTATTAACGCAGTCCCGTATCTTTGGCAAATGGCAGCAATGGAACTGCCAATAGCAATCATGGTAAAAATTCCGCACGCACAAAGAATAAAGGACAGACCTAATTTATAAACAAACGCCTTAACTACCTGTGTCCTTCGTTCTTTGTGCACCTGCAGTTTTACCATGAATAACTGCCAACTCCTCCAGTCCATCAATAATAGTATAGCCAAATATAATACGATGAGAATGAGGGAGAACATAAGGACTTTGTTATCCTGGCTTCTATTGCTGTTAGTGCCGCAACATTGTTGCTAGCATTCGAAAATTGGCAGTGCAAAGCTGCATAAATATTACGCAGCGGGAGGGGAAATTGAACTTCAAGACCACGTGCTCGATCGCTCGCATGATGGCTTTATGCTTTCACAACAGCAGTTCCCTGTATGCTAGGTTTTGTTTTCTTTAATTTCTGCTTCTTCTATCTTAAACGTAGCTCCCTCCGCGGCTGTCCGTAAAAGTTAAATGGTCCCTGAACTACAACTACTAGCGATTGCGTGTAATGCAAATAGAACATTTAGCATTATTTTTGTTGTTTATTTTCCTGGAATAGGTAGAGACCATTTGTGACATGTCAAAGAAGCATACATGGACAATACTTCATGAATCATAAGTGCCTAGCAATTATTTGCACAGATATTTTTTTTAGTAGTCATACAAAGCTTTAGCGCGCATTACACATAGTCATTTCCGAAGGCCGTCTACCAGAGCACCAGCACAACCGCAGTGAGGCTTGAAGACAAAGTTGGCTATGGTGTTTAGCTGCTAAGCACGAGGTCGCGGGATCGAATCCCGGCAATGGCAGCCGCATTTCGATGGGGGCGAAATGCGAAAAACGCCCGTGTACTTAAATTTAGGTGCACGTTAAAGAACCCCATGTGGTCTAAATTTCCGGAGTCCCCCACTGCGGCGTGCCTAATAATCAGACAGTGGTTTTGGCACGTAACACCCCGTAATTCAAGACAAAGTGTTGAGCCCTTTCTATACACGAACTAGCCAGCAACTGTAAGGACTGTGCTGGACTAAGGCGCTCCGCGCACAATTTTACCTCCACTCCCAATAATTTTTCCCCTTTCTTTTTTTCTGCTAGTTCAACGTATATGTTTTCCGCAAAAATCTATAAGATATTCGATGACTGACTTGCATTCATAAGCAAACAATTACGGCAGAACTCATGACACTATGACTGTCGACGGTAATGCGAATAGCAGTCAAGCAATGTAGCGACAGACCGTATTACTGAAGCGAGAATAAACTTTATTGAAAACTGGCCCGGCAGTTCCGCTTCAGGGCGAGACGGGGTAATAAGTGATGAACCCCTGTCCCGTCCCACCATCCATCGATGATGATGGCGGTGGTGGTGCCGCAGGTGACGACTCGAAGTCCTTGGACCCAGGCGGCATCTTCGGCTTGCTGGAAGGCCCAAAGCTGGTCGGCCAGCTCGTCGCTGGTGAATGCCTCCTCCTCGCGGCAGCGACGCCGACGGAGGCGATCCACGGCGGCGACGATTAAGCTCGAAGTTTCCCCCTGTCTAACATCCGCCTTAAGCTGAGCGTGTCCAAAGCATATGTCACAGCGTGGCTCTGTTTCCGCACGCTTTACACGCGTCCCTCGGGTATAGGTTCGCGTAACAGTGGCGTAGGATCGCCGGGCTGGGTTAGGTGTACGTTTGCAGTAATCTCCGAAGTTACGGCCCCTGTCTTGCTTAACTTGTCGTATGGTGGCGTGTATTTGCGCCTGTTTAGTGTGTGGTGCTGGATGATGTCCCTGAATATGATCAGCCGATCACCCCACGACCATTCCGGTTGTTGTTGCTATTGTTCTTCCGATATTACATCCTCCCCCGCCGTCGCCACCGCCCCGCTATCGGGGGCGGAGGCGGCCACCGAATCGGCCGCGGTTCGGCAAGTGAGACTTCGAGCTGCGGCACGGGCTGCCTCGTTGCTCGCGAGCGAGACGACGGTGTGGGCCGGGGTCCACAGCAGGAAGACCGTCGCGTTTTTCGTTTGGAATGCGAGGACGATGACGTCAAAGCCGTCGTTTTTCGAGGCTCACCGCCGTCTCGCAGCCATAGCGAGTATGAAGTATGCGGGCCGTTTCCTGCGATACGCGGCCGCGCTCGAAGCCGCGGACGGTCGCCTGCGAGTCGCTGATCACGACTGCGGCGTCCGGCGGCACTACCAGTGCAAGGGCTATCGTGGCCTCTTCGGCCACATCCGTGCGTCACGTGCACCCCGCGGCACTCGCGATGCATTTGCCCGTGCGGTTCACCACCACGATCGCGTGAGCGCGCCTTCCCTCTCCGTATCGCACGGCGTCCGCGTACACCGCCTCGTCGCTGTTGCCAAAATTCCCTTGAAGGTCACTCGCTCGTCTGTTGTGGCGCCCGACGTGGTGCGTCGGATGCATGTTCTTGGGGAGCGGTGGGCGGACCCGTGTCGGAAGCGGCGTCTTCTCCCCGCTTGAGTGTGGTGCGTTATGCCGAGTGACTCGAGGATGCGCCGGCGCGTCTTGGACTTGGACAGTCGCTCGTACTGCGCCACGTCGTGCGTCTTGATAAGTTCGCCCAGGGTGTTGTGTAGACCTAGCTCGAGGGACCTTCCCGTGCTCGAGTTAACGCGGACGCCGACCGCCCTCTTACGGCTAACGTATTATGCATTCGACCTTGTTCCTTTCGGACACCAGCCACGTTAAGGGGCCACGTATGTTATGCTATTTATCGCGTACGCCTGCATGAGTCGGATCCCGCACTGTACGCGTATGCCGCTGCGTCTGTTCGTTATGTGGCGAAGGAGTCGGATCGTGTCGTTTACCGAAAGCCTCAATCTTCGCACAGCCTCGCCGTTGTGGCCGTTGACCTGCAGGTGCTGTCCCAATAGCATGGTTAGGTCTACGCGCGGTATGGGAACCCCGTCCAGCGTTACGATTAGAATCGCCGATCGTCTCTTTCCCTCGGGAAGGAGGGTTTTGCGACGCCTACTCGTGAGTCTGTAGAGTAAGTGCTAGGACTTCGCCGTTGAGCACTCGAGGCCCTTGACTCGCAAGTACTCCTGGAACGCGTCCTGGACCACCTGACATGTTCATTCCACGTGGCCGTCGCCTCCTCCTCCAGGAACCCAGAGGGCGATGTCGTCCACGTAGTTGCTGTGATGCAACCCCTCTATTTCTGCTAGTTTCTCGGGGATTCCGAGCAGGGCAAGATTAAACAGCATGGGCGACACGACCGAACCCTGCGACATGCCAGTTGGGCCCCTCTCGAATTCCGGTGATCCGCGTTGCCGACGATGATGCTCGCAATGTGAGGATATTGTGCACATAGTGGTACGTTCTTCGGCCTGGTCACAGCGATCAGGCGCGGTCGAGAATCGCCGCATGCTGGACGTTGTCGAGAGCCTTTTTGAGGTCCAGTCCGAGAATCGCCTTGGTGGAACTGGAAGTATCGTCTACGATCTGGTGTTTGAGCTGCAGCATCCCGTCCTGTGATATCCGATATCGTTCCTATTTGTTATGACACTCGCTTGCAATGATCAACCATGAGCGTGAAGGCACGACGACGACTATATGACGCCGACGCAGTGACCATAAAATGACTAAGAAGGAATAGTATCGACGGAACGACAAAGGTGTATGAAAACGACGGCACGACGACAATGAGATGTCGATTCTTTGATATGACGATGGTATAATGACGACAACGTGACGACGACGACGTCATATTGAGAATGAGATGATGGCTGCTTACGAAAACGATTGCGGGACGACGCCAGTATGGCAATAACCGGATTAAGAATTGGGAATGACGACGGTAGCACGACCAATGTCACATGACGACGACGGTGTCCCAATGGATGGATGATAGCGTATGTGTGCCGATGATGCAATGATGACGATGGCATGACAACGGCGGCATAATCATGATTCATTGACGACAGCATCATCATCATAGAATAACGAACAAGGAATGACGTCGATAGATGGACGAACGTGGTATGGCGACGAGGAGATGACTACAATGGGATGATGGCACTGAAGTGGTGACGATGGTGAAAAGACAGCATGACGTAGATGGTATGACGAGAACTGTATTACGACGATGGCGTTACGAGAGTCAGATGTCGAAATTACAGTGACGACGATAGAACGATTATGACGGCATCCCGACCACAGCATGAAGACGAATGCACGAAGACGAATGTGTGACCATGATGGAGTGACGGCGATGGAATAGCAACAGCATGAGGTGAATGGCCTGGCAACGAGTGTATGATGAGAATAACGTGACGATAACTATATCATGAAACCTATATGAAGACGATGGTATGACGACGACCGCGTGACGAGAGTTGGATAAAGTAAATGGTGTGAAGATGATCGCACTACCACGACTACATCACGACGATGGTCTCGCAATGAAAACATGATAGCGATTGAAAACGGCATGATAAGGTTGGCATAAGCACGATTTAATTACGACAATATGATTACAATACAATGACGAAGTAAAATTGAATTCGATGGAACAACGAAGTTGGTATGACGTCGATGTAACGACGAAGGTAGTATGATGACGACAGCATGGCGTTAATGGATAATAACGCTCACTACCTTATTGTGGTGATGACAATGATAAAACGTCGGCGTGACGATGAAGGCATGACAATGATTGTGTGACAATTATGGCGTGATCACGATGGCATGACGCTAGTTGGATGTTACAAAGCTTAACTCACAACAATGTCATGGTCACGAAGGCACCACGACCCCGAACATACCCAGCAACCCAAGCTGTCAGACACCTTGCACCACTGGGTTGGAGTGGAACAAGTCACGACGACAGCATGGCGAGAGTCAGATCACGGAGCCGGAATGACGATGACTGAATGACCAGCGTGACAACGAATGCATGACGACTGTATGACGATGATGGCTTAAGGACGACGGCATCACGAGCTTCGGTTGACAAAACTGGAATGACAGCGATGCAATGATCACGACAGCATTATTACCATGAGCCGATACCTACTGGTCCAAACTATTGGACAACGTACGCGACTAGGTTATGATGGAACGCGTGACAACGACGGCATGATGAGAGTCAGATCACGAAGCTGGAATGACGACAATGGAACCACAGCGATGACATCACAAACAGGAGCACATTTCTAGTGGCCCAAGCTGGTAGACGACTTGGACCACTGAGTCGGCGTAAGAGGATCGATGGGCAGACGGACGGACGGACGGACGGAGGGACGGAAGGCCGGCCGGCCCGCCGGCCAGATGGATGGCTGGATGGATGGATCTATTAAAAGCTTCAACGCTATGTGCGGCGATCTACAGCAGTTGCGTTCGGTCCACTGTTGCGCTGTATACCACAAGCAAGAAAATTTAGTCGCATTGATTTATAATCTTTATGAGAGCAGCATTCCGGGCAAGTTGGTAATCCATTATTCAAATGATATTGCACTTGGTGCGCTTGGTGTGTCGTCCTCTCTTACGTCTGTGTCGTTTTTTTGTTGAGCAATATCATTTGAGTTATAATTTTTAATGTATCATACCATTATCCAAATTTCAAAGGCCACTGTAAATTCTACATAGAAACAGTTGCATCAAATGACAAGTGAATATGCAAGAGTTCTCATGTTTTTTCATGCACTCGTTTTTGCATATGTTTAAACAATGTAGATCTTTACTACAATGAAGTATCGGTTTGGGAATCATCGCAGAAGTATTATGCCCGATATCACCCTATCGAATTTGTGTTTTTTTTTTTTTCGAAACAGTTAGCAGGCCCAGCGACACAAGGATTCTTGCTCCCTCCCGAGTCGTGGAAACTGCTGTGAAACAACGGGCACTTAAGAATATTGAGCGCATCTGTAATGTATGCGCTCGCGGTTTGGAGCACGTTCTGCGCCATTATCTCGGCATGGTGGTTTTCTAAATATACGGAGTGGAAGTTAAGTGCAGACGTAGGCGAAGCGAGAGAAATGACTATGAAGTGAAAAACTAAGAATCATGCAGGATAACTAAGTTTATTACAAACCTAGCTGGTTCTCGTTCACCGTCTCAAGTTCATATCCGTGAAGAAATTACCATATAAACGCGAAATCTGTGCTACTACTGTAAACACTGTAGAAGGCAAACGCAAAGATACGACTTGCGTGTGCAGCGGCGTCGTGCCACCATCCCGCAAGGTTGGTTCTTGTTTTACAATCTTACCCGCTTCATGATTATCAGCCTATCTTATGTCCACTACAGGACGAAGGCCTCTCCCTGCGATCTCAAATTACCCCTATCCTGCGCCAACCCATTCCAACTTGCGCCTGAGAATTTCCTAATTTCATCACCCCAACTACTTTTCTGCCTTGTTCGACTGCGCTTCCGTTCTCCTGGCGCCCATTCTGTCTCTAATGGTCCATCGGTTATCTATCCTACGTATTACATGGCCTGCCCAGCTCCTTTTTTCTCTTAGTCTCAATTAGAATATCGTCTATCCCCGTTTGCTTTCTGATCCACACCGCTCTCTTCCTGTCTCTTAATGTTACGCCTTACATAATTGGTTCCATCGCTCTTTGCGCGGTCCTTAACTTGTTGTCGAGCTTCTTTGTCAACTTCCAAGTTTCTGCCCCATTTGTTAGCACCGGTAGAATGCATTGATTGTGCACCTGCCTTTTTAATGATAGTGGTAAGCTTCCAGTTAGGATCTGGCGATATCTGTCGTATGCACACCAAGCCATTTTTATTCTTCGGTTAATTTAATTGTCATGATGAGAATTTCCTGTGAGTAATTTACCTAGGTAAAATACGCCTTCACAGTCTCTGGAGGCTGACTGGCGATCCTGAACTCTTGTCCACTTGCCAGGCTATACAGCATTGTCTTAGTCGTCCGCATATTAATCTTCAACCCCACTCTTACGCTTTCCCGCTTAAGGTCCTAAATCATTTGTTGCAATTCGTCCCCAGTGTTGGTGAACAGGACAATGTCATGTGTAACTGAAGGTGTAACTGACATATTCACCGTTGATCCTCGTTCCTAAGCCTTCCCAGTTTAACAGCTTCAATATTTTTTCCAACCATGCTGTGAATAGCATTGGAGAAATTGCGTCTTCTTGCCTGACCCCCTTCTTTATGGGTACATTTTTACTTTTCTTGTGGAAAATCAAGGTAGCTGTGGAATCTTTGCAGATATTTTCAAAGATATACACGTATGCCTCCTGTACTCCTTGAATACCCAACACCTCTATGCCTGCTGGTACTTCTACTGAATCAAACGCCTTTTCATAACCTATGAAATCCATATAGAGAAGTTTCTTGTACTCTGCAGATTTTCGATTACCTGATTGATGACATGGATGTGATCCAATGCAGAGTATCCCGTCCTGAAGCCAGCCTATTCTCTTGGTTGACTGAAGTCAACTGTTGCCCTTATGCTTGCTGGCCAAAGTAAAAAACTTAACCGTGGGATTAAATATCAGTATTTATGTCGCGGCATGCATGGTATTGTGAACGTCAGCGCGTGGCAATAATACAGGGCGCCCTAACGTCACGCGGAAGGCCGACCCTATCAGTTCAGTGAAGCAGCGGTTGCTAAAACACAGCGCACCGGGACGACAAATGTACCAACGGATCAGACGTCCGTGCTCTACGGGTTATCCCGACACACGAATGGCAGGCAATCCTCCCGAGTTCCTTCGCGCGCCGGATAGACACCTGGCTTGGTTCCGGCTCATTAATAAAGGCGGCGCCGTTTCGTCTCAGCCTCGCACATTAGCGTAACTCCCCATTTGTTTCAATTAGCGCCCGCCCGTCGTTTCGGGCCATGCAGGCCGCTCCGTCTTCATTTAGCTCGACGGCAGCCCTGTGAGTATCCTTAGCGGCGTATGTAAACTACCACGATTTCCGGCAAGTTCAACCGCACTCTCTCATCATGACCTCTGGCGCAAATGGAGAGACCTTGCGGCTTGTTAGTGTTAATCTGTTACAAGCTACGATAGCGTAAAATCAACAAGATTCCCTTTCAGCACCTTTGGAGGGAAGCAGATTGATGGGAAGCGAGTGTTCGCTGCATGACATCATCCTCTCGTTCCAAGACCGAAACTCTGAAACCAACTGTGAGCAAATCTGTTCAAAACACCGTGTTGTACCAGCCATTCTTTTCTTTTTTTCTTTTTTGAAGCCGTGTTCTATTGCCTAATGAGAATCCTGGGATATTCTGTCCGAATACTTCCTTGGTAAGCTTCGGCTCTCTGCACCACTTTTTGAAGAGTGTAAAGCTTTATCTCTTCAGCGTAGAATCCCTTTGTTTTATTATCACATGAGAGAGGAGAGGTGAATTTAGTTTTGTGTATGCCAGAATACATAGGATTTACGATATTTGGTCACGCTCGGTAGAAACGATGATGAAGCGTAGCTGACGCCACCTGCGGGCGTTTAGGTCCTATTGCAGTTTAGCCATGCAATTATCTTTGCGTCCACAAGTTCAATGGAGCGTCAAGAATCATATCACAGTGCGTGAAATAAAAGGACTGTCAAGGTACATTTTGTTATTATCACGTAGTAGGGGTGGTAAAAAAACGAACACAGCCGAAACTGTGAGTTAGGAATCTTACTCTTTCTCTGGGGAACTTGTGCCCAGAAAGGGAAGCAGCATTACAACGATAGCAGCGAGCACAGTCGTCGGTTTCCGAATCTTAAATGACGGGTAAAGTCCGTGAGCTATATATATACTTATACACTTGCCCCTGTAAGTGTCATACCTGACTAATCGCTTGCGCTTGCAACATTCGTTAATATACAACGCTATTTGCTTCCGGCCCGAAATCTGGTTAGACAAGGCTTCTTTTTTGTAAAAATTGGTGACAACGTTTAACAAAGCTTGTGATGTAGTAGTCGGGTTAGATAACTTGGCAACAGTAATAATCTGGCAGAAAAGGGCCACCGAACATTATATACAATATATTACAATATTTACACATCCTTACTGGAGCGCTTACGGACATGGTACAATTCTAGTTAGTTTCTGAGGCATGCTGGCCAACTGCACCGAAATTTGGGCTGCGCAATAAGCCTCGTTTCAGATAGTGTAGATAAAGAGGAGCCTCAATGAGAATTTTTACATTTGCAATATGGGTGGAAGCGTCAGAAAAACCTCGCCAAATTAGGCATTTGTTATGCCGATACTGAAAAAAAAATAACGTTCCGCTCTGTGAAGATGGAATGGCAGCGAAAGCACTTTGCTTTTCGTTTGAGAGCTTTGACTGTGGTCAGCTTTTGCTGCCATTCTATCTTCACAGAGAGGAATGGTGTTCATCTTTTTTTTTTCATTTTACTTTCTCTTACAAAACGCAGTAGTATTCCCAGTAAGGATGAAACAGAACAGAACCATCACGGACGTTGCATCGTATCGTGATGATGCCAAGTGCTCACGACAGTAATATCTTATTCGTCTTAATACATCGCTTACGTTTGCATTTTCACTACCTTAAATGAAGATAAAGCATTGTACAGGACACAACAGAAACAGACAGTACATAGCGTGGTATCATTGCAGTCCCAATGAGTCATCCCACGGCCGCTTACAATATCCAGACCATATCATAAGACAGCAGTTTACACGTGTACGTTTGTGTTTGTGGACAAATGTTTGTAGCCAGGAAACCCACAAGTGCGTTGCGGCTCGTTTAAAAAGCCCAAAATGTCCACGCTAGGTTAACATGGTAGCAATGCTAAGAGAAAGAAAATAGTTCAAGAGCGCGTTACAGGTTCCCAAGCCCACAGGGGTATGTGCCATTGAGCTTGGACTCTTTCTGCACGATCACCAGGATCGGCCCACATGATGATTTTTTTCTGTTGAGGGACACCGAAAAAACTACGAAAGGTTAGTCATATACAGCTTTCGCTGTAAAAATTACACGGATCCCCCGCACTTTGGGATTCGATGTAAGCAAAGCTTTCTGCTCTGTTTGTGTCAGCTGACCATAATTGGCGGCCATGTTTACGGCGAATTGTTAAGTTCTTCCGCGTTTAGTGCTATACGATAGTGGTGAGTTGATGCTTAACGTAACCATGCGTGCACCGTTGATGTTTGTCCACGTAGTACACATAGCCTACAGTGAGACGTGTTTGCTTGAGGCGTTGTTGTGCGTCATCGTTCATAGCCTGTGAGAAGCTTAGCACTGTCATTGCCTCACTAGGCGTATAGCATTATCGCAAAAGTGTTAAGTTTTAGTTAAATTATGGGGCTTTATGTGCCAAACCTACTATCTGATTATAAGGCACGTAGTTGTGGGGGAGTCCGCATTAATTTTCACCAACTAGGATTATTTACCGTGCACCTAAATCAAAGTGCATGAGCAGTTCTACATTTCCCTTTCGTTGAAGTGCGGCTGCCTGAATCGGGAGCGAACCCGCGACCTCTCGCGAGGCCGTAGCCACAAAGGTATACCGCGGCGGGCACAGAAGTGTTCCTTTGATGGACGGCCGCTTCCGTAGTGTCGTCTAGGCGCTGCGGTGCTTTAATACTATGGTGCTTTGCGTCCGCACACCCTGCGTCTGTTTTCCGCCTGACAAAAGCTGAGTGAAGAGGTAAAGAAAGCTTCGTTTTAAAAACACCGCCATTACAACTCGCCCGAAGTGATGTATCACCTAGAGCACGCGGTTTCTCGGCGGCACGACCAACGAGATAAGGAAGCCCCCGCGGCGCCACTCGGGACAACCACCAGGTCGTCTGCATGGGTGCTGTTGAAAGATTGCTTAAAAAAAACTTTGCAAATACCAGTTCTGCGGTATTGACAAGAGTGGTTCACTGGCATATAATACTCCTTTAAAACAAATTTAGCTATAATAATGTTTTGTTGCAGTTGGCTTTAGCGTCAAAAAAGAGAATTATTGGCCTTGTTTACTACAAAAGCGATAAGCACATGATTCCAGTTTTCCTAAAACTTGATATTCTGAAACATCTAAACTTTTTGAGAATAACTATGGGAAATTTTTTTATTGCATGCATTTTTGTTGCGACACACATGGGTCCCTTTTCTTCGTGAGCCTTCAAAGCTTTTCAGAAAAATGGCTATGTCTACTAAATCGCATATTTGACAAACGCAAAAAGAGTCGACTAACTACACGACATCCTCCCGAACGCGATGTCGTAACTTACGGCTCGTAGGGCGATCAATGATATTTAGCGTACACTAGGCTTTTCGTTTCCGTGTTTACGTCCTCTAAGCATCGAGCTGCTCAGGGCAAGATTAAAAGAGGAGCTCGGAAGTCAGACCACGCCCGACTCCCCGGCTCTCGAGAGGATCGGCGGCACACCCCGCTCGGTCCGCGGTTACGACCGCCCACACGCGTACGCGACCATTTCGACGCACGGTGCGCGAGCTTTAGAGGCGCCGTTTCGCGTCCGGGCAAAAGAGAGAACGCATCGGTGCGGATGAGCTAGGCAAGCGCAAGCATTATTACGACGGAAGCGAAAATTTTGCCTCGGTCATGAGCAGCGTACCTATACGCGCCGTGCACGCCGACGGACGCGCCACTAGTGGCGGCCTTGCGCAGAACACGCGGGAGAGGAGCGTGGCGCGCGCCGTAGTTTGTTGTGTCGTTGATCGGGCTTCTCTGTCTTATTCACATTTTCAGAGCAAGATAGGCAACACCATTTGCACGTGTGGGGTGGCCAAAGCTTCAGGGAATGTCGAAGAAGAATTGTTGCAGGGTGGGGGGCTCAAATACCGGTGAAAACATACCGGCGATACGGTTCTAATCATACCCGGCAAAGCCTCATCAGCGGGAGCAACGGTAACAAAAGTGGATCGTCGCTTTGAAGGGAAATTTCTTGTTCTCATCCTTTCCTTTGTCTCGTTGGTGTTTTTTTTCACTCGATCATAGTTAGACGCGTGAGCAACGAAGTTCGTCTGCAGTGCAGCATGAGGTTTAAAGGCACTTCGCTAAAGTTCGGAATGCTGTTTGCCGCTTATATTGTTTTCCGCTTCTTTACCGCGTTGCGCTAGCTAGGCAGCACGACTGCACGAGCGCATTGCGTTGTATGTTAAAGCTACTGAAGTTTGCAAGAACTGAAATTGTTGGTTTCATGTGGCGCGGTAAATCCTCGCACCAGCTGTCGCGCACTTCATGTTTTTACATCTATTTTATGTGTGGCTTTGCACATGTTTAACTGTTGCTAGTTGCTCCATGCATAACTCTTGTCGATTCTTCTGAGCTGCGAAGTTTTCACCCTGCCTTGTTTGTAAATGGTATAAATCACGCTGTGTCTTATCGGAATGATACCAAGAAAGTGCTTCTTTAACAGCTTTATTCTTTTCGCCCGAGGGCATCTTAGATATTGTTTGCGTTTTTGGAAATATGTTTAGAAAATAGGTAGTTCAGGGCGAGAATCGCTAATAGCTGCTGCATATGGTATTTTTGTTCCATTTCTCGCTGAAAAGTTCGCATTCCGTTTGGGAAGTCATCACACCTCGATGCTGCCTGAGCAAACTTATCACGCCGAGTGATTTGTTTGTTTCACAACGTAGTCCCTCCTTGCATGGGAGTTTTGTACTCAACTGAATTCTTTCTTTACTTACGCTGCAGACGACTAAACCGGGCCTTGCAGCCAGCGCTCATCTACTTTGGCTGGCGCTGCCCTGCCTTTAAATATATCATGTGGCACCTCTCTCTAGTAATATAAAAAAGTACTGAAAAGTTAGTCAGTCTTTAGCTTTGTACGTTCCCAAGCAGCTCCCTTGGGGAATTTAAAATTGCAGAAACTGCAGCGGGAACGGTAGTTCATCGGCGTACGCAGCAGAATTTCATCGGCGGTACAGCACTAACATGCACTTTTATTAACCCGTGTGTTTGGTGACTTCATCGGCTAATGTACGCGTTTCCATTAATAAATTGAGAATTACTCTTCTTGAGGCGACTTTGACTGCACTTATTCGGCGTGTCACATGTATTCATCGGCAGAAAAATCACAATGGCATATGCAGAGATTGCACCGTGCGGATTTGTTTGATATAAGTCTGCGCTAACGACGGGTGCTTGTTATTCAGGTACAGAAGCAGCAATGCAGCAAAGGTAGAATAAAAAAAACATCGAGAGATCGCATCACTCAACAAAATTTATCGTCTAGTGAACATGAGCTCCACGTCATGTAAATGGGGTTCATGGCGTTTGTCTGCGGGACACACCTTGCAAGTATGTGGACCATGTTGTCCCAAACACCGGTAACATCGTGTTCATACCCGCTCGCACAGAGGTCAGCATCTTCCCTACAGCTGTCACCGCAGAAGAAGCAGCCTGGCACCCAAACAAAGGAGAAATCGCAGCCGCGAACTTCAGCCATCCTTGCTGCAAAGGGTTGTCGTCTGCTACTGCTCCCGCGTGTATTGTTGGAAGCGTCCACTGGGTGGCTTTCAGTGGCGCCTCTATAGGCGGTGCACGAGGCGTATAGCGACCGCCCTGCCACGACAGCCGCAGGGAAAGTCAGAGCTTGGCTAAGAAAATTCTCAGGACGATTTGGATGGCGTTCCCTTCCTTTTCTCTGTTACCAAGACAGAGAGAGAGGGGGAGATTGGGCGACTTTCTTTTCAGTAAAACGGGCTTATACAGAGGAAAATTTACGGTAGAAAGAAAGGGAATACGGTCCCTTAAGAGGAAAGGTAGACTATTGGCTCTCGATACGAATGCAGGGAAGGAGACACAGTAGAGGGTGAGGAAATGCCATTAAAAAGAAAGGGATACAAGAGCCTCGTACTTCCTGCGACGTGCAGTTGCGGGGAAAAGGGAAGGGTGAGGAAGAAGAGGCCGCCTTTGCTGCACCATAGCGGGGAGCGAGGGTCGCTTGGAAGAAGCTCCTACTAAGGAATCGAATCACGTTCCGTGCCGTCATCGCAGCCATGCAGCCTCGACGAACATTTACACGAGCGAGCTCCTCCAATATTCGCGCTGTCCTAAAGTTTTGGCAAGGGATGAAGGAAACGACTTGTAAATAAAATAATGCACGTTGAAAACGGTGAATAGACGCACGCGAAAGAAATGGATAGAGCCTCGCTGAATGTCGAAGCCACCTGACAAGCTGCCGAGGTGAACGACTCGTGGATACAGCGATGCCGCACGACGGAGTGGCTGCTCCGACAGGCTTCACGTTTTTTCTACGCAAAGCACCGTGAGTTACTATGTTACGTCGTATGAAATACTGGCTCAACGAAGCTGAGGCCAAATTCACAAAGCTTCTTTTTCTGTTCGTAACTGTTCTTTGCTGACGTGTCGCCTTCTCTAATATTATGTCCTGCTTCAGGATAGGTGAAATTTGCTGTTGTGAACAATTCTAGCGTCAGAATTTTTTGTGGATGCGGCCCCCTTGATTTTCGGTGTTCTTGTTTTGTTTTATTTGTAGAGACAGACGATAACAGCTCAGGTGTAGTGGTGAGTACCTGAGGAGAATGTTAAACGAAACTTTATTTCGAGGAGCGAGAGGAGCGTGACCAATGTTCTGTTGCAACGGTCATTGCACCATAACTGCAAATTATTGCGTGCATTTCGATGCGGCGAAATGCAAAGCATTCACCGATGATTACGGTATTCCTTAATGCGAAATTTGAGCGCAGCTCTATACGTGCTTTCATCTCGCGATATATCGGCTGGCGCGGACAATCTGTCTAGCGCGGCACGTTGCATACGGAGCAATGTGTGGCGCGAATGCCTCGCTAATCGGGAGATCACGAGAGGCAACGCGCGGGTGACGCGTGGGCACGATTCAAAGCAGCCTCCGCAGACAGCCCTCAGCTGACATACATCCACACAGACGACAGACTTCCACACTGACGACGTGATCTATACTCTGGTGCCATCTCGTAGCCATCGTCACCGCGAAGTCTGTCTTGCGCGACCCTGCGCTTTTCTTCTCAAGCTTTCGCCATACCCGCCTCCTCCGGTTTCCGCCTCATGGTTCCGCTGCACCCTGCTCCTGCTTTTTCATCTCCCGCTGCTCTGCGCATTCTCTTTATTCCTTCAGTGTGATCATTCACTCGCTTACGATGGACGACGCCGACGCCGACACCGACGCTCGCCGCAGGAAAAGGGCGCCTAAGAACTGCGCTCTAGTACACCCATGCCCCGTGCATTGGGGGCACGTTAAAGATCCCCTGGTGGTCGAAATTAATCCGGAGTCTCCCAATACGCCATGACTCATAATGAAATCGTGGTTTTGGCACGTGAAGCTCTAGAATTCAATTCAACGAACACGTCCATGCATTCGCTAATGATCACTGCAGCGTGTTCGGTGTTCAATATGTATCTTTTTGTCAATTTGGAGGCACGTTGGAAGTAGATGTTTCTGAATTCAGTGTTTTCTTATTCACCAGTCTCGGCATACTTCTCGTCGGAACAAAATATTGTGTATCATTAAGCAAATAAAAAAGTTAAGGACAGAATCAACGGATTAAAATGGTGATCTCAAGCAGCTTCTAGCATGTTCACATTGCCGGAGATTGAGCAAGAACCTTAATGAGATTCTTTTTATACGCGAAAACAGGATTAATAAAGAAAATATGCATAACATTTCGTACACAGATATCACAATGTTTACCTCGGCTATTCAACAGATGATTGGATACCGGATACACCGGATCCCTTCGCCTGGTATGATCTCGCGCATGCGACTCAATCGATGCTGCTACTACCATTTTCGAAGTGCGGCTTCTTCAAGAACTCGCAGCGTTTAACGAGCTCCCTGCAACGGAGCGTCGAAGGACATAAAGAAAGTTTCGTTCTTCACACGGTATCAGCTTAACAACTCCAAAATATCTTAGGCAATAAACAAATTTAAGCCTAAGAACATAAAAGAAATTTCAATGGTGCTGCATGGTTCGGTGCGTTCATTGAAATACAGTTCGAGCTGCGCGCTGCGCTTTAACCAAGATGAGCACACAAAAAAGTAAATAAATGCAGAAGAGACAAGCGTATACGTGGTGTGGTATGAGTGTTGGGTGCTTCCCGCTGCAGAGCTCTGCCAATGTCCTCGTTCTATTTTTTACATTCTTTTTGTCTTGGCATTATTGTCGTTGAGGCATAAAATTAAATATTGATCACAAGTGACCATACGCAGTGCGACTCTGCGTCTTAAGGAGGTCTTGAATGTATGTGCCGCTCAAAGTAAATAAATTTCTTTTTATATAATGCTACACACATTGCTTTTTTTATACTGTGGGCCCAACTTTCATTCATTGTATGAGCCCCTCCGCTGTTCGATCGTCATCTATTGGCTGTTGTGGCACAAACCCAGAGGGACACATCAAGTGGCCGAAAGTGTCCACTACGGGCGAGAAAATGATGACGAGGGCGGAACATCGGGGATTTTAAAAAGAAAACCACGCTGCAGAAAACCTATGAAATAAGCTCATAGCTAAACTCCTTCCGTTCAGTTTACCGCGCTTTTTTACAAGGTTCACTACTGTATCATGCATGTCATTTTCTATGTTTTTTTCTATCATGATTAGTTCCTTTTGTAAATTTATTTGTTTTTGTTCTACTAATACCGCGCGAGTCTTGGCCTATATCCCACATTCCCCCACAGTAGGTTTGTGCCGTATTTTGTAGGGAATCGTCGTCGTCATTTTCAGGGCGCAAATCATTCAAATCCATGTTCTTGTGCGAACGGCGCTTGCTCATGCAACAGGGGAAAAAGAAAGTGACTCCTGAACGAACTATACACATGAAGAAAGTATTACTTGAAATTGAAAATGGCGCTTCTTGCTAATAAAGAAAACACTAAACGTGAATGTTAAACGTGAACCTGGAGTGAACAATTACACTCCTAGAACACCAAGGAAGTCAGTGTTACGGTGAGTCGTAACGTGAGTCAGTCTTGATAAGCGAAAAGGATGCATTAGCTGAAGACGGCCTTCAATTTTCAATGCTAGCTCCTTGCGATGTCATAAAAATGGTTACATTGTATTTTGAAGCAGCCACACATTAAGCCTAGCAGTTTTTAGAAGAGCTTTATGAACAAAAACGGCCAAAATATACAAAGCTATTTAGAAATACTAACGCTTCGGTTCTGCAGTTCGGCCGATGGAATCAAAACTGGAAACAATACGTTGAATTTTGTCGAAGTGGTCATAATTTTCTTTATCAGCATCACATCCACATAATGTGCTCAAGGTGAATTATCAGAAACATGGGCGTGTGCAGGATACAAATACGCACGCTATAGGTATAACGTAGGCTATGACATATACGCTATCACCATACCAATATATACATATTGTCACGTGGTGGTGACGTTGAATAACACAGCAGCAATACTGTGAACAACAAAGCTAACTTTTATAGGGCGAACCTGTGCCCACAAAACAGCTACACTTATAGCACAACGAAAGCGGCGAACACGCTCAGCGATCGTCGAAAATCTGATCAGCGGGTCAAGCGCGTCGCCTTTTATACAGCAGTCATCGAATGTTCCAGACTAATCGTTGGGACCCGCATGCCTTTTACAAAGTTCTACACCATTCGTGTCAAGCGATGAAATCAGATAACACAAGGTTCGGCGACAACAGACAGCGGATAGAAGCATCGATAACTTTCCAGAAACTTCGGATACATGCAGGCGCGTCCCGCGCTGTGCGATAACATTTCTTAGGCGGCAAAACATGTCGCCCGATAAAGACAAGTACACGTGTCAATATATATATATATATATATATATATATATATATATATATATATATATATATATATATATATATATATATATATATATATATATATATGTGTGTGTGTGTGTGTGTGTGTGTGTGTGTGTGTGTGTGTGTGTGCGTGTGCGTGTGCGTGTGCGTGTGTGTGTGTGTGTGTGTGTGTGTGTTCATGCGCGCGCGTGTGGGTGCGCAGGTTTAACGCTTTTACGACGAAAGACAAAACTTCTCGGATATTTCAGGACCTTCGCAAGATTAAAAATTCCCAATACAGTAATCGTTAACGTTAACATAATTATTCTCCGTTAGGACTGCTAAAGAATTTTTTCGGAAGTGGGTAATGATGGCTTTGAATAAGGTGCTTATGAATTTGTGGGTAATGATGGCGGATTAAGAAAAAAATGCGCATAAATATACCATTCCAAGCACATGCAAATGATATTCAGCTGATGGAATGGAATACGAGAGTAGTAGCTCACTGCGAGAGGTTCTGAGAAACAGAATGTGGTTAGGCGAAAACATCGATTGGCGTCTGTCTCTCCATTTCGAATATATCTCACTAGATGAGCTCTGCCATTACTCCTTGCAGGACTCGCGCAACCGTATGCGCGCGCACATTGCTGCACCGCCGTGCAGTTTACATGCGAATGCCTTCCGAGGTGTGCCGTTAGCACGCCTAAAGAAATTGGTCCACACTGGCCTCTGCAAGCAGAGTATATGCTCTTTTAATTCCCAAATAGAAAGATTTCCCGCGCTTTCTTCTTTGCAGTAGGCCCAGCGATTCATCACAATAAAATGGCGATTGCTTTAGACCGGCTGGAGCAAAGAGGATGATTGCGCTTTCTAGGCGGCATGGTTAGCTGGATAAAATGCTACTATCACCTTAGCTCTGCGGTGTCATTAGCACTGTAAGTTAACTACCTCCCCCCTCCCCCCCAGTAGTTAAACACCCCCTCATGAACAGCATGCAACTGTGCTCACGTTGGACCACGCCTGAGACACTCGGACATGAAGTAGCAATTCACAAAGTTGTTCGCTTAAGGAATTGTTCTCCCGATCTACAATGCTTGAGTGTTGCTAATAGTATTAAATTGAGGTTGTCATGATTAGCGAGAAAAGAGGTGCCAGCTTATCCCATGTGTGAACTATGCCTTGAGACTACAGCGCTAACTTTGCTTTAAGTCATCCCTATAGCATTCGCAGCACTGTATGGTTTTCGCGGGTGAGATCGTGCGCAGGAAAGCAGGCTCAACTACGGAAAACGGATGTGCCTCGCAATGCTCGAGATCGCGTGACCGTGGTGGTGCTACAAAGGCACACGTAGTAGTAGCGCAAACACGCTTAGCCAACACTCGGAACATTTGCGTCAAATGCGAGAGCGCGAAGCGCTCGTGGCCGCGAGCTCGCGTTGGGCTTGCGTTTAGCGCGAGAAGCGCGCGGCCCGTGCTCTGCATTCTTCTGGCGAGCAATTTCTGCGCAGCTTGTGCGGCTGCGCTTCGTCGTTAATCTTTCTGCGAGATGCGCGTTTACGCGTGGAAGACAAAGCATCGCCCGACCCGGCGTGGCGCTGCATGGGCCGTGACAAATGGAAACTGTCCGCGGGCACCGAATCAGACACCGGCTAATGAGCTGGCGCAGCGCGCTTCTGCACGGTCTGTGCACTGCGGTAACGTGCTGCGGATACGCCAGATGTAGGTGAAACCACTGCGCGGGGAGGCCTTGCGTATACCGAGGTGGACTGGTGGTTGGAGGCTTGCGGTGTACTGGTATCAGGCCTCGATTTTTGCTGTAAGGATGCCGCTTACAACATTCAGGCAGGTATAGTAGAGCCTCTAATTGAATTTCTGAGCAAGCCAGCATCTCCCACTGTCCCGTCCCCACCTGTATTTTGCGTTAAACGCATGCATACCCTCAAATTCAGTCAGGCGCCTTTTTTTTTTTTCATTGGCATTATAGATTGTGAATTTGATTGTGATTATAGATGTGATTTTTCATTGGCATTATAAAGGTGATAGCTCGCAGATATAGCGCCGGCTCCTAATTGTCTCGTGAACAGATGCTATAGTCAATCATATACGGTGTCACACTTATTATGCTCCTCGTTTACAAAGCAGAATGGCTAAGAAACTTACAATGACATCCCAACTTAACAGTCAGTTAACATACAGCTTTTCACGTAACTTGAGCCAAACGTTAAAAAATATGCACATGTCACGTAGCTGGACAGCACCAAGGTAATGATATTTGCGGTCGCTTGGAGATACTCAGATTATTTTTTGTATTACGTCTAATCTGATGATTAATCTTAATTAACTAATCTTAAATATTATAACTAGATGAGAAGCGTCATTGGGAAAATTGTAGGGCAACATGAAAAACCCCCGATGCAGCTTTCTGTTGCTGAATACGTGCTGCGTAAGAGTGTTTTTCCGAGCGTGAAAGAAGGCCGCGAATACCCGCAAGATTGCCGCGCGATTGGCCGCTCGGGACACTTTGCGCGTATTCGCGGGCTCCTTTCGCGCTCGGAAAGACAGTCTTACGCAGCACGTATTCAGCAACAGAAAGCTGCATCGGGGGTTTTTCATGTTGCCCTACAATTTTCCCAATGACGCTTCTCATCTAGTTATAATATTTGAGAAGATGATTAATTAAGACTAATTACCATATTAGGCGTAATGTAAAAATAATACGAGTATCTCCAAGCGACGGCAAATAATTTTACCTTCGTTCTGCCCAGCTACGTGACATGTGCATATATTTAATGTTTGGCTCAAGTTACGTGGGACACCCTGCATAGTCCCATTACAAAGAAAGTAGGCAACCATAACGTGAGAAATTGGCCTATGCTCTGTTTCTCGCATCAGTAAATCTGTTTGTAATTGGCGCTTTGTATGTGGCTGTCCTTACCATCGTATGCGTATTCTAGAACGCAAAAATAATGTTTAGTAAACCCCTCCAAGTTTCCTAAGAAAAAGCTTTATTAAGCATATTAAAGGCCATTGCGACTCTAAAGAATACTACAAATGAAATGAGCAAGATGAGACTAATAATGAATGCATTATTATTACACAGAAAATGTATTACCCACCCTATTGCTTCTCAAAGTTTTGAGCTAGAGCTTGAGGAAAAACGTTTTTATTTCTTTTCTTTTCATTTTCGTTCATATCTACAACATCTTCTCTACAGACGTAGCGTAAAAATGATTTCACTGAAAAGAGAATGCGGACGTGAAGCACGCTTTGGTATTGTACCAGTATTTTTCTCAACCTGGCCACACGTCAAATTTTTGTTACTTTATTGCTCATGGCATTTCATCTGCAGTCATGCCTTTATCACCATCACAGTACCTAATCCCGCACCATACAAGTGAGAAAGCTTCCCGTAATCATTGCCAAAATTACGTGCACGCCTCAAAATGCAAGGAGTAAAGAAACTCTATGAACATAGCACGTGGTATCAGCACCCACCGGAGTTGCTTCGACTGAGAAACGCCATCTAGTATGTCCTCATTCATTGTTGCACACGTGCCTTTTTCTGTGTCTGCTCGTAATTTGTTGTCTTTGCTTTCTAATCTGTGACTTCTTCCCCATTTCCCACTCCTTTTACTCCCCTGCGGCTAACTCGTTAAGCCTCGGGCGGGGATGGATGATAATGACGCTTCTCCCGGATGGAGAACTGAACTTGTACGTCATGTCACCGCTCAACCATATGAAAGGAATGATCGAGTAATAATTTCCACGGACGTTGAGATGGTTGGTAGCGCTTCAAATTGTTTCATTCTGTGCTGTATATTCAATTGAAGGCTGTTGATACGGGCCGCAGCTCGGGACTAAAGTAGAACGTTATTCTTTCAGGAGTAGTTTCAGGAGCAGTAAGATGGCTGCTTTTTCACCCGGCAGTAAGACAAACAATAAAACAAATGCGTTTGCTAAGCGAGTGGTAATCCTTCGTTCGTCACTTGGTGGATACTGAAATAAGCATGGGCCAAAAGTAATGCAAGTAAGAATGGCCGTCTCTGCTTGCTTTTTGGATAATTTGCCAAATTGCACATTGTTGACGCTGTAATATGATGCCCTTCTCATTATTATATTCAAGTGAGTCCAACTGAGCGTATGAGCGATATATAAAAGTTGCTTAAATTTATTTATTTATTTATTTATATTAAGCACCCTCAAGGTCAAACGACATTACTAGGGAGAGTGGGCAATATATAATAGATAAAACATCAGGTAGTTCCTACGTATACAATATTAGCTATGAGAGAACTAAAGCAAATAATGATTCTTGCGCAGAAGTCCACAAATACCACGTGAAATATAAAATAACGATTATTTGTTTAATACATGACGTTAGCTAGGACATTCAAGTATGTATAGTGGTCCTAAATAGTTGCAACCGATACGGGGAGGTGATTACAATAGTTTGATGTGCACGGCAGGTGAGAGTTAGAAAATGTAGTAGTTCAATATTGTGAAACATTCACCTTATAACTGTGATTTTGTCAATGTGAAATGTACATCAGGGCATGGTCTAGCTTCTCACAGAAATCGCAGTGATAGTATAACTTATGAAGAAGGCTTAAACGGGATCATTTGGGCCAGTATGCTAAACAAGTTAGATTATGGCGTGACTTTATTATTAGAGTTACACAAGCAGTGCGATCGCAATTATATAGTATAAGACGAACAGAGTTATTCCATTCAATTTCAAATAAGTAGTTTAAATCAGCCTGACCTGGATCCCAAACCGAAAAATCATATTCGAGTTTTGTCCCAATGAGCGATTTTTTTAAAAGTAGCTTTACCGATACAAATGGCCTTGAAAAGTTGCGGCGAGTGTATTCTAGCACGCAGTTAGCGTTGTTAACGATGTATTTGATATGAGCAGTCCAAAAGAGGTTAGATCTTATGTGAACACCCAGCCACTTGTATGAGAACACGTTGTCTAATGTTTTGTTATGTTATGTTATGTGGAATATTATGTAACTTATATAGACAGGAACGGGAAGCACGCTATTTGGTCTAAAAACTAGCATAAATTTGCACTTTTGTACATTTAATTATATTTTTCAATTTATGCAACAAGAAAAAAACAGCATTACAATCTGACTGAAATGTGTGAATGTCATCTACGCATATTATTTTATTAAAGCGGACGGAATCGTCTGTAATTCGTCGTTGCAGCCGATTGCGTTGTTGCAGGTATGACTTGCAGAAACCATGCTGCTAAGGAGTAAAAAACACGTTGGGCTCTAGGAACCTCGCAAGTTGCCGAAATAAGTGTGCTGAATGATTTTACATGAGCTGCTCGTTAGTAATATACGTGCGTAATTAAGGGGATAATGTTTGTCACCACATTTACGAAGTGGAATCACGCTTCCGTTCTTCCAGTCAGAGGGTAATGAACCTGAGATGACTGTTCAGAAATCGTGGTTAGTATAAAAGGACAATACCAGGCCTTAATTTCTCGGAATCTCGGACTATCCAAGTGGCAACTTGCAGCAGACGATGGTTTAAGTGCATGATTCGATAGTACTTTTCACCTTACCCATGCAAACTAATAGTCAGCGGGAACATGGATGGATAATTGCAAGCATGAAAGTGGGGCAGTGATGCGTCCGCACTTAACTAAATCGCGTAAAGGCTTCATTAGAAAACAGCAACACTGCTTATCCGGGACAACGTTATCACAGGTAGAGGGTGACGACGCATTAGAGGACAAGGGTTCACAAGAAAGGAGAGACGCAGAAATGGCAATGTTGCGTGAAAGGACTGTATTCAGTGAATTAAGTCTAAAAGTACGCTTCCTCTATCTTAGATCTTTCAATTCAATTCCTACTCATATTTTGCTTCGCACATCCACAAGATGTGCTTCATGTTTTAACCACACAATTGAACAGAAATCCCGAAGTATGCAAGCAGACCAAGAGAAGTTAGGAATAAGCATAAGGGAGAGGGGCAATGCAGGAGAGAAAATTTAGATAAACAGTAAAATAACGGATAACAGAAAGAGAACCACAGTTCAATTCGTCATGCCATAGGGCTAGCATACGTTTGACATTCCATATGTCGGCGTGTATGATTTATTCTGCGTTGAAGCCCTAAGCATATATCAGCGATCCGGAATACAAACTGCAGGCATGTCATGTGCCACCATTACGCACATCAAAGCCAGTAACTCGACTTGTATCGAGTCAGCGTCGGTTATAACTCTCGGTAGATAATTTACAAACGCGCCTATAGAGTGTAAGAAATCCGGGAAAGAGAGCAACGCAAAATCGTTTGTTCGATAGTGTGAAGGATAAGTTCGCTAAAAGCGGGGCACATTTTAGAGCAGATTGGGTCATCGCTCGTTGTTCGCAAGAACGAATGTCAATCCGACATTGAGACGCCAGACCAGTAATTTCCTCCTTCCCCGGAGCGACAGACGGTGGTCACAGCGGGGGGCGGAGAGTTGAGAAATGAAGACCCGAGACAGCCCTGCAGGCGCGTCATCCGCCGTTTCGATAGAGCTGTTTCTCGCTGCCATTCGCTCTTTTTATATATCGTGGAAGCTCTGAGCTTCAGGCGTTGCACGCAGGCGGTCCTGCCACCACGGTTCTAGGAAACAAAAACGATATCCTCGCGCCAATTTATCAACAAAAAGGAAAGGAAGAAAGAAAGGGATGCAGAGGAAAACTTCAGTCGCCCGGAAGGGAATGTTAGGGAAGGGACGCAGCGGACCGAGTGTCTTTGCTCGTGGAACTTTGACTCGTGTTCCCCAGGAGGCACGGGCAATTTGTCGCCAGCAGAGGAAGGAGCACGTTACTCGCTCCCTCCCTACGAAAACTATATGTTTTCCCCTTCGCCGAATCGTCCTTGGGAAAAGCCGATACGAGGAAATAAGGAAATAAATGCCTACCCCCTCTCCCCCGACAGGACTCGGTACGACGTCAAAATATGCGACTGGTAGCCCTGGCGACAGAATTCAAGGGAAGGAGGAGGCGTCGCTCGGCTGGCTGTCGGACTGCGACTAGGGAAGTGAGACGGCAAGCGGCAGCCGTTATGCCGAGAGTCAATACCGCGCGCACCGAGCTACGGGTCATCTCGAGACTTGAGCAAACGGACCGAGCGATATTGCCTGCTCGCCCGGTGGACAGGCAGGACGGAACGACTTCGGAAACGAAGCGGCGGCGCTTCGTCTTCGCCTGTCACTGCTACGGCGATGAGTCCCACAGTAGATGGCGCGTTGCTCGGACAAACACGAGAATGGGCGTCAGGGCAGCCTTGTTTCGTGCAGCGTTCGAACGGCGGACGCCGTAGAACAAGCTCTTTAGTCATTGAGGTGTATTTACATATATAATCGCGCTGAACCTCACTAGTACATACAAAATGTCGCATTTGCTAAAAATGTAACACAAGACAGTCTGCGCTCCAGCTAGCGCTTCTTAAGATAGCGACTCTCGATTGAGTGATCCGTACTGTGGCGCATTTCTCACTGCCCGGAACTTCGCCCGCTTGCATCACCTTCACCCCTCCCTCCTCTTAGCGACGAATATATAACCACTTCCCGAAAATTTTTGCTTTATGATTTTTTTTTCTCTAGCCCTGAACTCACATTTCACTCTATTTACATTTCCGTTGAACGTCTGTCATCTATACTTCTGTCGACAGGCGGACTTCATTTCTGTCACGCCTGCGCTTATCCGAAGAGCACGTCGAGGCCGCGGCTGGAAGTGGTGTACGAGGTATAGCGCGTCTTGTGTCTGTGCGGGCAGTCAAGGAGGACTTTTCACTGCGAGAAATTAATAATAATAATATACAAGATGCGTTAAAGGACGTTATCTACATCCGGAAGAGGCAAGGTTGGAGGTGTACACCGGCAAGTGATTGATTTCTCGGGTGTTTAGTACTTTAAGTGCCCCCAGATGTCGAAAGCGTACCTGAGGGAGCCACCTAGCGCAGCAGGGAAGATGCAGCAGACAAAGTTGATGGAACACGTGTTGGTGAACCCTGTAGAGGTGACTCACATCGATCTGGACTTGATGCAAAGTGCCAGATAAATATTGAAAGCGCTTTGGGTAAAAACAAAACTAAGTATAAGATAAAATATGGAATAAAATGAAGATAACATGTGGTGAAGCGCTGCAATGATATTGTAAGAGATGCATTGGTGAAGCAGTTGTCATCGTTGATCGAAAGACTAAACCCGCCTGTTGCTACAACGCACCACCACCACCACCACCACCACCAAGAGAAAATATTTGTTTTTAGAGAGCTATTTACATCAGGCAACGTCTGAAGCTATGCGGGCTACGTAGAAACTCTACACTATTTTGCATTGGCATTTGGGACTAACTAAAGACTAAGCTGTCACGTGAGCTCACTATAGCCTTACTTGATACGTCTACACATCAATTACTACAGAGCTTACAGAGCTGGGGACACCAACTGCCTGATGGCATATGGAGAGAGAGAGAGAGAGAGAGAGAATTAGGAAGGTAAACCAGATGCGAGGTTCCGCTGTGCTATTCTGCACTTGGGTGGCTAAATAGGGTTTGGAAAGAGGACAACAAGATATAGAAACACCAACCCAATAGTGAGACCCAACGCACATTTTGAAATCTAAGTGAAGCTGTTAATTAAACGCTTTTCAGTTATGGTGATGCGTACAATTTTGTTTACTTTCATGCTAAGTAACACGTAATCCAAGGAAAGGTTTAGGTCACAACTATACTGTCATTAAATTTTTGTGTTCACACACTACGTTGCTCACAAGCTATGCCAAAATACAAACTCCAAATCAGGCGGATGCACAGAGCGAGGCGTCTACACACAGCGTTATCACGAAGACGAATGCGATGTATGACGCTTGTTGAGAGAAGAATGGTGAGGACAACTGCGTGCACAGAGAAGTATGACACCTGTCAATCAACATTTAGAGATCCTGTACCTCATGTGTAACAGTGGGACATAACAAACTTGGAGAATTGGGGGCACTTACCGAATGAATGAGTCAAAGAAAATAAAGTAAACCCAAGAATCCATGAAACAGAATTCACCCTTCCTTTAACATATTCGTGTGATATATAGATGCTTGTAAGCCGACATTATATATTAAGACCTTATGCAGTAAGCTCTTTTTTGTTACGCAGAACAAAGGTGCGCATTGTTCGCCAGCATACAAGGGTCATATCAGCCCATTCGCTGATACTTTCATTCGACGCACATATAACCGCTGTATATATATCCAGAAAACTTATCCGGCGAGATAGATACCAACCCAACTGCAGCAACCAGAAAGCCACACCAAACCCGGCAAAGTATAGGCAAAGAAAGGTTGAAGAAGGAAACGCGCAGTAGCGCTTGCACGGTGATATGATGTGATGTTAAGTCACGCCGATTCTACAGAACTCTTTCTTCCGACAGAGGCCGGTCGTCCAACTTTTTAGCAAGACGGAAAGCCACTGTCTGATTCTGTAGCTTTGCACGCATAGACACTATGTGCAAGAACAGTGAGGAAATGACACTGCAGAGCCAAAGCATTGGAATATGCTTTGCCTTTCTCAAATGTTAGCATGCGCTGTCATTAGAGTTCAAGTCTACGATGAGTTATGTTCCCAGAGTCCTTTCGTACTTAAAAAACTTGACGAGCAATCCCTTAGGCCCAGCTGCTTAAGAGCTGAAGGATGGACTCCATAGGTGTATTACGCAAGTCGTAACGCTCTCAATAGATGGTTGAGCGCCATGCAGGCGTACAGAACACAGCCGATGCGCACGCCTGTTCGTCGAGCTATTGTCTAGGCTAGAAGACATTCCTATCCAAACATGTATGAACGAGTCAGTAGATGCTGCGCTACAACAAATAAGCCTGCAACACTTCTGATAGTGAGACTGCTTCACTTTTCATGGCCGAAAATAAAAACGAAACAAACGAACAATTTAATCGCGCAGAGGTTGGCAGACAAAGTCATTTATACTTCTTTCGTTGTGCGCCAAACTCGTATGGATGCTGGCGGCACGTTCGTGTCCAAATTAGCGCATTGTGAGGGTGGGAAGCCAAGGGAAAAGCCGGCGAAAATCGAACTAACGAGCCGACTATCAGCATTCATCGTTTCGCACTCCACGTTAACTCCCACGCGAAGCGGAAACTCGAGTGGGCACGCGGACAGACTGCTCAGTGTAACGCAAACAAAAATGCGAGCGGCGTTTGGCAGACATCGATTCGCGACAATTGCAGCCGGACGCATATTCGTTTCTGATACCCGTCCGCAGCCGCGTCGCACTGCAACCGTTGAGAGAGTGAGGGATGTACCACCGCAAACAGAAAAATATGAAATTGAAAGAACGAGCTGCAGGTTCACAAAATTTTGACGAGAGTTCTGGGAATCGTCTTTGTCTGCTGCGTGCAGTAATCATGCAATAGATGTCTACTGATTTATATTTGCTTGCGTTTTATTCGGGCCCTATGATACACACGTACATGAACTTTTGGAACTTCGCGAACCGAAATAGAATTCTCGTTAGAGCATGTGTACAATGTATAGAGAAAGGTGTGAAGCAATTGAACTGTTTGAGCACAATTCGAGATTAGTTGGCTTCGTGGCTACGTTATTGTTTACTATCATGACTCTCTAGCGCGGGAGCTGAAGTTATGGAATGTTTGTACGTACATCAGAATAGCTATCTTAGCTCAGATTATAAAGTGCACTGGCAAAACTGCCCATCTTTTTGTATGTCTCATAGACAACCTGGCTTCCCGACAAATATTTTTGCCATTCGGAGATAAGGAGTCGAAATCTTGCAGGGCATTTGACTAACTCTCCATATGCCGCCATTAGTCTGCGTGCGGACCTAGAGAAACGCTCTTTATAAAAACCAAAGATGTTTGCGAGCAAATGGGATAAAATTATGGTAAAGGGACAGTATATTACGTTTCCGCTATTTCTGAAAAATAAACAAGATGCAAATTTTTCAAGTGGACAACTTACTCAAGGCGTGCAGAAGCAGAGCCGCATTAAAACGCACCTTAGGGTGTATAAGCGACACAACGGAAGCGGTCGCACGTCAAATCAACACTTCTGTGCCCGCCCCGGTTGTTTTGCGGCTATGGCATTGCTCGATGTTGCAGCTTTGATCCCGACCGCGGCAGCCCCATTTTCACGGGGGCGACATAAAAAATGCTCGTGCACTTAGATTTACCTACACGCTGAAGAACAACACAGTTTCAAAATTAATCCGGAGTCTGCCACTACGGCGTCTCTCATAATCTGATTGTGTTATTGGCACGTACAGCCCCATAATTCAATTAAAGTATAATACTTCTGCCGCGATGCGATGTGCCATGTGAGGCAATTAATATGCTCAACCCGCTCAGAGGTTATGAAGCGTAGCACACAACAATTCCTCGAGCAAACGTCTCCCCCTATGTGTTCTGCGTACTACGTAGACAAACAGTAGTGGTGCACGCAAGGTAATGTTTAACGTCAACTCACCACTCTCGTGTTGGAGTAAACGCTGAAGAAATTAAACATTCGCCGTCAACGTCACCGCTAATTATTGGGAATCAAAGCAAACACAGAAAGCTACCTTTACATCGATTCTCACAGTTCGTGGGATCGGCATCATTTTTATTTTCTTTATTCATTCCTGCTTCATCAGCGTTATATTGTATTATTATTATTATTATTATTATTATTATTATTATTATTATTATTATTATTATTATTATTATTATGTAATATTCTTTCTGTGTTAGCTTCTTTCTATTGCTGATTAAAAATGTTATTTGTTTTGTGGACTAGCTGATGGAGGTCGCTTCACAGTCTTGCACTCAAGAGACCTCCTCCTCTCCGATTCCGGTATTACAACTTACTAACAACAACAACAGCAGCAACAAAAAAAACATGATTTTGAGTATATTAGCCAACATCACAACACTGCATCTCCAGAGAAAGAGAGAGATGAAGAAAGGCAGGGAGGTTAACCAGATATTAGTCTCCGGTTCGCTACCCTAAACTGGGGTTAAAAGATAGGGGTTAGAATGAGGACATAGAGTAAAGGGCGAAAAATGAGAAAAAAAAATTACTCACGGAGACACACACATGAAGGGCGTTCCAGTTAGAGACGTTCACAAGAAGCGCAGTATATCGCTTGCACGGCCTTCTTGAGTGACGTTAGGCCCTGTCGATGGTATAGAATTCCTTTTTCCGATAGTGGTCGGTCGTCCAGCTGGTTGAGTTCATGGCGAACGGCTGTGGACTGTATTGCGGGCAGTCGCACAAAATATGGCCAATCGATTCTTCATGGCCGCAGTGGTCACTGCATCTCCAGTAATCGCACCTGTTCATGCACCTTTTAACAGCATTCTTCCATGGATCCCAATTTCCTTTCCCTCCCTCCTCATATCATAATTAGCAAGTGCAGATGTCGTACCCGTATGTAAAAAGTAAAAACATTCCCTCAACCGACATTAGGATACATTTTTAAGCTGGGCAAATTCTAAGGAAACAGAACATTTCCTTTAACATGACCATGCTGCTATGCAAACGATAAATTTTGTGTGCTAACCAGTCCGTTCTTTCTCTAGCGGAACCACGAGAAAGAAGCCGGACTCTTGAACGAGGGCGAGCCACTTGCTAGCAGAGATGGATGCCGCGAAGTTGCGAAGTACGCAGCCTAGGCAAGGCCTTTTGCTGTAAAAAGCAAACCGAGTTCATAGCGCGCGACGAAATGCGGGCAGGCGCCTTAGCGTGGTTTCTCGCACCGCTCTCCGTTTTCATAGGCGGCCTTCGCTTGCGGTGCCCGTCAAAACAAATCACGAAGTCCAATGACCGCGGCTGTACGGCTTCACTACCCAGTGCGCCTCCGGGCGATGCAAAAGCCGCTATGTTTGTACAGGGAAAGGCAGTAAGAAAAACAGGGACGCGATTCTCCCCAGTCCAGCCTGTACATACAGGGCCGAGCGATCCGGGCCAATGTCCGGCGACGGGGACGGAAAGCCAATTGTGGCCGCGCCGCTTCGAGGGAGATAAAGGGAAAAAAGCCGAGTGTGTATGGGGAGAAAGGAAATAAAAGTACGTTGATTCGTCTCGGCTGTTCTGGCGGAAACCGGGCAGCCATCGATTTACGGAAGCCATTCGATAAGGCCATTATGGGGCCGATAAAAGGCGCTCGACGCCCAAACACTGGACGAGCCCACTATAAGCAATGTTTTTTTTTTTTTTTTTTTTGTTGCTAAGCTCGTCGTTTCTCTAGCGAGAGTTCTATTTTTGTCCTCTCTGTATGAATTCAGCCCACGAATACTGATACTGGTGTTTTCTTCTGGCGTAACTGCGCTCTCGATGCTGGGATTTGTGGCTGAAAACTGCGGTCACGTGCTAGCAGCTTTCGCTTTCATCGGGGAATACCGTTGCGTCACCGCCCAGTCTGTGAACTCTGCCTCTTTTATTCCACCTTTTTTGGGTCCGAGTTGCAACCTGGCGATTTTATTTTATCTTACCTGGCGATTTCATAGCAGCGGAATTTTACTGCAGGTGCGGTTGTCAAAGCACTAGTTTAATATGTTAATGCGTAATACTGATTAAGGGGATGCTGGAGTTAATCAGCAGCGGCGTCCTGCAGCTCCGTCTCTAGTTCTCACTCACCCAATCTGTGTTGTCGTACATTACTATTATTTCTTGTATGGCCCAAATTTTGACGGTACAGGTATACATATCATAGGCGTTTTTCTACAATTCCGTGCGTTCTTTATTTCAACAGTGTTTTATCATATATTTTACTAGCACATGGGAACAAAAAGAAAGCACCTGACTCTCAAAGGGGCAGGAGTCCCTATTCCCTTGTGCCGCGTATCGCCAGGTATGGCGTAAAGTTCAGCCACACTAAGCCATGCTTGAGCATTCCACATTTGTACTTTCTTCAGACAGCTGGAGTGGCATTTTGAAAGAGTAATGTGGTTAAAGAAACCCAAGCAATCTGCCACATTAAGCAAAGAAGACCGGGACGAAGAAGGTTGCGTGTCGCTGTAGACCTCCATCAACTGCAATGTTCATTTTTCGGCCACGACGTTGACAATAGGGACTGAAATAGAGTAGCTGAACCGGTTTTTACCCTACCAAGTAAAACGGATGTCCAGATGTCGCTTCGTTGGAAATCGAATTTTACCGACGAAACGGCAAGGTTCAGTAAGTGCGAGATAACATGAAGTAAAAAGCTAAAGCAAAATTGAGTTTCTGGTAGCTTTTTCTTCCTTGGCGGAATGTGACAGGGCACAGTGTGAAAATTTACGAGCAAATATGTAAATACAGGTCTTAAGATCCGTATCGCTTGTAAACGCAAGTGATTGCTCGTGTTTTCTCTCAAACTAGATGGAGACTGGATTTCCCGGCCTCAAGCTGCCGCTTCTTGCTAAGACGAAGAAAGTAATACGTAAAACAGAAAGAAAGAGAAAGGTTGATTTTACGCACCTCCGCTGCTAGAAATTTCCTCCCAAACCCGCCTTACAAAAAATTAAAATATACATTAGCAATGCGCAATATGCATCCCCAGCGCAACGTAGAAAGAAGGAAGGCCAGAGCGGTGGCGCTCCTACGCCGCGCAACAGAACTCCCTGGCGGCAGCTGCTTCGTTGACGCGGCCCAGTATGGCAACAGGAACAGTTTGACGGTAGTGTCAATCAACCACAGGGGTTCGACCGTTAACGCCGCTTCGGTACGAAACACGTCGTCGCGTGCGGCCGAGCAAGTGGCCATTGCCTTGGCCCTCCTGGACGACGGACATGCCAATATCTTTAGCGACTCCAGGGCAGCCATCCGCGCCTTCAGCGTTGGCGCCGTGTGTAAGGAAGCCTGTCGCATCCTCGACGGCAAAAGCATCGCCACCCACACTCTCACGTGGTTCCCCGCTCACATGGGATCCATCATGGGAGGCCCCACAAACCTCAACGAGCTGGCCCACTCCAAGGCGCGAGGTCTCGCTTTCCGCGACCATGGAGAACTCCAACGCCGGCCCGCAGTGGTGGAGAACAGAGATCAACCGACCACATGGCAGGCAGGAGAGACTTTCCCCTTCCACACAAGAAGTTAAATAGAGCGCAGGCATTGACCCTCAGATTATTGCAAAGAGGCTCATATCCCAACCCGGCTTTATTCCACAAATTTTATCCCGACACCTATGCGACTAGTTCTTGCAGGCACTGCAATGACATCGCTAGCCTAGACCATATGCTCTGGCGTTGCCCCTCGTTACGAGGCACAGAACAAATCAATGAGGACAAGTGGCTCTCCGCTATCAAGAGCCCCGATGCCGGGGCGCAACTATGGGCTGTCCAGAGGGCCCACGATGCGGCGGTCGAGCAAGGCCTGACTGTCCCAACGTGGGAGCAGCCCGCAGCGCGCTGAGTCGCGTACCTCAGGACCTTATTAAAGTTTTGCATCCATCCATCCATCCATTAGCAATGCTAATTGCCACCATGCAATCTTGCTTATTTGCATCTTTTCGCGCATAAATTGGTTCATACTTTTTAGACATCGTTATTCTCTTTAGGCTGCTAAATGCCCAAACAAATAATTCTACAAAACAAGTCATACATCTAGGTCACTTAATTCCACACCACGTCGTTAATTTTTCCTGTGAGAGTACATATGCAGTGAGTACTGGGGGCAGTATTAGATGAGGTATTAAATATGCTTAGTGGAACATTTCCACTTACGAAATGAGAGCCTTTCATCTGTTTGCGGAATAAAGGGAAGCTCTGTACCATTGAACAAATATGGTCTTACTGATGGTGCAGTTATTTACGTTTATACATGTACATCTGATTTGTTCACGGAGTTCTCACAGCAATACACCAGAGCTATGATAGATCCCGTAGTTGGAAACTTCGCATCAATTTTGACGAACTAGGGTTATTTAACGTGCACCCAAATCTTACTACACGAGTGTTCTCACCCACCAAAATGCGGCAGATGTGGCCGGGAAACACAACCGGGACCTCTTGCATATCAGCACCGGGATACCATAGCCACTGTGCCTACGCCACAGCACGAGGTCGTTCCTGAGTTTCATAAAGCACCGAAAAAATTAAGAAGTATAATGATAATAAAATAAAAAGAAGGTTAAGAAAAGCTCAAGAAAATTGTAAGTACCCCTTGCAGGCAAAGCTGACTTATGTCGTAAAATTCTACCGCGGGAGGGGGTGTTTAAGCATTGCCGCACTCCACTGAGTCTGATTGAAAGGCGGCGAGGCATACGTCAATATTGCTTAACTGTGTCAGATCAGTTCACGCGCACACTCATTCTCACCTACTACCTACTTGCATGTAGGCCACGTGTCCGTGAAGTTGGGAAGTGCAGGTAGAATCAGCCATCACATCCTGCAAGCTCGTCCTGGTGCCTCGCTTGTCGCGCTCCCGTCAGCCTGTTCCCTGATGCTATAGAGGGTCAGCCAACAGCAAGACCTCGCGCCAAGCCGGGCTTTTCGAGCCTCCCAGGGCGGCCTACACAAACGTGACGCCCTGCTAAAGTCTCTGAGGACACTGTGCCATAGAAAGGCTGATGCGAACAGCTAAACTGAGCTAAAATACTCGGCTTTTGTAGCAATCTAATCCAAAACCGGTAAAACGTAAGACCTCCTTTATCTCGATCTTATAGTTTGTTATCATCCACCTCCGCGACCCGCCGATCAAAGGGGTAACTTGGCCAGGCCCCAACCTAGGCCACTGACAAGAACGAAAAGGAAACGCATTGCAATACACAGTTCCCTTGACACTGTTTCCACAGGTATCACCGCTCCTTCTTGACCATACTGTGGAGCAAAGCCTACAGCATAGCACTGCACGTGGGAGTGCCCACACCCTCCGGGTGACTCCCTTATTCCTTTGACTTCGCCTTCTTCCTTCGAGACTGCGCTGACCAGCTTAGACACGCAAGAGCAGCGACGGCTGATCCGGGGGACACGCTGTTAGGGTTGGCGTCGGACACCACGGGCGATACGTCATCCCCCTACCCTCTACTTGGTTGGAGCCCACGGGCGACAGGTCATTCACCCTACCCTCTGGGCCGGAGCCTACGGGCGACAGGTCATTCACCCGACCTTCTCCCCGGATTCGAAGAAAAGAGGATCGACTTCTCCTACCCGTGCTCGGTAATGCAGGAGGGGGGGCCCTCTCTCTGTGCCTGTCATGTGTCATCGACGGAAGCAAGATCCCGCCCACACTTGTAGAGAGCCTAATTAAGGGGCTCCGAATGTACTTGGGAGATACTTCGTACTTCATACTTCATACTTCATGCTTTTCTTATTTTCTTTCAACTACCTTTGAATAAACCGTGCAAGTTTCGCACTAGCAAATCGTCTCGCCCCTGCTTGGTCGCCATGATCTACCGGATGCCTGCAGCCCGCCGACAACGCCACGCTACCCAATAAGTAATGTCGGTCTAGCTTCGATAGGCAGGCGCCGCTACTTCTCGGCAGCAGTACGGTACGCTACCCTGGAGTGCGCAACAAACTGGTTGCGAGCGGTGGAATCGCCTACAAACGCAACAAACTGGTTTCTAACGGTGGTATCGCCCCTGAAGTGCAACAAACTGGCTGGCAGCGATTGGGATACGGAATCCTAGAGACCACAACTTGGACGACAACTACGAGATCGTAGCCTCTTCGTCCTGGCAACAACGTTCGGAAAGAAGGTGTCTGGATCATGACTGCATATGGTGAGTGCACGGCGTTTCTTCACTGAGATATCACTTGGCTTTTACGTATGTTTTGGAAAGTACATAGCAGTGATTTTTCTTTAAACCGTTGACGGAAGTTTGAGTACGTCAAGGTTGTATAGAGTGAAGGTTTAGCAGCACTAAGGGCAGCCATGAACTTGAAGGCAATAAAGAAGCCGGAATTGTTGAGCTTGGCCAAAGAGTTGGGCCTCCAAATTGCCGAATCAAAGAAAGCCAGAGATCATTGAGGCGATCGAAGCAACCGGGGCAGACGACGAGGAACTGACGGAATGCCTCGAGAGCATTACAGAGAAAGAGGAAGAGCGTAAGCGCCTTGAGAAAAAGAAGAGCGTAAGCGCCTTGAGAAAGGGGAAAAAGAAGAAGAAGAACGTAAGGAAAAGCACGAGAAAGCGGTAGCGGCATTGAAAAAACAGATACAACATGTTCAGCAGTTAAAGGAACAAAGACAACACCTGTCTGAAAATTCTGTAGGCAGTACAGAGCAAAAGAATGAGAATGTATCTAGCAGACTTTCGCCAAAAGCCGACGAGAAAAGTATTGCCTGTGAGATTAGCGGCCCAGTCATACTCGAACGGAAAGGGCTAGCTGCTAGCGATGCCTTAGTGACAACAGAGGCCTTTAAAGGCCAGAGTGAGAGCGACGAGGTGCTGTGCCAACAGAGGACTGTGGAGACAGCAAGGGCAGCTGCGAACAAATTGGCACAGTTACCGCGCGTGTGCGTCGCATCTCATGGTAGCGAGGTCGTTAGCGAGGTACAGGATACTGCGGACTTGACAGACGCGAGCACCCATGTCGAGTCAGATCTGCGTGCCGAAGTGAGGTGCCAGCTGGACGATGCAGTTGAGAGTAGTTCTCGGGATGGCGAGTTCCGTAGCTCACGAGAGAACAACTGCAGGGTTCAGGGATCGGTGCGGCCCTCCGCCAGTCTAGGTAGCCTAGAGATGGATGATTTAATTAGGAATCATTCGGACTGTGCGTGTGAGACAGCGCTCGAGACCGACGGGCTGTGTGTCGATGCACAGCGTGAGCTGGGCAATGCAGTAGAGGGCAGTTCGCAAGAGTGCGAGTTGCATAGCTCGAGTAAAGCCTGCTGCATTGTGCCAGAGTCGGTTGAGCTGTCCGCCACTCGAGACAAAGATAGAGTCGATTTAAATGATAATCACTCAGACTGTGCGGGCAAGAGACCGATCCGGGCCGATGATATGTGTAACGGCCAGCACGAGGCGCCAGAAGGCGACATGAAGGAGAATTCAAAGAGAAAGCGCCGCAGAAAGAAGCGCCGTAAGGATCGGAATGTGATGGCTAAAGTAGCGAAGCCAGAAGGCGACAGGAAGGAGCATTCAAAGAGAAAGCGCCGCAGAAAGAAGCGCCGTAAGGATCGGAAAGCGGGGGCTAAAGTAGCGAAGCCAAAGACGGCGACAGGCGCGAAAAGGCAAGGCGCGGCGAAAAGAAAGGTGCGGTCGTCACGGACGATGTTGACGCATCAAACACGTTCGAGCCACCGGTCAAAAGGGGACCAAGGATCATGTTCTGCACGGACGCGGAAAAAAGGCACGGGGCAGTTAAATTCCTCGTCGTTCCGTCGTTCTTTTCAAAGCTCAGCGTGCAGTACGAAGAAGCGCAAGGTGGCAAGACGAGACCAGGTGGAGAGTAGCGACGCGGTCAATCGAGGTCATGATGAAAGCGGGGCGCCAGGACGCAAATTGGCAGGTGACTCTAACGTCTTGGGAGAGCTGATAGTGAGTCAGCCCTTTTGTTGTTCCCCCGTAGCTAGAGTAGCTTTCGGTCCGCGACCCCCTCGTGTACGGCTCAAAATATGAGTCAGTCAAAAACGTTTGAAACGGGAGACCAAGGGAGCTTCCGTAGAAATGAAGTGTTTTGTTTTATTTTTGAACATTTGGAAATTTTCGCGATTTGAGACTAGAGTTTCTTTCAATATGTAAAATATGAGCTCTGTTTGTGTTTTGTTAGAGCAGCTCGAGATTTGAAAGACGCGGTTTTTTGTAAACATGTAGTATCGCGAGGTGTTCATTAATAAGTACATAGGCTTTCAAATTTTGTGCGTAAGTAACCTGAGTGTCAAGGTTATCGTTGAGAGGCCTATGGTAACGCGTGCGTGTGTTAACCTTCTTCTTTTCATGCGTTTTTTTATTTCTAAGGTTAAGCGCGTAAGTTTTCAGTGAGTGCATGATTTGCACCGAGAAGCGTTTTTAGTTCCTTTAGCGTCTGTCCTGTGTGGACGGAAGGAAGCAGAATTATGACTGGGTTGCTTGTGTGTGTTGAGGGCAGCCATATTCTGACTTCTCTAGTGAGCGTGCCTAGAACGAGTTATTAGCAGACGCATATTTTTAAGGGTTCTACGGAATGCGTAGGTTACGCAATTTTAGTTGCTCGTTTAAGCTACGTGTCCTGTAGGGACTAAAGGAAGAAACGTGAGTAGGCGTAAGGAAAAGTTTGCCTACGACGCAAGTATGCGTTCTGAATAGTGACCACAAGGCTAGCGCGCTTGTGATTACGTACTTGTGAAGATGGTCAGACTGTTCAGTGGCACCAATACGTGCGATAAGTACGCCACTGCGATAGGTTGAAAACATGCGGTTCGTGTAGTTTGGGCGGTGCAGAAGCTAGCTTGCTATATCGCTACAAGAAGGGTAAGCTTAACGGCAATGCCAACGGTTTAATTCGTTGCCCCTAGAGTATCGAATGCCTCATGCTCATCCGGGTTTCCGTGGCATTTTTTTCGTGCATTCATATGTTTTTCCGAAGTGAAGCCGATTGTTAGCTGATTTTAATAACCACGTCCTAACGCTTCAAGAAATGGCTGGTTTTAGTGTGGAGAGGGGGAGGACGCGCGTAGGAAATGGGAAAGGTGTGGCGGGTTTTCTTTTTTTGTTAAAAGCCGGGTGTGTCTTGGGGGAGAGCGGCCTTGTGCTCGCTGCTTTGTGGTTGTGGGTCCGGCACTGTTCTGGGGTGATTGCATGCCCACGCAGGAGACGAAAAGTTGCAAGACCTGCTTGCAACGACCAATTTCACCGGACCGGACCAAGGAGAAAAGTCACAAGAGCGCCACGAGGACGGATGACCACTCCCCGGAATCTACCTGCTACGAACGAAGGGTTCGTGACCTCTACGGGGAATCCTGATACCGAAACGCCGATCCCTCGTACAGCGGCTGCTGGCCCCTACACGTCGGGATCTTCCTCCCCCGCCGGAGATGCTGTTAGGGTTGGCGTCAGACACCACGGGCGATACGTCATCCCCCTGCCCTCTACTTGGTCGGAGCCCACGGGCGACAGGTCACCCTACCCTCTGGACCGGAGCCCACGGCCGACAGGTCATTCCCCCGACCTTCTCCCCGGATTCGTCGAAAAGAGGATCGACTTCTACCCGTGCTCGGTAATGCAGGAGGGGGGGCCCTCTCTCTGTGCCTGTCACGTGTCATCGACGGAAGCAAGATCCCGCCCACACTTGTAGAGAGCCTATTTAAGGGGCTCCGAAATGTATTTTTGAGATACTTCATACTTCATTCTTTTTTTATTTTCTTGCAACTACCTTTGAATAAACCGTGCAAGTTTCGCACTAGCAAATCGTCTCGCCCTTGCTCGGTCGCTATGATCTACCGGATGCCTGCAGCCCGCCGGCAACGCCACGCTACCCAATAAGTAATGTCGGTCGAGCTTCGATAGGCAGGCGCCGCTACTTCTCGGCAGCAGTACGGTATGCTACCCTGGAGTGCGCAACAAACCGGTTGCGAGCGGTGGAATCGCCTCCAAACGCAACAAACTGGTTGCTAACGGTGGGATCGCCCCTGAAGTGCAACAACGCGGAGTGGCGCGAGCCAATGAAGCCGTCAACTAGGGCTTCCACCCTACGACGAAGTCACGCCCCCTTATTACAAATAAATGCTCTCTCTTTCTCTTTCCTGAAAAGTTGACGATTACCGAAATCGACAAGTCAGTTTTCAATCAGATAAACCAGCTCGATATGATTCTGCCAAAGTATTGTAAACATGTCGAGATGCGAGCGCACACCGTACGTGGTGCGAGCCTACAGTAGACTCTGAAGTAGTGCGCATGACATTGGACATTAATCTGCGTAAGAACGGACGCTCACCGCACTGGTAATACTTAGAACCTCCGTTTTGACAATGGAAAAGCACTGATAAAGCTACATGTAGCAACAACGATTACAAAGATTGAAATGGGACGGCAACCAACTACTAAAATTAGAAAGCTGCACGTACCAACACTGCAGGCAGACAACAAAACAACAAAACCTCTTTTTCGCTAACATGTGCCAGAAGACTTCTTGGAGTTAAAGAGGTTCACAATGAGAAGAATAGCGACCTAGATAACAAAAATAGTACACATGGAAGACCGGTATCACTGCAAAAGCAGCACTCGCGAATAAAGCTAGAGATTTATCGTCGACTCACGCCTTCTGCACCGAAAGACGGCCTCGCCCCCTGGCTTTGAGACGGCATTGAACGTCCTGCTTATGCCACCGAATAGGCTTAGCGAAGCGGCTGAACTCCTGGGCTCACACCCGTCACTGTCACCTACCAGAAGCTAGGAAGCCGGCTGCACAATCGCTCGCTACGTTTTTCCTGTCTTTATGTTGCTGTTGCGTTCTTTCACCATGCGAAGCAAAAAAAAAAACAAATATTTCCACTGACACTCCGTGCAGAGCCTAGCGAGGTTTTGCACAGGGTCGTCGTCGTCTGGGCCGTGCTCGACGGGCGCCGGAAATGGAAGCGCGTGCTTCCGGTCGCAGCATGCATGCACACACCATGCGCCGTGCTGCCACGTCGGCGCGCAGCGTCGCCGTACGCGCGGTTCCGGTGTCAGCGCGAGAAAGGAATCCGAATAGCGCTTCCTTTTTACGTCGCACGAGGGCTCGGGAGAAAGGCAACGTCGGCGAGAAGAGGCCTTCCTCCCACTCCGAAGAAGGAAGAATTATGGAATCGCTAAGGCGTTTCCGGAAGAGAGAAGAGTGGAAGTATCGCGCTGAAGACAGAGCGATCCAGGAAGCGGAAAGCTGCAGGGAGCGATGGCGTAGAAAAATTCCCATCGCTTTGCCGCATGAACTATTGGACTTTTTTAACTTGAACTGACACTTTTTCTTTCTCCCTTTAAACTGCAAATTATTCGAGCAGCAAACGGGATGCATTCGGTAGAATATTTATGCGACAGAAACGATATAATGATGCCGTCAAGTATTTGCTTGGTGCTGCTGCGTCTCCGGCCACTCTGGTCCTGCCGTTGCAACCAATTAAGAAATTTCAAAATTTCGGACAAGCTGTAAAGCCTATCTCCTTTACTTGGCTATATTTGCATGTCGGGAAACCAACGCATTGGGTAGGATATACATGGTATTTAATATTTAGTGAAATAGTGCAAACAAGACCATCTTACTAACAAACAACCGCGGGTTATCCTACTTCGTTCATTATACCCGGGGCCGAACTCACAAAGCCTCTTGCTGGTAATTGCTGCCTAGGTACTGGCCAGCAACTTTCGCTAATGATATTGCTGACATGATGATTACTCGTACGGACTCGTGGCTCGTACCAACAACTCTATCGTACGAGTTTCTTTTGAATACAGGCCTAGATTCGGTTTACTCACGAAAATACTGTTTAATGTTTTTAGCGTAACGGGTACGTGGCACTATCGCGTTGAGTATGCAGCTGTGAGCATCTAGAGCTTCCTTTTTCTGAAGGTACATGCGCAGTAAGTGTGTTAACTACTGCGCGCAGTGCGTATCAAGTTTCAGATCACAGCTGACTCATACTATCATTCGTAAACTTATACAAATCACCTCCGGTGCCCTTTCTTTTGTCGTTTTCTCACAAGCTCATCTCGTCATATTTTCCTGTTCTTGGTTCATCTTTGCCTCCTATAAAAACAAGTCGCTTCTAAAATGAAGTGTTAAGAAGAAGCTTTAGCTCAGGCCCAACTCTAACGCGACCTATTCAAATACTTGTAAAACGCAGAAAGGCTTGTCTGAGATTACCCCTGAACCGATTTTAATCAAACTTGTTGCATTTCAGAAAGCTAAATTCTACTGAGTGCTGGAAGCGGAACTTAGATCTAGGGCCTAAATGTTGTTTAAAAAAATTTTACGAATTTGAAAGCTTGAAAAAAGTAGAAGCACGAAGTTTACAAATTAATAGCTCTGCATCAAGAACAGATATCGCGGTTCTGTAAACGGCACCCATTATATCATTGAAAGCGGACAAATTCAAAATATCATTCTATATCTTACGTGAATTTGTTATGTTGTGTACAGGGGTTCTGCGAAAGCTGTATTTTCATATTACAAATTTTTTTGAGATCCATATGTACCATATCAATTCTGTCCGCTGTATATGTACTATTAGGTGCAATTCACAGAATTGGGATATTGCTTTTTATTGCTGAGTTACAGAGTTGTAAACATGATAGTTTCGTTTCCTGAAAATTTGCGATTTTTGTCAATTTTTAGTAAAAAATTGACTACCTAAATCAAAAATTTGAAACTAGCAGTCATTAGATTTTAAGTTCTTTTAAATGCGACAACCCTCGTCAAGTTTCGTGGAGTGGTTGCCGAGAAAAACGAATTCTCATTTTACATGTATCTAAATAGTAGCACCCGAGCTAAAGCTTCCTCCTAAGAGCAATCATAGACGCAGGGAAAAGAAATGTTGGCCACTCAAATCAAAACAAAAGTACTGCCTGCTTCACTCTGAACAACTTTATTATTAAGTCACTGTGCGCGGCAGTCCCTGCCTTTCTTTCTTTTTCTGCTTTTCTTTCTTTTTCTTTCTTTCTTCTTTTTTTAAATTTTTGGTTCTCCTTCTAATCAAGGGCCTGAACCGGGCTGTGTTCTTCGCTCGCTGAGTTCGTGTTAATGGGTGGCCATGCATTGACATCGTCTAATTAGGATAACCGATCCCCTTGCCAATTCTCTACCTCCCCTCCTATGCGCCTCTCCTTAAATCCATACCGAATACAGTGTTACCACGGCACTCCTTCCTTGCTCCCCAGGGCCCCAGTAGCCTCTCACCAGTTCGCTCCTTTGTAAACTGTCGGTGTTTGCGAATGACTCACGTCAGGTTTGTGCACGGGGTCAGACTCGACAGCTTCATTTACAGTGAAGTGCGTGCTCAACAACTCTGCGAACACTCCTGGAGTGGCCTCTCTGAGAGAGCGACGCCACCGGTCGAGTGTGCCTTTGAACGGGACAGCGACGAGGTCGCTCGGTCCATTATGCGCGCGCCTTTCAGTGCGCACCGAAGGTCCGCTTCAAAGGCACCGCCGAGGTGTTTAAGCTCGAATAGAGCAGCAGCGGTCAAGGCGTCTTCTCCTCACCGTCTTCAGGAGCCGCCGAGCGGAAACTGGAGCAAGTTGAAAGGATGGCGATCTTTAACAAGGACAAAATTCAATGGCCGAGCCTAATTTGTTGCCTAATTTGCTCAAAACAAGCAGCAGATATATTGCACATGACCAAACTGACCCTAAATGTATTGAAATGCCTATTCTAAAGCGTAATTACCCTATCAGTAAAGACAAATATTGTCCAAGATTTCACCCACAAGGGCGGCTTTCACATGTTGCCACCAATTGAAAGCAGCCTTTATTCTTGCTGTTGTGGTACGTTTTTTAATCTCCTTGTTGCGTCTACAGTGTGCCGGTCCACACGCAGTGACAGAAAGAAAACCACGCCATTACAGAATACAGCTCATGACGCCACACTATAGTGCGTCGTGGTGTAAAAGCGGCGGGGCATCACGCTGCTGTCGCTCATAAATTTCCACCGGAATTCAGCGAAGTTTCTACTCGCGCTAAACTCGGAGAGACGGACACATGCTAGAAGCTTTTCAGTCAAATTTCTCCCAGCGCCGCAAACGAAATCAACACAGAGGACAATCGCGACACGTATGTGTGCAAAAGTGCAACCTCCAATGTGTCCTCACAGCTACTGGCACCCAGCAGATGCTTGCTGCCCGAGATGAATAACTGCTGGAAGTTGCAAGGAACTGCTCAAAGCGTTGTTCTTCTTTGTGTTGTTTCTTTTCACTGCTAGAAGCTGTTAACTTCTACAAAACCAGGGCCCATATTAAAAAACCAGAAAACTATACAAAAAGAAAACAGTAGAATTGTTTGCAATAGAAAATTGAAGCCAACTATAGTGTTTTCATATTGATGGTGAAGACAGCAAAGTATTGCTAAGTACTTACCGAAACAAAAAATGCAGTGCCAGGTAGTTTAACTTAAGGTCACGCTCATTTAATGAAATTTGAGTAGAACACCGGAAAGACATTAAGCGATCAAACTTGAAATGGAAAAAAATTGACAGATGTCACAGATGTGTAAACATCAGAAGCAAATTTAGAAGGACGAGAGGAATCCCTACTTGCGTAATTAAGTACGGAAGATGGATCAATTCAAGGCCGGATGAAGACAGTGTTCGTACAGAACTTGCAGAAAGGTTAAGGCGCGGATATTAGAGAGCTATAGCTCGGCGGTTCTACGGGCCAGCGGGCACAGCGGGCGAGCGGAGAGGCCACCAGGCATGCGTGTTTACCGGCCAGCAGTTTTACGGAGCGCGCCGCTCTCTGCTTTGTATCCTCTCCCCGGCGACCGGACCAGCGTTGTTGCGGAACAAACATGGCGACCACGCGCCCGAACAGCGGCATGTTGTCGGCGTCAAACGCGGCGCTGGCTCGCCTGCTGGCAAAAAAGCCTCGGAAGTGTTTCACCACTGAAGAGCACCTCTGTATCCTGCGAGAGGATTCAGCACTACGAGGCCGTTTGGCGACGATTTGAAGTGGATGACCGCGATCGAAAACTTGAAGCGAGCGTACTGATCTTTTCACAGTAGCTCTAACCTTGTTCGGCAGGTGACGCAGCAAAGTGGTCTGGCCTTGCTCCGCTCTACTCTGCTTTACTGAGCGAGGGATCGCTGAGCTAAACACATCCTCTCGAGCGGCGCTCCGCTGCCGCCACCGCTCGGTCCGCTGGCCTGTAAACCCGCTCAGCTATAACTCTCTTACATCCGCACCTTTGCAGCGTTCCGTAAAATACGATAATGAAGAGAAAACCGCTGCAGAAATAGTGAGAGAAGCGAAGCAAACGATCGCCAATTTTTGAGTAAACGGCTCATCAAAGCAAATGATTCAAGCCCAGAATGTTTCAGAGTGTTCTTTTCTTGTTTACTATTTCTTCAATATGTTTACATGTATTGGCTCGTATAAGTCTATGTAAAGCTGCACAGTCCAATACTGTCTTTTCAAACAAAGAGGCATATATTATGATTTTTTTTTGCTAGGATTATCAAGCTGCCTAACTTTAAGAGGAATTATAAAGATCTATAAATATGAGCATCAAGGCCAGTTTTATGCAGACACAATAAAAGCAACTTATATAATGTGTTGCTAATGATCCATCTCTCAGTATCTTGAGATTAGACAGTTCTTAACTTCGCACGTCTAGGTGGTTAGTCTAGGTAGGTCTAGGTTTCGTGGACTGTCTTTGTTCCGGGGCAAACCCAAAGTAGATGGCGGGCATCCGCTGCCGTCGCAGGAGCCGAATATTTCAGGCACTGGACTTGGTCTTCAAATGGTTGGCCCCAAGCACAAGTTACGGCTGGTGTAAGGGCCGCCCCGGCCCGAAGTGTCCGGAGCGAGACTCCTTCGGCCGAGAAAGGTTGTCAGGTGGCGAGCCAACACGGCGAGCGGATGAGGCACACGTTTCGGGCAATGCGAACTGAGCGTGGGTGGAGAAGAGTTACCGGTGTCGAGACAAAGTGAGCGTTGCTGTAGCTAAGGTCGGGGATGTATACCTTACAGTCCCGCACTCACTATCCCATCGCGCTACTTTCTGAAAGTTGCTGGTGGCGAGTATACAAAATGGCCATAGGCTGTTAGCGTTTTATAGGCGTTTTCTGCTTTTAAATTTTCTTTAGGGATTCTTCTCCTCAGCTCTGTCAGAACAAATAATTATGACCTCACCTGAAGTGCACATTCATTCTCATTACCGTCACGGTCGTTGCTTTCATTACTTTTCAATCTAGTAATTCCTGGAGACATGCGATGATCAAATATTCATTGGTATTCCCTTAAAACGGGGCGACAACAATAGTCACCTAGCCTGCCTGATGCTAGGTGACTGCTACTATTTTGTCTATCTCTGCTTGTTCTTTTCTTTATTCGCAAAACATACCCCTTTACAGTACAGTTACCTACGTCAGTAAAGACTGCGGTTCTATCAGTCTCTTAGCTACCTTTTTTTTCATTAATATTTAAACGCCGATGGCTTATTTCGACTGCTGACCAGTTATTACTTCAATCGTCTTTGAATCTAAACCCTTCTGAAAGGAGGACGTTTCCTACGGGCCTCGTGGGGTGGATATCTTGTTATTCCGTTACGATGGGCTGAGTATTCTCCAGATTTTTGCTGCCTGCCTCATCTTGTTGCGAATATTTGCTCCGATATGTTTTTATCCTTAGGCAACCAGCCTGAGCCTCAAATAGCAAGGCATTACCCTTCTTGTTAACGTACAGATTTTCGCTTCTAATTTTTTTCTTCTCATTCTTGTAGATCTCCATGGTCTTTTTGTTTCCATTCCTTGCACCCAATTCACTGTCTCTATTTCTCTCAGTTTCTTTTTGAAGACGCCTGGTTGTCTCTTTACGCTCTCAGTTGTCCTGTGCTTTTCATTTCATTTATTTTTATTGATAGTTCTTACTTTACCGTATTTGTGCATTCTTATGTAAACAATATTTTATGTACCTCACCTGCTATAATCACTGTACGAGATCGCAGTATCCATAAATGAATAAATAAAATTTAACCTTTAAGGCCCGGAGGCATTACGCAAGGGAGGGCTTTAATCCCTGCGACAATATCAGAACAAGTGAACACAGCTTTCTTGTTAATTTTCTTGACCATTTCCTCCATTCTGTGCCAACGCTTTTCAGGTACAGGTATTTGCGCACTTTAACCGCCAATTCGGTCCATGTTCTTCAGTTTTTCTTTAAAAATAATTTTGCTTTGCGCTTCTCAGACCTGAAAAGAGGCCCAACCCATGCCAGCCTGCAGCTCCCTCATTCGTAGTGTTGCCGTCGGCTTCCAAAGCCATTTTGGTTTCAAACCCAATTTTGGCTAACTTCCAACCACGACAAGATATCCGATCTTAAGCACACAATGGCATTTGCGAAAGTCAGCGCTGGCCCCATTATTGCTTTCCAGATTCTAAGCACCAAATGATAATTATTGCGGTGCCAAAGTGCTCCATATTTTATTATTGCTGCATTCCGCTTCCTCTATATATTCAGATTATCTTGGTGGGTGTTTGAGTAGGTTTTTCCTTCGCTTGTGTATACACTGAGAGTATTTATACTGCTTGACTTGCCGTTGAATTATCATCATCTAACTACTCGTCACTTCATTAAACAAAACGCGATTTCTCTTTGCCAAAATTAAGGCTTAGATTCGTCGCTGCGTTGCCAAAGATATTCTCAAGTGTCCGCAAATCTCTTGCGTTGTCCGTTAGTAGCACTATGCTGCCCGCATACATCACATCGGTCCGGGGACTTTCTGTTACACCCTTTGCACATTACGGATCTTATATAAGTCAACACCTATATTCACTCTTTCGCAATCGTATTTCTATGGCCTTAAAATAAAGCGTGAACAACCATGGAGACAGCTGGTATTCTTGCTTCAGTCTTAAGTTAACTTTCCCTAGTTCTTTGCATTTCCGGCTTTCCCGTATAATTTGTACTTGCTGTGTACAGTAAATATCTCCATCCGCAGCTCCGCGGCACGTAATCAATGCCATCGTGTTTGAGAATATCCCATAGCCATTCCCTGTCTACGTTGTCGTAAGCTACTCAACATGCTATCCATAAAGGTGTATTCTCAGCAATTGAAATCTCTATGCACTGTGCTGCACACAGAACATAGGAGAGTTTCGTACACAGATCAAGACGAAAATAAGCGCTTTGCATTCACTTCTTTCTTTCTTTTTTCTGTATTGCTGCTGTAAGTTTGTGCTGCCTGTTGGCCTTGCTCATGTCAGGAACTGACACCATTCGTTCTAGCCTTTGAAAACGTTAAGCACGACGCAGATGCGTGCAATCTTTGCTCCCTTCAGCTTAATGATATATAGAGCGAATGCTGCTAGAGCTACATGGAAAAGAATTATGGCACTCTATCACTGCGAAAAAAAAAAAATCAGGTTCAGTAAATCAAGTGCAGTGTACTCACCGAGATTTATACGGACTCCCACTGTATCAGCAAAACAAATTAATAAAAGGTACATTGCGAGTATGTAAGCGGCTAGTCACTCCTTATCATGCAGCAGCTAACCGTGAATGCCCTTTCGGGTATCTCAGAAAGTACCGTCAAGTTCGTGTGTTGGAACGCCAAGCCGAGAAAGGTAGGGCGAGTGGAGCATCTAAGAGAGCGCGGGCAAGTGTGGAATGAAGCAAGAAAAAAGGGAACGACTGAAGCAAAGGGCCGGATTGGGCACCAAGAGCAGGCGTAAAGCGGTAGATCAAACCAGCTTTACTCCGCATGTCATTTGCACGCGCAATGAGGAGCGATGCCTCGGCGCGCCGAGTACGCAAACCCACTGACGTGTGTAGCCTTTTGCCCGCCTGCAGAGAATAAATCCTGCTCGGGGCGCGGAATGCAGAAAAAGGAATAGACGAAGAAGAAGCGTGAGAGATTGTTGACTCACATAGCTTATCCCCTCTGGCGTGCTACTGGTAAACGAAAAGTGTTGAAACAAAAATGGTAAGAAAAGTCCAGGCGGTGTTGTGTCATCCCGTATTCAAGTTCGTAAATCACCACTCGGGTAACGACACAAGTAGGCTCAATGCCTAAAGAAGTTAAAAAAAGAAGAAAACACGCATCCTTCCTTTCCCTCTTTCCAATCCCCTTGGTCCGTACAAAAGCCTAAGCTCAGTAGAATAGCTAGAAGAAGCCTGGATCAGAAAAAGAGATGCGAGGTTCGGGAAAAGTGCTTAAGGTTGCGATACAAAGGATCACTCCGGCGCCCTTTGGTTGCCTGAAAAGAACGTGCTACTCCTAGCCGCAAGCAGCAGTGACCCCGACGAATTCTCGGCCAACGCACGACGCTGCTGCTTCGTGGGTCGGTACCTCGGCGGAAATACCTGTCGGTACACTTAAAGGGCTATATGAGCGCCGAATGGACGTACCAGCAAGCGGGCTTATAGAACTCATGTAGGCTGTTCGACAATGTAGTGCTAGTGAGCGCACCTTTGTTCTATATAATAGAAAGATGGAGAGAGAGAGAGAGAAAGAGAGAGAGAGGGAGGGACGGAGGGAGGGAGGGATATAAGCAAGCCAGGGACGTTAACTAGTCAGGAGACTCGTTGGCTACCATACGCTGGGGGCAGAAAGAAGGGAGAGAGAGAGAAGGGAGAGAGGGTATAGAGACGTGCACAGACAGTCATTAAGTCAAAGTCACTCATGCAAACCAGACGTTCTCAGAAAGCACAGAAAAGTGCTTTCACTGCCTTCTGAGCCGATGATCGGTCGGGACGGTGCTGTAGTACTGTCTGTTCGCTTAGAGTACAGTCATCTAGTTTCCTCAATGTGTTGGACAAAGATTGTTCTTGTGCTTGAAATTTAGGACAGTGGCACAATAAGTGGTCAATGTTCTCCTCGCATCCGCAATCATCACATTCAGGGCTATCAGCCATTCCAATTAGTGCTGAGTAAGCTTTCGTGAAGGCAACTCCGACCCGCAACCGACACCGAAGAAAGGCTTCGCGTCGGTGCAGTACGGCCAGAGGGCTGAGTTGCAGTGAAGGGTTTAGCCTGTGCAGTCTTGTGCGCCTTGCACGTGTTATTCCACTATAGTGAGGATAGCGTGCGTGCTAGAATGGGAAGTTGACTCGCAGCGTCGTTCCTTGAGAGAAGAATGGGGGCGCAGCGGTCTTCTTTGTTTGACGCCCGAGCTGCCTTATCCGCGTCATCATTTCCAGTGATACCGCAATGACCTGGTATCCACTGAAAGGAGATATCATGCCCTTTTTCTCTTAAGTGATAGACAAGTTCCACGATTTCGCACGTGAGCTGATTGTGAGTTCCATATCAGAGAAACGGCTGCACAGATTGCAAGGCCGGCGTTGAATCGCAGAACACTGCCCATTTTCTAGCACTTTCAGCATTTATGACATGAAGCGCGCCTTGGAGAGCCGCGAGCTCTGCAGTTGTCGACGTAGTGACATGGGAAGATTTAAACCGCTGGATTATTCCCATTGTTGGTGTAACTACAGCGCCACCGGAACTGGTTGATGTAGTTGATCCATCAGTATAAACGTGTGCGCAGTCACTATATTTCTCGTACAAGAGAAGTAAAGTAAGTTGCTTGAGCGTTTATGACGGCAAGTCCGACTTATGCTGAAGTCCTGAGATTGCAAGGTTTACTTGAGTGCTGCTCACATACCATGGATAAATCGAAAGTCTTGCCGCAGGTGCGTGACCTGAGAAAGGCACGGTGCGCGAAGACAGTTGCACTGAATTTCGTGTGGGGCCTTTCTACTGGGAAGCTTGCGAGGTGGTGGGTAGTTCGGACACATCGCTCGGACCCGAGCAAAGTGTTTTATGTGCCCACTCATTATTTCAATGATAATGCGCTTTCTAACGTTGAAATCTTCAGCGACTGCAATAACTTCAGTCGTTGACGCATGCACTCCGCGGTAGATGTTCTAAAGTGCACTAACTGCAGTGGTGCTCACAAGGCCTCATCAAAGGATTGCCCGCAGGTGCGGAATGAATTCGCGGTCCTCAAACAAATGATGCGGGGCAATTCAACGCATCGAGAGGCTGCTGCCGTTCTTCGGTGACGTCGGCATCAACACCGAAAACGCTCACGAAATACCGCAGCTGCAGATAATGACACGCCATCTTCCGTCATAAGGATTGCCGCATCAACGCATAGCACCACCAATGCAGATACAAGGAAAGCAAACAAAGCGAAAATGCTCATCCGTCCTGAAGAATTGCCCGAGCTACCAAGGGCCCCTACAACGCCTTGCTAAGTAACCTCAAAACGCACCGACCTCGACGGCTTCGGCAGCTGTTGAAGCGACACTGGCTGATGATCTCGCAGGTCATCAACATTCTGCGGTTACTTATGATTGCCATTCGTGTTATACTTAACATGACATCCTCGTCTGCGCAAAGCGCGCTACAATTGTTGGACAGTTTGAGTCCAGTGCTTGCAGCGCTTATTTATTTATTTATTTATTTATTTACCCTCAGGGGCTTTGGGGCGTTACAGAGGGGGTGGGTACATGGGTGAACAAGAACAGAATCTAAAGTTGCGGATGAAATTAAGAAAAAAAAACAAAGAAAAACAAAGCATCCACGTACAGAAAGCAAAAGGTGCAGAGCTTTCAAAACACAATCAAAGTACAAAGATAAGCTAACGTGTTTAAGCTAAAGATGTAGAAAATTTTTCATCGCACATTTGAAGGCCACAGGATCTTCTATGCAGGCAATGAATGGGGGCAGGTTGTTCCAATCGGTTGTAGCTTTCGGCAAGAAAGAGTGCAGAAATAGAGTTGTACGACAGAATGGGATGCGAACTTTATGTGTGTGGCCGACACGTGTTGGTAAGTAAGCTGGTTCGGAAAATAGTTTACTTTTTAGAAATGGCTTAGTGAAATAAACTTTGTGAAGTAAACATAGACGGGAGAGCTTCCTTCGAACATAACACGCAGGTTAGGTAGACCTAGTTGCGATTTCATTGAGAAAACACTTGCAGTACGGGCATAGTTAGAATGAAACGCGCTACACGACTTTGAACAGCTTCGATATTGTTAATTAAAGTACAAACAGCTGGATCCCACATTGCGGAGGCATATTCGAGTTTAGGTCGAACTAGGGTTAGATACAAAGTGAGCTTAAGATGTTTTGGCTCTTGGGAAAAGTTTCTGTGCAGGTAACCCCAAGTGTGATTACAATTATTGGTGATATGCTTTACACGTACATGCCATAAAAAGTTATGTGTTGGGTAAAACAGAGATATTTGTAGGAAGCGACATTTTCAAGGGATATCTAGTTAATGCCGTAGCAAAAGAGCAAAGGCTTGTTAGTACGGCCTGAAATTGTCATGCTTTTGCATTTAGTAGCATTTAAAGTCATAAGCCAATAGAACCAATAGCGGCAATAGCGTCAATGTCAGATTGCAAGAGAAGGTCATTATGAGGGTTACTTAATTGACGATAAAGAACACAGTCATGGCGTAAATCTTTATGGATGAGGAAATACAGTCGGGGAGGCTATATTATATATATATATATATATATTGATTAAAATCATGTCTCTCCGGAAGCTCTCATTTCGTGATGAAGTCGGGAACGGATCTATATTTCAGCGAAATGTCATTGGAATTAAGTCATGCATGTCGGACTTTCGACAGTTTGTGTTCATGAATAAGCGCCCCATTATCGTCATCTGCGAGCCCCTATCATTTCACATCAGACTCTACGGGTATGTGGGCTTCATTTGCGCCATAGATGGAGAATACAACAGGATTATCCTTTTCATAGAATGTGATCTTACGCATATTCATCGTGCAGTGCCACCTGAGCATAAAAACGAGTATGTGTTTGACAGTGAATAAAGGCAAGTGACTTAGTAGTTGGAGCCTACATATCACCCTCAAGTCGACTGGACTGCGAGCAGCTACGGCGAATCACGACAGCGACTCCGCAGCCTTGGGTGATGACTGGATATTTTAATGCCCACCACCATCTCTGGGGAAGCTGTAAGATAAACTCGAGGGGCAGAAGATTAGTGTCTTTTGCGGCCGAACAAGAACTGTGCTTGTTAAATGATGGAAGCCCCACCTTTCTGCGTGGGACTCTACTGTAGCTGTCCGGACCTCACCTTTATTTCGCGTTCCTTCCCTAGAAAGGTCAGGCGGTTCCCCGACATTGAAACGCGGGGAAGTGACCACCTACCCACTTATCTAAGGATTGAAGGGTTGACGGGCGCCAAGTTAGCCGGCGTCACTCAATGTATCCACTGGCCGATGTTCAAATGAATTGTGAAAGACGGCTGCCGTGATGGCTTGTCCTTGTCCTCTAGTCTAGAGGACACTATGAAAGGTGCCCTAGAGGTTGCCACGCATTCACTCCCGGGAACGCCGACATGCACCGACTACGACATCGAGTTGAAGAAGCTCTTCGTCGTCGTGCAAGGCGAAGATACACGCGTACAAGATCTGTGCATGACTTGAGGTCGGCCAGAATAACTCAACGGAAAATTCAGCGCCGCATGGACAAACTGAAATCGCCAAGATGGCTGTCGTTCTGCGAGTCTCTTCGGATCCATGAAAAGCTTTGCCTAACATATGGAGAGCTGTTCGTGGTCTCCGTGGAATCGCTCAGCAGCGCCACCCTCTCAAGCATTTGGCCCTTCACCAACAATGCAGCGAGATTGACGTCGCTGAAGATTTCTGCTCGAGGATTGCCAGGGAAACTGGTTCTGCTGGACCATTGACGCTCCACCACTCACCAATTTCACGCGATGCCCGCATGGACAGTCATTTCCGCATGGACGAACTCGAAGCGGCACTTGCCTTGTGCAAGCGTTCATCTTCACCAGGACTCGATGGTATAACCTACTGTGCCCAATGTAATCTTGGTGAAGAGGTTTGGAAAGTGGTCCTGCTCTTGTTCAACAGCTCCTGTCAGACAGGTACGGTTCCCCAGGAATGGAAGACCAGTCGCCTAATTCCTCTGCTGAAGCCTGGCAAGTCACCTGTAGACCGATCATCATCCCGACCAACTGCGCTTGCCAGTTGTACCGGAAAACTGATGGAGAGGAGGGTTCTAGCAAGGCTGGAATGGTACCTTGAACATTACCAGGTATATCCAGATGCAGTGGCCGGCTTCAGGTGTCGCCGTTCTTCCATAGACAACGTTATCAACTTGGTGACGTACGTGGAACACCAGAACTCCTGCAAAAGATTATCTGCTGCCCTGTTTCTGGATGTTAAAGGAGCATACGACAACGTAACGCACGGAGCGATTTTCAACGCTTTAGAGGCAGTAGGACTTAGCGGCAAGGTCTATCGCTGGATTAGTAGTTATCTACCTAAGAGATCCTTTTTCATAAATACCGAGGATGGCCCGACCTCCCAGCATTAGAGTAACCGTAGGGTGTCTCACGGCGGAGTGCTGAGCCCAACGCTCTTCAATCTAACACTCATCGGACTCGCCGAAACCCTCCCATGAACCGGTAGGCTGCCCATCTATGCCTGCGACATTTGTATTTGAACGTCGATTGTGAAGCGACTGCAGCTTCGAGTGCGGCTTAAGGTAGCCACTTTAAAAAAAGATAAACTCCTAGATAAAACCTATGCATATACTATTGGCACATAAGCTTTTTTAAAGCATACCGACTTCTTATTGGAGCAGCGCATTATATTCAACAGGTTCCTGCCTTTACTTGTTTTTCTTTTATTTAGCCATTTTACGTGCGCAGGTGGGTACGTGCCCATAATGGTCTAACCCTCCAGACTCGGCATGTGCCACTGTGACAAAAGCGGTACAGCATCTCTAAATGTTGTTTTATACGTGTCGTACTTCTTTGTGCGTACTTGTCTTCACCGTCCTTTCCTCGACAAGCGTCCCACATCGGCTTCGTCCTCGTCACATCGCTGCGTCGGCGTCTCACCCTCTGCCTGACTTCGGGTCTGAATTTAGAAATAGCTTGTGAGAGGTCTTGGAGCGTAGGCTTGTACTACCTTCATTCTATACCTCTTGTAAGGTTTTATTACGACTACTGCTACCTTCTCATGAATGCTGTAAAACTCATCAATGTTGCCGGCTATGCCCTTGTGGATTAGTAATCCTACCTTGCACTGCTTCTAATCTGGGAGTCCTCTATAGCAGAGGACGTGGCTGTCTATCAGCCTTGTACTATAAGCCTCACCAGTTCTAACCTCATTAAGGCCAGTGATATCCCAAACAGTGTATGATAGTTTATCAAACAGTCCTGGTAAGGTAGCTTCGCTACAAAGAGTCCGGGAGTTAAACGTTGCCAGGGTCAGTTTCCATTGGTGGCTGTCCGGGTCCTGAGATTCTTAGCACCGTCTGCTGCGTTACAGGTCTGACCACCGCCTTGGTCAGGTGCTCCGCAACTGCTGGGGACTGAGGGCCCTTGGTTGACCGAATGAGTCATTTGGGAGGTAGTGACCGAATACTGCACCAGGGAGGCCATTATCACAATCAGTGCATTCTACCGGTGCTAAAATACGGGGCAGAAACTTGGCGACTGACAAAGAAGCTCGAAAATAAGTTAAATACCGCGCAAGGAGCGATGGAATGGAGAATGCTAGGCGTAACGTTAAGAGACATGAAGAGAGCGGTACGGATCTGAGAGCAAACGGGGATAGCCGATAGCCGATGTAATGCGCAGGCTAGATAACCGATGGACCATTATGGTTACAGAATGGGTGCCAAGAGAAGGGAAGCGCAGTAGAGGTTGGCAGAAAACTAGGTGAGGTGATGAATTAGGAAATGCGCAGGCGCTAGTTCGAATCGGTTGGCGCCGGACAAAGGTAATTCGAGATCGCTTGGAGAGGCCTTCGTTCTGCAGTGGGCATAAAATAGGCTGATGATGCGTGCGATGTAGTGCATAAGCAAAAAATTGGATCCTAATGAAATTGTGACCTTTGTGGTGAATAAAGAAACACATTGCATGAGGTTGCACGCTGCGAGTGATGAAAGTAACAACAGTCATGCGCATTGCCGTTAGTTGTGTAGGAGTTGATGCATCACGGTAGTGTTTGCGTAGCGCCCGAAAGTAGGAAAAGAAGGACAAAGACGAGTGAAGAGCACTCTTTACTCGTCTCTGTTTTTCCTTTTCTACTTTCCTGCGCTACGCAGACACCGCCGTAATGAACCATGACCAACTCGCCCAAGCCTCTGCGCTAAGAGTTAATACAGAACTCTTGATTGAAGCTTTGCATTACAAGGATTCCAAAGCGTGCGTTAGGCCTGTATTTTTTTGTCTCTTACTCTTAGAGCTAACGTGTAACGCTATAGCATAGCAGGAAAGGCTGCACAAGAACATTGAAATAATACTGTTTGCGTGTTGCACCACAGCACGGCAAAAGACATAAAAATACAAAACCAGTTTATGATTTATTAATAATAATGTTAAGAACCTTTCTTCCTTTGCTGTAGAACATATTAAAACGAAGTAGTAGAGCGTACTTTACCTCAGAGAGCGTACTTTACGTCTATTTCTCCATTACAACCCACGTTTAACAGAACAAAACAAAACTATTTCTGAGCTTTCACATAGGCGACGAGGGGGTGCCTTGGAACATTCCTAATCACATATTCCTATGGGAAGGAAGGAAGGAAGGAAGGAAGGAAGGAAAAAGTGGAGAAGGCAAGGTAGGGAGGTTAACCAGTTTAGCTCAACCGGTTTGCTACCCTACTATTGGGAGCGGGATGGGGGGATGAAATATGGGGAGAAGAAAGAGAGAGAGAGGACATAGCACAGCATACACATCGTCAGTTACAGTCCGTCACTCTTGCGTGATACGTGACATCACTGTCACAGCCACTTGTCCATGCCCGCCTCTCTCAAAAACCGAAGTAGTCTCTTCGTCGCCTTCAGCTGCGATGTCTTCTGTCGGCGACATGTGAAAATCGTTTCAACTGACAATGGTCTATTGTCAAGGTGCGCTAGAATGGACGCCAGGGACTGTCTCTGCATATTATATTCAGGACAGCAGCATAGAATGTGTTCTAGCGTCTCCTCGCAAAGACAACTACGCGACTCTATACCAGCAAGGGCGTTCCTCAAGGCCGTGCTCTGCTATTCAACCTCGCCCTTGTTGGACGTGCTGAATGCTTGGCAACTACCATCAAGATTTCCTATGGGAAGGATATGATTGGGAGTGGCTCGTGCACTCATTCATTGTGTGGAGATCAAGATTGAATAGTTCTACATTTACCATGCGTGGAAGACAGATAACGAGCACAGCGTAATAATTTTCCTTCGTTTACCGCGTTTGCATGCGCTTTCGCAAGGCTAAGTGTTCTTAGAACGAGTTACGTCCGAGCTGCACTCGGCTCAACATTGAAGGTCAAGGCCCGTGTTTTGTAAAGAGTCTTTTCCTGAGTTGTTGACTTTATATTGGGCGCTTGGCATGACTCTAAATCTGGTTCATGATTGCGTTACGCTGAGTTTTACACCGGCAAAAATATGACGAAGAAGGGAAGCAGGGCGCGCACGAATTTCACTTCCTCGTCATCTTTTTGCCAGTGTAAAACTCAGCCCTACGTAATCATGAACGTGCACCAACAAGCTCTTTTCATCGTTTTACATATCTAAGTCTAGTCGTCAGGCTGTTTAATGCGTACCGCTTTGGACCCTACGATATGAATATAAGTGCCCATTACGTGTTTGGCCTCTCAACTCTACCATCATCGTCATCCATCTTGTTCCTCTTTTCCCCCGTGCAGAGGAGCTGCCTATAGAGGCATGTAACTCAGGCAGCTCAGCGAGTCTCCCTTTCTTTTTTATCATGAAACGTTTCGTTCTCGTTTTTCCTCCCGATTCTATCCATTTCTTACCACCTCTACAACCGAGTAGTTGACCCCGGTAAGAGCGGTCGTATGGCCTCGTGTTGCCAATCAAACAGGCCGAAAAGAATGAAACAAAATAAATCATTACGAAATGCGGCCCTGGGGATGTCTCTGTTTCTTCTATAGTGTCTATCTTGCACACTTGCTTGTTTATATTGATTTGCCACCTCAAACCATACTAGCCAAATCAATATGTCTCCTGCTGAAAAGTAAACAATATAGACACATCGCCGCGAAGAACGCTTGTCTTTTTCTACACATCACTGTTAACAAAAAAAGCGAAACCAGATGCTGGGACATCATTACATTTTTCTTTTTATCCCGCGTTAGAGAGCACGCGTTTTTTTGTTTGTTTGTCTGCGCAGCAAAACGAAAATGTGTGTCACACTGCAGCCACCACAAATCAGCAGTGGTTCAGGCCACCGCTGCTTAAACGCCTCCGGCCTTGCGCAGCTTGAACTTGATCCACGAATTGATGGACACGTTGTGACGCATTCGTATCAGTTTGCGAGTAAGCCAGTCCTTGACAAACAGTGCAGTTACGCAGTGATTTAGATGCACTCCCGAGGCACACGCGACACTCCTGACCGTCTTGTCTAGGGGCGAGCTTGTGGCGCCTTCTTGTCTCCGGACAAGCAGATGCGCCGGCAAAGAGGAAAACGATGGCGCAATAAGAAAAGCAGGAGCAAATAAGAATATAGGTGTGCTTTAAAGCCTGAATTCGAAAGTCCTTTCTTTTGTTGGAGGATTCGGCGCAACGCTAAGTTATTGACCTCGTGTAGTCACGCTCCAATGGTTGTGTTTTCCGTGTCCTAACACTCGGATGATCTGGCGATTTTCGTCGTCTTGAGTTTTGTTTATTTCCTTCCTTCGTTCGCTTCTTTCTTTTAATTCCTGATAATACCACAGTCGAGACGTCCTGATTTGTAATCCTTGTCACGCCTTGGTGACTCCATTTGTTTTCTTCCCTGTTCATCTCTGAGAAAGCAGAGTTATCAAGTTGTCCTCCAGAGTGTAAAATTAACAAAGAACGTTACCGTCAGCTTGTATTAACAAAGCACGTTGTTCAGTGTTTGCACAATCCCTCTGCGTTCTGTGAATGAGAAAAGTTTTCTATCCTTGGTCATAGCTAAGACAGCGAAAAAAAAACAGAAGACAGTTGAGCAAATTTGCCTTTTCTTCGCGATGGTTATTAAAAAATCAATCACCGAAGCGAAAGAGTATTTGCATTTAAAGTACTGATATTAATGCAAGTAAATGAAAAGAAAACCAGCCGGCCAGTGTTAACGAAGCCATTACTGTCATGATCAATGTTCTTATGCGATCTTTCTTTTTTTTTCTTTGTTGTCAGAACAGACCTCTGCCGATAGTTGCGGACAGTCGCCTGCTCAAAGCTTCGCCTGGTAAGTACGTCCGAAACATTTTATCCGATAAATACTACTATAGCGTTGCTCAATGTTCGATAACACTAGCACATTTCAGTATCAATATTTGAATATCAATGTGAGCATGCAGCAGCGGCGCCCTGGCTGCCCGCTGCTGGGTGACGTATGCCACAACGTCGCCACGAGGGGCGCGGCTTAGCGCTCGCTGCAGCCTCCCAGGTTCAGTTTCGCCCGCTCTGACAGCGGGAATTCGTAGCGCCACAATTCTGCGGGTATTCTTTTTTTTTCAGATACAAAACTTGATCTGGCTTGCACGGAGATCTCGCTTTAATTGTCCCATTATGAGTACCCACTGAAATTAAAAGCTCTAAATTAAATTAATGGAATTTTGTGAATTAGCGACTAATTTCCACCTAGTGGTCGCCATCACTGACGGCGTCAGGGATGGCTTGTCTCCGAAGAAAGCCGCCTTTTATTTCAAAACGGCTATATTTAAATATTGCTTAAAGACTTCGTAGAAAGATCCGGTATAGCTACAACTATATCCGCACAAGATACTCAGCATGCGAATAAACAGCCACGCCAAAATCAGGCGAGTAAGCAAAGAGAACTTCGGTTTAGAAATTACCGTTTAGAATTTTATGGTTTTGTAAGACATTTACTATATACTGGGTCATGAATGGCAATTATATAAGAACGAGAACTATCTAAACCACTATCAGCACCGCAGGTAAAAAGAAAAAAACTTGGTTATAAATAGGTAAGTGTTTTTCCTCACAAATTAGTTGTACGGCTGTCAGTAGGCAACGAGGCAGCAAGGGCACGTGGGAAGTCCTCAAAGCCGTTCGTATAAACTCGAGAGAAAGGTTCAACTGACCTGCTCCCCGATTTTGTGCCAGACCCGTCAATATAAATCGATACACTAGAGGCAAACGGCTGCACATTATGCTAAAAAAAAAAAATAAAGCGACCTTTTGACAAACAGCAGGTCGCAGGGCAAACAGCAATTGACAGAGCCACACAGCATTTCCGCATGTTGTGCGTATCCCCTGAAAAGTCGACTAATTGAAAGAGATTGGTGAAATGTAAACGCTCACGTGATCGAGCACGGACGTCACGTTGCTTCATTTGCGTCCTTCCACGAGTAAATCAGAAAACTAAAGTGGTTCCGCAAACTCGTACAAAACTGGTAAACGTTCAATTCAGGCGCAGACGGGAATGTTGCGCGCTGGAACCCGAGTGCCCACCCGGTGTACGGGCGCTACTGTAAAAAAAATAATAATGATAATATTAATAAAAAGAAGCACAGAGAAAAAAGGATAACCCGACGCCCACAGGCACAGCTCCATTAAATTGGTGGCTCCCTTCCCCGCTGCTGGAAAGGCAAAAGCCTGCATCCAGCTCGAGAAATGAGCTCCCCATGCGCGTCCGAGACAAAAGTGCTGGAACGAAATGCATACACAAGCGCCAGCTGGGAGGCAGTGCGCCTACACGCTACGCTAAGTACGAATAAGAACAGCGCAGTTTCCACGAATCTATAGCCAGCTACAGCTTATCAAAGAGCGAACTAGAGCTGCTAGCACGTGCAAAAGTAATTGAATGCTTTGATAGTGGCCGATAAATGGCTGACCTCATAAATGCCCTGGCTATAGCCTGCAATTTCATTTTTTTTTCGCGCAACAAATGTTGGATATTCGGTTATTCATATCTCTTGCCGGACTATTTCTGCGTCTGCCGTTCCATTTCCGAACACGACGAAACCGGTTTGTTTGGTGGCCGAAGCGGGTACAATTCAACAGTGCGTGAGTATAAAAAAGCACCCACGTAATGCGATTTAGGTACATCACCTTGCGATGTTCAAAGGGCCCCTCACCATGTCTGGCCGTCTTGAGCGGACAAGTGCCGCGCATAAAGTGCACACTTACGATAGTGTCTGCTAAGTATTACATCCCTACGCACAGCGAAAAGCACTTAAATTTCAAACCAAACACCATTCGTCCTTAAAAAAAAACTTGAATTATGGGGTTTTAAGCGCCAAAACGATGATCTGATTATGAGGCTGGCCGTAGTGGACGACTCCGGAAATTTACAACAACTGGGGTTCTTTAACGTCTCCCCATCGCCCCCATCGAAACGCGGCCGCCGTGGCTGGGATTCAATCCCGCGACCTCAGGCTCGGCCGCCCGACACCTTAGCCACTAAGCAACCGCGGCGGGTAACCGCTTGCCCGTCTCGCGGGCGCCGCCCTCCCAGCTTGAGTGTCGACGTCAATTGCACAAGTGCTGCTATGGCCTTGCTGTGATGTCACTCCTAGCGACACGTGACTTCGAGAATTATTCGAGACGACGTCAGTTATTTGTTTGCTATGTTGCTTTAATAGACGAATTAAAGTATAGAGAAAATAATAAAACATACAAAGTGAATGCCTGCGCCTTTTTGTTTTACTTCGTATTGTAGCAAGAGAGATGTACAGGCGCCCAAATCTTTAACTGGTGTGCGCGAGCGGCGACTTTTCCGTGCGTCGGCGCCGTATGACGGGGCGCGGCTGGAAAGAGTCTGAGGCTAAGCGCATGCGGACAAAGCGCGCTCAGCTGGGCCCATCGTCTGCTAAGCTAAGCGACAAACAACAAGGAAGAAACAACAAGGAAGGCTAAGGTTAGCTTTCATGATAGTTACACCGGATGTTCGACGATAGTTGGAGAGTATGAAACGTGCCAAGCGACTCTGAACGACTTCGAGCTTTTGAAAGGTGTTAGCTGGCCGTGGTCCCATATGGTTGAAGCGTAGTCTAGTACAAGACCACCATAAGTGACAGATAACTTTTTTACTAACAATGACGCAACGGAAAAGTTTAGTTTTATGTAACAGAGCATGTGATTGAATTTGGATGTTACGTAGAAGATGTGTACGGACCATAAAAAAGAGTAAATAATGTGTACAGAGGACCTTAGTGTTGAAGCAATGAACGAAAATCTTGTGGGCATCATTAAGGAATGTGCAATAGAAGTCGGTGGTAACTCCGTTAGAAAGGATACCAGTAAGCTATCGCAGGAGACGAAAGATCTGATCAAGAAACGCCAATGTATGAAAGCCTCTAACCCTACAGCTAGAATAGAACTGGCAGAACTTTCGAAGTTAATCAACAAGCGTAAGACAGCTTACATAGGGAAGTATAATATGGATATAATTGAACATGCTCTCAGGAACGGAGGAAGCCTAAAATCAGTGAAGAAAAAGCTAGGAATTGGCAAGAATCAGATGTATGCGTTAAGAGACAAAGCGGGCAATATCATTACTAATATGGATGAGACAGTTCAAGTGGCTGAGGAGTTCTATAGAGATTTATACTGTACCAGTGGCACCCACGACGATAATGGAAGAGAGAATAGTCTAGAGGAATTCGAAATTCCGCAGGTAACGCCGGAAGAAGTAAAGAAAGCCTTGAAAGCTATGCAAACGGGGAAGGCAGCTGGGGAGGATCAGGTAACAGCAGATTTGTTGAATGATGGTGGGCAGGTTGTTCTAGAGAAACTGGCCACCCTGTATACGCAATGCCTCATGACTTCAAGCGTACCGGAATCTTGGGAAAACGCTAACATAATTCTAATCCATAAGAAAGGGGTCGCCAAAGACTTGAAAAATTATAGACCGATCAGATTACTGTCCGTTGCCTACAAAGTATTTACTAAGGTAATTGCAAATAGAATCAGGAACACCTTAGACTTCCGTCAACCAAAGGACCAGGCCGGATTCTGTAAAGGCTACTCAACAATAGACCATATTCACACTATCAATCAGGTGATAGAAAAATGTGCGGAATACAACCAACCTTTATATATAGCTTTCATTGATTATGAGAAAGCGTTTGATTCAGTAGAAACCTCAGCAGTCGTGGAGGCATTGCGGAATCAGGGTGTAGACGAGCCGTATGTAAAAATACTGAAAGATATCTCTACCGGCTCGACAGTCACCGTAGTCCTCCATAAAGAAAGCAACAAAATCACAATAAAGAAAGGCGTCAGGCAGGGAGATACGATCTCTCCAATGCTATTCACAGCGTGTTTACAGGAGGTATTCAGAGACCTGGATTGGGAAGAATTGGGGATAAGAGTTAATGGAGAATACCTTAGTAACTTGCGATTCGCTGATGATATTGCCTTGCTTAGTAACTCAGAGAACAGCAGTTTACAATAGCTAGTGAGGCACTGGAAGTGGTAAGGGAATACATCTACTTAGGACAGGTAGTGACTGCGGATCCGGATCATGAGACTGAAATAATCAGAAGAATTAGAATGGGCTGGGGCGTGTTTGGCAGGCATTCTCAGATCATGAACAGCACGATGCCATTATCCTTTAAGAGAAAAGTTTATGACAGCTGTGTCTTACCAGTACTCACGTACGGGGCAGAAACAAGGAGGCTTACGAATAGGGTTCTACCTAAATTGAGGACGACGCAACGAGCTATGGAAAGAAGAATCATAGGTGTAGCATTAAGGGATAAGAAAAGAGCTGATTGGGTGAGGGAACAAACGCGAGTTAATGATATCTTAGTTAAAATCAAGAAAAAGAAATGGGGGCATGGGCAGGACACGTAATGAGGAGGGAAGATAACCGATGGTCATTAAGAGTTACGGAATGGATTCCAAGGGAAGGGAAGCGTAGCAGAGGGCGGCAGGAAGTTAGGTTGGCGGATGAGATTAAGAAGTTTGCAGGGACAACATGGCCACAATTAGTACATGACCGGGGTAGTTGGAGAAGTATGGAAGAGGCCTGTGCCCTGCAGTGGGCGTAACCAGGCTGATGATGATGATGATGACACCAAGATACTTGTAAGGCAGAATAGATTCAAGCGGTATTAAGCTTAAAGAATATTCGTAGTTAGGGAAAGATGTGTTATCTTGGGAACGTACAATGGCTTCATACTTAGAACTTAATGGAGACTCAGAGGAGGACTTCATGGAATCACTCGATATTCAAGCAACGAGGCCTCAGAGAATGAAGACAGGACTGATGTAATCACTGGATTGTTTTGTTTTGTGCCGCGCAGACAACACTACAAAAAGAGACTATTTATTATAACTACATATGTCTGCTTGGCGTCGTTCGTCTTTGGATGTTACTAACCGTATACTTACAGTCACACAATGGAAGCAAAGTAAAGGCGAGAAATCAAAATTATCTCGACAGAAAAGAGATTTTGGCTTTAACGTAGTTTGTTTTTATGCCTTCAGGAATAATTACGAACAGAATACGAGCACCAGTAAGAATCTTCTAAGTGATCTCAACTATACTTGCGATAAGCAAGGTAGGTAGCCAAGAAAAAAAATAAATTCGTATGCCATTCGGACTGGGGAAATGAACGAAGGAGAAATATTTGCAGGAGTCCAAATATCGTCGAGAGGCGGGAATTAAGAGTTGAAACTTAGTCGATCTATTCCAGTCGTAAATTCACTGGAGCATGCAACACCTCAAGCTAACAAAACGCAACGCGCTTTGACATCACTAGCTTTGGGACCATGACGTCCATGTTTTAACAAGGCATAATTGGGCAGTTGTTCACCGTGCTATGGTGCGGGAAATAATGTAGACAGTAAGTGCCAGTTCATGGGTGTGATGCACGTAAAGTAGTAAATGATAGCCACTGCTCAGAGAAGAAAAGTAGCAAAATGCTTGAAGTAGGCCCGAGTTCCGAAACCCTTCCGAATCGTTCTCGAAGTTTCTCGAACAATGGGCCAGCAAGCTAATCTGGACTACCAAAAAAAAAAAATCTTCTTACAAACTGCAACTGGTTATTACGAGGGCCAATGAGTGGCTGGTTGGCTGATCGAGCAGCATATACCATTACACAAATAACAGTAATAATGAGTAAAAAATTGCTTTGGGAGCACATAACAAAGAGCAAAGCAGTCGGCAAAGCTATGCGTAAATATGAACGTTGAAAAAACGACAAACACTTATAGATAAGCAGAAAAATTTAGATATTAGCATCTTTTGTGAAATACGCATTAATATCGTCCTGAAGGTTTTTTTTAGTCATCATATATAGCCCTGAACAAGTTGTCATTGAAGGAACAGTACTAAAAAGAATATAACTAGGTTAGATTTGTTGAAGATAAAGCACGGCCTAATTTAAACACATCTTGGCAAGGAACGGAGCTTCCATCTTAGCGTCGAACAACGGGCGAAAATGTTTAATTTACGAGCGTTGTGAGGGGATAATTTTGATGGCGCCGCGGTGATACCATACTCGGGGAAACCCAGGTTTCCCAGCGGTGAGCGACCTGGGCTAGCTTTCTTTCGGAGTATAACTTCTGGAACGAGGGTCGGCTCCATTGCTGCCTCAGAAATGCATACCACGGTGTGAGCGTCGACAAATGAAAGAATTTTCAGGGATTTGTGGAAGCCGCGCCGCCATCCGTTGGCGAGCGTGCACGAGATTGACACTCTTGTGGTGCACGGAGGGGGGAGACGGTCGCGCCATGGCGCTGCCTTGTTTCTATAAGAACTGCGCGTTGAAGGTGTCGCACAAAAGGCGCGCCGCTCCACTTCGTGCTTGCCTATTTCTTTATGGGGACACGTTGAAAGCGAACGAAGCGGGCGCCTGGATGAGGGAGGTGCACAGCCGGCGAGGGGAAAGTGCTCGCATGAGGCTGACATTGTGCCGCCCCTAGCGCGGCTTTCCCCGGGTGATCCCAGTTCAGTCTCGACAATAGGGACACTGTGCACGCGCCGGTAATAGGCACGGCAGGCCGAGGGGGAGTTGAGAAATAAAAACGAAACAGTATCGGGAAATTTGATCCGCCCATTTCCGTTTGCTTGCCACGAGAATGATCACGCCGTAATGTAGAAACGGCAAAGCTCACACAGGCAGACAGAAGGTTTGTGGAGAAGGAGAGTCGAAAGGGCGTCCGCTCTTTTTTTTTATTTCTTGCTGGATAGTCTGTAGACATGAAACGGAACGTCTTCGCAGGCCCACGGACATAAAGCAACGGGCACCTATTGTGTTTTCGGCTTTAAAACGATTGTGCACCTGAAAGGGCCAGATGGGCTATTCTTTGGGCCTTTGTACGTCCACTATTTCTTCTACCATTTTCACAATGCCCCCATTTTATTTGTGGGGGCCACTGAACTCGTGGTGAGGCGAGAAGAATCTCTGAGCAATGCTCTGTTTGCTTAAACGCGGTTCTGTGGATCGACCACCCACTGACGGAGTCTAAAAAAAGGGCAGCAAGTGTTTCACAGAGCTCATATTCAGGGCGGAAAAAGAGAGCAAGAGCACAATTTCTGTACGGTAATCTCATATGTTACGCTATTGACTCGGTCATATATGTGCATTAGCATTACAGCCACTAGGATGCGACTTATAAGCTGTCGCTTCCCTGAGGAAAACTTCATCACTGCCACAACAAAGTTCTTCACTCAAGAACAGAGTTTTCCGGTGCGATATAATGCCATGACCAAATGATTTATTCGAATTCAGTAGAAATATGGCTAACGTACGAATTATTGCAAGTCACTATTTGTGTTTTCCACTCATAATATCGCGTTCTTTATTTCACTATGCTATAGATTCGCAACATAAAACAGCTATCTTGATTGGAGAGTGTGCGTTTACAAGTGTGTCTTTTTGTGCAGAAGGAATATGCAAAAAGAAAGTAGCAGGAAATGTCATCTGCTGGAACATACAAATAAGCTGAAAAGAGAGGTCCTGAGAAATCCTTCCTTCATTTTGCCATTTATTTCTAAAAATGCGCGCGTGCGATTGCACCATCACGCAAAGCGCCATTCTTGCGTCCCGAGTTTGTGGGTTTGCTCTCATCATTCGACTCATGTGCACTAAAAGCGTGGCAGATTATTGGTCGCAACATTTGTCTCCAATTGACCTGACAGTTTGCTTTCTCCTTGAGTACTCCAATGAGATGTTATTTCGTGAAACTATTTTTACGGAAGGCAAAAGCGCTCTTTGCGGCGATCAACAGTACAGAACAGCTAAATAAGTCACTTTTGTCACCGTCTTTTACAGGTATACTAAGGAGCCACGCTATCTGCTTCAGGTAGCATTGAAGTTGGAGCTGCGTGTATGTGCACGTATACTGTCAACTTTTTTTTTTCCTTTTCATCTTTCAGTCCCCTTTTCCCGTTCCCTCAATGCAGGCTAATCAATTGGGCCGCAGCCTGGTTCACCTCTGCTTTTCTCTTACCACTTCTCTTTCTCACTCGCCTGCCCCTTATTTTATTTTTTATTTATTTATCTATACTGTAAGCCTTGAGAGGCTCATACAGGAGTGGACATACAAACAATACAGGCGCTTTGTTATACAGGGGGTTTGCAGCAAACTCAAACAAAAAAGCAATGGTTACAATCGACGCGCCATGTCAGCAATAAGTAAATACAAGGAAACAAAAACAACCTATACAGTGCGTACGCCATGTAAAGTGTAAGAAGCAGTTAACACAGGATAATTGCATTTGGGTGTGCCGTGTAATGTACAAGCAGTGTCCAGTGTAATGTATATTATCAGACGTGCGCAAGAACCAAGCGCATAGAAGTACGAAAGAACATATGGACACCAGCATGTGAAAGAAGTTGGGGCATGGCAATACGTCATTGATAACTTTTGAGGAACGCTCAGCCAAGACGACCACAATGCGGTCATCATTCCGATAATGACTCGAAGTGCAATTCGAGTGTCGACACGAATGAATGCACAGATTGTGAGCAAACGATGTCACTTGGCAGCGAATACCACAGATGTATTGTTGAAGGGAAAAATGAGTATTTTAGTGTGTCGCAACGCGAAAAGAATGGTCTGATACATTTATCACGGTTAGTTCGACTGGAGTGACGTCCGGGGGGCACCAAGTAGTCAGATTTTGTTAAGTTTATCAGGTCATGGTAAAGAAGGTAAAGGAACTTCAAACAGGCCAACCTCCTCCGATCGGCAAGTGTCGGTATGCCTGCTTGTGTGCGAAGCGCAGTTACGCTGTCGTACCTTGAATACTTTGTGTATATGAATCGGAGCGCCCTGCTTTGGATCTTTTCTGATGCCACTTTTAAATACTTTTGATGCGGGTTCCATACTATGCTGCCGTATTCTAATATCGGCCTAACCAGAGTTTTATAAGCAGTTAATTTCACCGAGGCGGGGGCTGTTGCTAGCTTTCTTCGTAAAAATACGAGTTGTTTGAACGCGCGTGCGCAAACATTATTGATATGTACGTCCCATTTCAGCGATCTTGTTATTGTGACACCTAGATTTTTGAATGAGCCTATTCATTCCAAGGAAGTATTACTTAGTTTATATGTGAAATTTAAGGGCTCTTTCTTACGTGTTACAGTCATACACCTGGTTTTCTGTGTGTTAATTTGCATGCCCCATTTTTCGCACCAGGCAACAGTCTTTCGTAGACACTTATTAAGTTTTGTCTGTTCATCGGCTGTTCCAACAGTTGTGTATATGACGCAGTCGTCCGCAAAAAGCCTTATTGTAACCCCTGGTTCCATACATGTATACAAGTCGTTAATATATAAAAGAAAAAAAGAGTTGGCCCCAGAACCGATCCCTGTGGCACACCAGAAAGAACGTCAAGATAGTCCGATTCAGTATTATTTACGCGAACAAACTGGGACCGATTCGAGAGGTAGGCTTCGATCCATGAAACAGTCTTGGCATTAATACCAATTGATTTGAGTTTGAAGATTAGTAAACTGTGTGGAACGCGGTCGAATGCCTTCGAAAAATCGACAAAAATTGCGTCAGCTTGCAGTCTTGAATCGATTGTTACAGCAAAGTCGTGTATAATTTCTAAAGTTGAGTTACAGTTGAAAGCCCTTGCCTGAAGCCGTGTTGTCTGAAGTATAATAGGTTATTTTCTTCCAAAAAAGTTACGATAGCTTTATTTATTATATGTTCCATTAGTTTGCAACATGTGCTGGTTAGGGATATTGGCCTGTATGTGTCAAGAAGCTGCTTGTTCCCACCTTTATGAATTGGCACGGCCTTTGCGCACAGCCAGTCCGCGGTAAGCACTGCCGTTTCAAGTGATGCACTGAAAATTTTATGCAGGAAGGGGGACAACTGACCCGCGTATCGCTTGAGGAAAGTGCTTGATAAAATATCAGGGCCAGGCGATTTTTTAATGTCTATCTGTAGCAGCAAATTCAAAATGCCGGACTCTGTTATCAGGATTTCAGGCATTGCAGAGCCATACTATGATAAGGGCATATTAGGGGCGTGGGCACGGGAGAATACCGACTGAAAATGTGAATTGAATGAGTTAGCGATGGTACGCGCATCCTCAACCACTATACCGGCAATTTCCAATTTGATTGGAGGACTTTCCGGTTTTGACAGATACCGCCAGAATTTCCGAGGCTGATTTGTCATGAACTCAAGTAAAGTATTAGAAAAAAAGTTATCTCTCGCGCTTCTTAACCGTTCTTTCAGTTCTCGTGAAAGCTGACTAACCATAGTGGGATTATGTTTTTTCTTGCGCATCCTTTGAACCCTTCTTTTGAGGTGTATGATAGTTCTTGTAATCCACGGCGACCTCCGCTTTATCTTTTTAAGCTTGGTGGGAATAAAATTACTTTCACAGTGCGAAATCCCATTTTTTAATTTTAACCATAGGTCGTTGGCCTATGGACCAACGTACCATCATCAAAATCATCTTCCATAATTCCTAAAAAATCAATGATGCTTTCATCATTAGCCCTTGTGTAATCCTTAACCAAAATTCTGGTGTTAGTACTAAAGGGCCTTGCACCCGTGCCAAGATCGTCAACCGTCAGTAAAATCATTTTATAGTCGGATATACCCGGTTCTATGTTAACTTCAGGGGTTAAAGATGTGGACACAAAAACAAGGTCTAGCACTGAGCACACTTGCCCTTGGACGCGAGTTGGTTCATGCACAAGTTGAGCTAGCGAGAAAGTCTGCATGATATGAAAAAGAAGATCACAACTTTTGACTTCTTTATTGCCGATTAACAAGGTATCCCAATCAATGCCCCCTAAGTTAAAGTCTCCAGCTAGAATTAATTTCGTTCTTTGGTTGGTATGGTTATAAAGAAGTCGTACAGTTCTACAAGGTAACTGTCCGGCGCGCTTGGTCGCCTGTAAACACCACCTATTAGTAAATTGACATCATTGACCTTTATTGTACACCAGACGCTCTCATGATCAGTAATGCCGGTTTCTCGGTGGACAAACAAATGCCACTTAACAGCAATAGCAACGCCTCCACCACGACCGTCTCGATCTGTGCTCAGAAATGCATAGGAGGGAGGAACCACCTCAGAATCATGGATATCCGAGTTCAACCACGTCTCTGTAATTACGATTACATCTGGGGCATAACACAGCAGCAGTTTCTCAAATTTTTCAAGTTTATTGACAATGCTGCTCGCATTAAAGTACAGTAACGTCAGCCGTGCAGTACTTTCTGATTGTCATTCATTGGAAGTGCTAGCGTTCGCTGTCACGTGGGGCTTCGAGCGGTGTAATGGCTCCATCTTTTTCTGATCATTATTCCAGACGTACAGGTCTTCATTAATCCTTAATTTGTCAAAATGTAGCTGACTTTATCGCCGTTGTCCCGACTACCTGCCGCGGCTTGCCATAGCTTTTTGCGTATTTCACGGATGTCAGCGGAAAAGTCTTCAGAAATTGAAATTTTCTTTCCTTTCAATTTGTAACAGTTGCGAAGTACTGTCATTTTTTCGGTAAAGTCATAAAAGCGTAGTATGCTAGGTCGATCTCGACCAGGCTTTTTTAAGCCAATTCGGTGTACGCGTTCCACAGTTCTGACCTGAACGTCTAGAATATTATGCAGTATATCTTTTGTTAGAAACGATTCCAAGGCTGCAGGATTTTCCTTATCGTGCTCTTTCACGCCATATATGACGAGGTTATTGCGGCGGCTCCTATTTTCCAGCTCATCAATTTTTCTAGTCATTTGGGCAACTTCACTGCGCATAGCGTGCACAGTTGCCTCACACTTATCAACTTTCTCGTGATATTGCCTGAGTGACGAGAGGGTCGCTTCAATTTGTGAAAGCCTCTGCTGCACATTTGCTAGACCAGTTTCTAAGGTCGAGTGCGAAGTTCGGATTTCAGTTACAGCCCGCAATATTTAATCTAGTTTATCGGGGCCCGGATTTTGCTCTACGTCACCACTCCGTTGCAGTACCATGAGAATGACGCGAAATGATTCCAAACAACATAGCAGTGCGCACTGTGGGCTCGGCAGCACTAACAGACAGACATAATTGCTCTTAACGCAAGCACAAAAACGTCATTTGTTACCAACCTGTACGAAGAACAGTACGAAGTAAGTCATAGTGCTCCGGGTGATGCTACAGAGCCCACTGAGTTGCGCGCGGCTGCTGGGCTTTCTTTTAAGCTGGTCCACCGATGTTCCAGGTTCCAGGGGTCGCTGGTTAGCCAAATGAGCGATCCAGGCGTGACTCAGCCGGCCCTAAATCCATGTGACGTGAGCACGTCGGTATCAATGCTGGCAAAACGCCCAGTGCAGTGGAAATGGGTTGTCATGTCATCGGCGCCGTTGACGCCATCGCCTTTGCCGAGGCAGGGAAGGAACCAGCGCTGCATCCACGTAACCCCAGCTGGATCTGTACAAAAAACAGTATGAAGTAAGTCATAGTGCTCCGGGCGATGCTACCGAGCCCACATATCTCTCTCATATCTCATATCTATCTCTCATATGATATCTCTTTCGATAACTGCCACCAATTAAGAACACAATGGTAGCCTTGTATTGCGTTTAGAATTTGCGATCGATGGGGAAAAACGCTAAAGGACAGGCAAACTGCTGGGGGGAGGCTCAAATAAACCTTAAGATTGGACTGCTGTGATTCTTGAAGCAGTCGGTAAACTATCATGAAGGGAAGAGTATTGGGAAGCTCACAGACAAATTAGAAAAATACAGCCTTCCGCACAAGACGAGATAACAAATAAGTAATGGTTGTTGGTTTTTGCAGCGTTGTTCATTGACACAAGCGCTCCCTCATGGCTGGACTATACCCGTCTGATCACTCGGGTCAATAGAGACCGGAACTTCTTGGCTCGGGATTAGCTTGGACGGCGGTAGGGGACAGCTCGGGAAAATACGACGAGGCAATGGAAGGATCGTAAAATGCCGGTCTCGTCGACCCGGTACTTTTTACTGCCCGCCGATGTGCTGCGGTCGACAAGGCGTGGTCCCACTTCCGCGGTCACGCTTCCCTCGGCGTGTTTTATTCTTCGCATCTTTCTTGCGTTCTCTTTCGTTATCTTTATTTTAGTTCTGGTTTTCGCTTTTTTGCATCGCCGTTGTCCCTCCACATTTGTTCTGCCTAAAACTGTGCAGCATACTATAAGGCTGATATTGAACGCTGGAGCTCTGAATTTGCCAGACTGTTGGTAGTTAGCAACGCTTTGGGAAACAGAACAGAGGTGCTCGATCTTTTGTCAGACACAACTACACAAAGTTAACAAGACAATGAAGCTAAGGAACGTATAGGGACAATGATATGTGGTTTTAAATGAAATGTAGAAATGGCCGGTGCACGTGCATTTGCCAACACTGATGGCCACAGATGTATGCAAGATACACATAGAAATGGTTCACCGAAGTTTTTTTTTCTTTATTATGACTTTATATGTGATTATCCCCAGCCTCTTTCTTTATATTTACGCCTATTTACACCTATTTACTTTGTTTTGCCGAAGCGCTTCCGCACACATCAGAACATTAACGAAGCGAAAACCGATCACAGATGAAGAAGGCGCGCGCGCATACACATACAGGCACACACACACAGACACAGGCTAGCGCATGTGTCTGTGTGTACATATATGTGCCTTTTTCGTCTATAGGTCGTTCGCGCTTCATTAACCTTCTTAGGGACTACCAGCACGCTCAAACTGTCACTGTGGTAAGCCATGTACACTCCTATGGTGCCATATTTTTTTTTTTCATTTGACCTAGGCGGTAGTCGCGTGGAGTTGTTATGGGTTCCGTCTCGTTTTCACACGAATGACTGGGCGACATAAAACTCAGAAAATGACTTAAGAAAATATGCCAATGAACCTCACGTAATGCATCATTTTTGAAAACCTAACCTGCCTCCATTTTTTTTACCCTGTCACTCTGTCTCTCTCAATGTCGTGAACGCAGCAATATTTTGTATTCTCGCTCTGGCTATGTAATGCCATTTAACTGCAGCAGAATTTTAGCTAAGCAGAGCAGAGTTTGCCTTCTTTTACTGAACCCACTTCAGGCATTTCTCGATGCGAGTGAGTCAGCACCTCTGCGGGTGTGTGTGTGTGTGCGTGTGCATGTGCGTGTGTGTGTGTGTAAATGCAAGGATAGGAAAGGCAGAGCAATCAACCAGCCAAGCGCCCGGTTTGCTACCCTACATTGGCAGTACGAAAAAAGGGGAATGGAAAGAGGAAAAGCGCGCATTGCCTCTCTCTCTCCTCTGCGGAATTTAGAATATGTTAAATAGGAATGTTTTGAACTTGCAATTTGTGTTGTTCTTTATCACTGAATTCATTACCCTCGGAGCTCCTTGTGAGACAAAAAATGGCATCGGCGCACTTCGCCAAGCGGTCAGGTCTTAGTGTAGCAAGGCGCATTGAATATATTGTGAGACGCCGCATCATACGTTTCGTGCTATTTTCGTTCTTCCTGAATCGACTGAAGCCAATCGTTCACTGACTGCAATGACTATCAATGGAATACAGTTATTATTATATACAGTCCTAAGAAGTTAGTTGAATCGAATCAGAGTCACTTCGGTACCAACCAAATGAATAAAAACATCAATGTGCAAAATTGGCGCGGCGTAACTTGTTTGAAACAAGCTTTGTCTTTTATCATTCCTTTTCAGCGCTACGTAAATCAAAAGCTGACGTGATTCCTTTAACGGAAAGTTCATTGTGATAGTTATTTTTCGTAGATCGTAGTAATTTCCCCCTGAATGGGCTAAGTCAAGCTCTGAAAGTGGTAATTTGGGCGACTTGGTTATGCTTTGCGAAATTATTTTCTCACCACAAGACGCGGATAAAACAGAGGGGGTACAGGACACACGTGTGTGGTACGTGTGTTCTGCAACCCCTCTGTTTCGGTTGCATCTTCCAGCGCCAAAAGCATTTCTCACGCTGTGAGCTTGACAATTTATTTGAAATAAAAAACAAAGCAGTTCAGAAGCCTGGAAATGGATTTTACATGCTGCGGGTTTATTAGTGCTAGCGAGCCGCTAGAGACATCCAAACGAATACACTTAACTTGTCCGATTAACCCCGGCAGACGCAGACTATGATTTGTTTAGAGTCTACTGCGAATAACAGCATAAGAATTCGTTTAAGGTCATTTGGTAGACGAACAAAATTGGTGAACATCAGATACTGATATAATGAAAAGGAAAAAAATGTCGTTGCATTCGTATTTTATGCCAGCACTCAAATGTGGTGCCGCAATGAGTAAGCCGACAAAGAGTGGTGAAATCGAACTGAAGACCACGGTGAGCTTTTGGTATACGTTGATAGATACTAGGACGGCAGCGTTACTTGGAGAGGGAAGACAATAGGGTAATACTTTAAAAAAATATATTGTAGATGAGCTTAAAGGCAAGAAATACTGATGGACAGTTCCCGATATGTCGCCGGGAGATAAATGTTGAAACTTGGTGAATTAGGAAACAGAATAGATACGAAGAGAAAATAACACCGGAGAACGTAGGAAGGTCGGGTGGCACTAAGGAGTTATTCGGTACAGCGTAGGCATCGTTGTCGTAGTGCAGGAGGTATCATTTCACTAGAATTAGACGGTGATATGGAGACGCAGCGAGCTTAATTTTGCTTACCGGGATGATTTGGGTGATGCGTCGCTAGTGGTGTGTAATGATGTGTAATTTAAGTACAGCATGTGCTTACGTGCTTACGTATCTGGACGACAATGAACACTGCACGCACGGGAGCGCACATGTGAGCAGAGCAGGACTGCAGGCAGTCTCTCAAACGGGTGCGCTTCCAAAACTACACTAGTGCTCAAATTGTTTTCTGCGCCCGAGAACGATAGCATAATGACACCAGAATTTTCGTCTCAGAAAATGCTGTAGGGTTTCAACGATTTAAATGCGGTCAAGAGAGGTATATGTTCGACGTCATATTAAAGAGGACAGGTCTCCTGAAACAACTGGAATCACCCCGAGGCGAGCTATCGATTGTTTATCAGTCGCTACGTACCCGATAACTCGTATTCAGGCTTGCAGCGTGTACTTAATAAGCACCCACACAGAAAAAACAGGTAGGCTGTATGAGCGCTGGTGTCCTGATAAGTTCTGTTAAGTAACTGATAAGCTCGGGTACGTGAGTGGAAATTGCGTATGGTGATGGCTTAACACCGCGTCGACTACGATGTCAGGTGGCAACACCTTAAGTTTTCCAGCGTTGTAGTATCTGTTCTTCGGTACAGTAATCCTGAGCACGCCACAGCACTGTATACCCGAGTCGGAATCTGTAAGCAAGTCTACTCTCCAAAACTGCAATCACGCAACGAGCTTCTACAAAATCAAACTGCTTGCCACGTTTTCTTTGTATCTTAATAAAAATGCTCAATATTTTCTGAAGATTTGTAAATGAATCGGATACTTTCGGTCTCTTGTTGAGCATCCTCGTCAGCCAACAGCTGGAACTAGACGTCGTTCTTTCTCGTTGACGTTTGATTTAATGAATGGCTGTATATGAGTAAATACAAGTATAATTCAGTTCACGTTATATGCGCAGTTGATTGAGGAAACGTGCAAAATCTTTAAATATGCGATGACTATAAGCTACAGCAAAGCAGTCAGCCCAACGCAGGAGCAAGGCCTGATTTAGCTGCATGCCGTGTATGGCAGTTGTCAATACTTTGGTAAGAGCAAAAGATATATACAGCAGCATTCGTTGCTGACAAGGCAACGATTTGATTTCTTTGTCCTGGGATTTTTATTTGATCACGGACTGCTATCCCTACACGTAGTTGCTGAGACCTAACACTCCCATGTTGCACTACCTGTCGCCAGTATTGTTCAAGTACATCAATCAAAATTGATTTTCCTAGCTCGCGAAAGCAGTTTTCCTAAAATGCTATAGATCAAGTAATTTTGCGCATTCCCCACCATGAGTGGTGTTTCATTGTTTTTTTTCTAATGTCGCTTACTGCCCAGAGTACGGGCTGCCTCTTCAGGTAACTACACAAAATACCAAGCGATTAATTAGAATATTACGACGACACGGCGCACGGCGCAAAGTTGAGCAAATGTTAACGCGTTGCTCGGCAGAGGCGATGTGGAGAGCGCTGGAGCTGTGGGCGCCCGTGGTTGCCATGACAACAGGCTGAGCGGTCTGAGAACCCATGTGGGCCGGTACGCATACAAACACGCACCGTTCCCCGAGAAACATCCTTTCAGTATGCTCGCAATCGAAGTAAACTCGAACGCACAAAGGCGACGGAAAGAAAAAACGAGTGCGAAACAGCTAGGACGCCCCCCCCCCCCCCACCTCCCCCCTCAAAAAAAAAATAAATCGACAGACGCTGCAATGAAAAGCCCAAGAAGCAAACCGTTGAACACGGAAAATAGTACCAAAATAGTGAAAGTTAAAGTGAGAGCATCAATAGAAAGAGAGTGGGAGGAAACAAAAAAAAAAAAGCAAGCTCGAAAGGCGCTAGGGTTTTGCAAATTTGATGTCAGAGGCGATGAGATGGCGCTGCTTTCGCCTTTGTTGTGAGAACGCGCGTCTGCGCGCTGTGTACCGCCTCCTGCAGCGCTGCATGCGGTGGTGCGCCTTGCGTGCATGTGTGATGGCCGTTCGAGCGTGTTTCCTAATGAAATGTGTTTCGAGAGTGCGTGCGCTAGAGAGAAAAGAGAGAAAGGGCAAAATGAGAGTTGGGTTTTATGCACCCTTGTTTCCGCTGCGCCTTAAAGCGTCAGCTGGCGATATTTTGTTCTGTGGCTTTGCTAATGGCCCACAGGACGTACGTTTGCTTGTCTTGGGCGGGAAAGAGTGCGGAGACGTCAACACAACGGGTTATTTGCATATGGAAACACGCTGGTCGGAAGGTGGTTATAAGTTCACGAGCAGAAACGTGGCCGCACGCTTTTTTCTTCTGTAACGCCATGAGTAATGTAATGGTCATGTGACCAACTTGTTGCATGGGGCGTTGTGTCGATGACCGTGCGAGGGAAAAAAACTTAACAATTTAATATCCGAAGCAAGCAAGTCTGCGTACTTGCACAATCCGTATAGAGAACTACGCTATACTTATCTTCAATCGCATAATAATGTGCCCTCCTTCGCGTTTTTCTGCACTTAAAGAAAAATATTGTGACCGTTGAGGGCACGCATGTAGAACATACGAGGTCTCTTGTTCGTGTTAGCGGGAGAGAGGGGAAATTTATTTTAGGAAAGTGGAGTGTTATACACTGAGACATAAGTAGCACAATATTGTCATGGCCATCGTTTACAAGAACGCTGTGTCAATGACACCGTGAGTGGAAGCTTTCGGAGCTAGAAACCCGTAGCGAACCCAGTCTCAGCCTTGTCTCGCCGGTGTAGGATAGTGTAGCGAACCCAGCCTTGTCTCGCCGGTGTAGGATAATGAGCACTATGCGTATGGTTCTCGGTGGACCAAGAGTCTCACGTTTTCTTCGATATTCATTCGGTAGACACATTAGGTGCCCAAAGTAAGCATTGGATTGTAACCAACATACTCGCCTTCGCGTTTTTTTTTTTTTTCATTTCGGTGCCCCCACCCCAAAAAAGAAAGAAAAAAACATTGTTGCGGCGCAGCGAATCGTCGCGTGGTGAAAGTTCGATTTTGTTACTTCTTTTGCGGAAAGTATTTGGCCGTGGGACGCTTCAGTTGCCGGATATTCTTATCATATTATTGCGATAGCAATTATACAGATACTCCAGGCGCATTCCTGCCGTCACCGTCGCCCTCATATTTCGTATGAAGTCCAAGGGCGATAACATCGTGACCGCGTGCCGCATGCTGTATGTGCGAGTGAAAGCAGAAGACTTAAGGCACGACATGGCAATTCCGTTTTTTTTTAATACTTTGGAATGCTTGGATTGAAAGTTTAGACAAAATTGATATGTTACACATGAATCTCAAAAAATTTACTATTATGGAAATACGGCTTTTGCAGAACCCTTGTACACCACGTAACCAGTACACGTAAAATACAACTCGACATGGCAAATTTGTCCACTTTGACTCTTATAATAGATGCCATTTACAGAACCGCGATATCTGTTCTTGATGCAGAGCTATTAGTTTGTAAACGTCGTGCTTCTATTTCTTCCGCAATTTCGAATTTTTCAAAATATCTTAAACAGCATTCAGACCCTAAATCGAAATTTCGCTTCCAACAGATACTAGAATTTAAATTTCTCTCTCAAATGCAACAAATTTTGTTAAAAATGATCCAGGGGTTATCTCAGAAAAAATTATTTGCGTTTTACATGTATTTGAATAGGCCGCGTAGGAGTTGGGCCCGAGCTAAAGCTGCCTCTTAAACAATTTGTCGAGGGATCAAATACATGAATAATAACGGCATTGCCATTGCTAAAGATGCTGCAAACGAATTCTTGAACGCTACGCACTGTCAAAACAAGTAAAATATGTATTTTTTCATTAAAAATGTACCCGTATGTGCCAAAAATTGTGCCCTCAATAACCAATATCAAAGCTTCCATGTTTGGCTATTTAATAAGTAAAGAAAATGTCACACGGACTTTACAACAACATCAGTTGGAAACCAGCAAAGCAGTGCATGCCACTTATATGAAAAAATGAAAAGGCCATGAAATGAACAAGTTGAGGACAAATATGTTAATGAAACTGTGTAATTCGAGAACCTTGCAGACATTTCTGCACATATGCAAGTGCCAGTGAAAAATCTCAGCGACGCTGTCATTTAGTCTAATATATTACGCAGGAGCAGCTGCCACCCGTCGTGTATCGTGAGTAATTGCACCGAAATTATTGTCCCAAAAGAGAGCACGTATATAAAGCCGTTCTGCAAAATATATGAGGGCGTGTAAAATAAAAAGGAGCCAATGCGAATATATGACAAGCGTGGTACTTTATTTAAAAGTAGTAAAAGTATTTAAAAGTTGTCTAACGAGTCGCATGATTACCGTCTCATAAAACTCCTTGCGTTCCTGCTTCAAAAAGCCTGCAACTGACTCTTCACGTCATCGTCCGACACGAATCTGTTTCCCTTTAGCTGTTTTTCCATTTGTCCCAAAATGTGGAAGTCGCAAGGCGACAAGTCTCAGCTGTATGGCAGATGTTGCAGCGTTTCCCACTTTAACTTTGCGAGTTTTGTATTAATCACATCTGCGACGTTGGGACGGGCGTTGTCGTCGAACAATTAAAAATTAAATTAAGAGGTTTTACGTGCAAAAACCACTTTGTGATTGGCACGCCGTAGTGGAGGACGATGGAAATTTCGACCACCTGGGGTTCTCTAACGTGCACCTAAATCTAAGTACACGGGCGTTTTCGCGACGAAATGCGGCCGCCGTGGCCGGGATTGGATCCTGCGACCTCGTGCTCAGCAGCCCAACACCATAGCCAGGTCGTGGAACAAGATGATCTCATTGGTCAATTTTCCACATCGTTGGTTCTTGATTGTGACACGCAGCCGATCGGGCATTTCACAATTTTGGTAATGATTGATAATCTCTCTGGGTATAGCAAATTCTATCAGTAATGGCGCCTGACGATAGAAAAAAATAAGCCAACAGCACCTTTCCGGCCGATATGACGGAAAGGTGCTTTGCTTTCTTTGGGGGTGGTGAATGTTTCCACTGTAAGCTTTGCCGTCGTGTTTCAGGCTCGTAGTAGTGGTACCATGGCTCGTCTCCGATCACAATTGCAGGCAAAGTCGTCACCCTCACTGTGATACTGGATCAGATGAGTCAAGGCAGCGCAGAACCGCTCCGTCTTCTCGTGTTGGTTCAAAATCTTGGGCATCTATTGCGCACACAAAAGCCGATAACCGAGATGTTAATTGAATTATGGCGTGAACCGAACCGTGCCTGATGTTCACACGCTCTGCCAGTTCAACGATGCTTATCCTCCGTTCTTGTCTCATCAGCTCATCAACCTTTGCAGTTTTGTTGTAGGTTATTGCACGACGGCTTTGGCCCGGTCTTGGACCGTCTTTGCAACTTTCACGTCCTTCTTTCAACCATTCGCTCCAACGCTTCACAGTGGCCAATGAAATGCAATGTTCAACGTACACGGCAGCTCTACGGGGATTAATTTCTTTTTGAAAAACACCTTCAGCTGTCACAAACATCACGGCACAACGCTGCTCAACTTCTGAAGCGTCCATTACGTCACGCAACGACGTTAAACTCCATTGTACGAGAGCATTAAAGAACATTTACCCTCACACCTGCGTGTCGCTTTTGTAAATGAGAGATGCCTGTGTGCTACGCGCATGCCTCGCAGATAATGAACCGAACCGTTATTGCGCAGGGTCGGTTGGTTCACTTTCACTTGACTCGCCCTCGTTCATTAGAAATGCGAAGATACAATGGAACATACAAATGCTTAAATAAAGGGAAAAAAAGTGTCACTGGAAAGAAAGTTCACTGCACGTGTACACAAAACCTCGCAACAAGAGATTTAAATATACGTATAAGTCCAATAAATCTGCGTATCTAACAAATTCACTGCATATAATGCGTCAAACAAGGCAAATAAACTTGTTGCGATATCGCAGATTCATAAAATCCTATATCCCGCCCCCATTCCATCCACTCCCCACGATGTATCGCGCGCGACGGAAGCCGGCGCGCTTGCTCCCCGCTTTTCTCCATGCGCACACAAAACTGAGTCACCATCGTCGGCTCACCCATTCCATACTCCAGTCCCTACGCCTTCACTCGCACGTATAGCATGCGGCGCGCGGTCACGATCTTATCGCCATTGGACTTCATACGAAACATGAGGGCGACGGTGACGGCAGGAATGCGCCTGATAATATAATAAGAATAACCGGAAACTGAAGTGTCCCATGGCCAATTACTTTCCGCCAAAAAAGAAGTAACAAAATCGAACTTTCAACATGCGACAATTCGCAGCGCCGCAACAACGTTTTTTTTTTTTTTTGTGGGATGGCGGCACCGAAATGAAAAAAAAAAAACGCGAAGGCGAGTATGTTGGTTACAATCCAATGCTTACTTTGGGCACCTAATGTGTCTACCGAATGAATATCGAAGAAAACGTGAGACTCTTGGTCCACTGAGAACCATACGCATAGTGCTCATTATCCTACACCGGCGAGACAAGACTTTCCGGAGAGGTAGCGCTCAAGCGAACGCGGTGCAATCCGTCGAGTCCTCAGTGATGGCGGTGAGCGACCATTGTTTCGTTTTCTCGTCTGCTAGCCAGAAGGCAACCGAAACTCTGCCAGGCGAAAATCCATTCGGCCAGAGAAAACGAAACGCGCAAGGAAGTGCGCCGTGCGGTGGTCGGGGCAACACGAGAAGAACGCATGCGTCTGGCTTGCTCTGGCAGCCCGCGGGTAGCGAGAATGAAAAAAAATTGGAGAGGCTCAATGTGTCCTCGCGAATAAAAGTCAAAGTAGAAAAAATAAATAAGAACGTAGTTGCCCAGGCTGGCTTCAGTATCTTTCCAGGGATGCATTGGCGTAGGTGAAAAAAGATGTTGATATTTTTTTATGTGACGTGACGGTACAAGTGAACCACCAAAACGCTTCGTCTCATCGGACCTCGCTGCCTGCTGTGTCAGCTTGTCTGATAGTGTGTCGATTTGGCTTGTCTCGTTTTATGTGCCGATCTAAGGCTTTAGAAAAGTCAATGCACCTTTGGCGTGAAATGTTTATAACAACATTAAACCCACAAACTTCCGCAATTGAATATATAAAGCACAACTTTGGAAATTTCAATGCATCTTTCAAATCTAAAGTTTATGAGAACTTTACATCCATACAGTTTTGGAATTGATATCCATGCGCTCCGTAGATTCCGCGGCCTCCGCGCGATTCCGCGGCGAGCTCGTTCGCCATCAAAACACTTGAAACTTGGTGCTTGGATGGAGCCGTTGCAGTATGTGACTCCCGGTGAATGGGCGTTGCAGCAAAATCCAGCCGAGTTCGTAATGTTCGCGGTGAAATGTCTTTTCGAGCGTGAAAAAGACATTCTAGACAAAATCCAGAATTATTTCCGGCACCGGGGGTTGCTGTGGTCGACGACGCATGGACAGCACGAAAAAATTTCCGGGGGGGAGGGGCTGAAGCCCCCCCCCCCCCCTGGCTACGCTCCTGCTATCTCAGTCAGGGGGTGCATGGCATCTTTGATTTCGAATACTTACTGTTCATGCGGAGCGCCCCGTAAGGCTGACAGTAAACACTGCAGTGCCGTCATCGACTCGCAGAAAATCGACCATTTGTTGTGCTGGTTCGTCATTAATAAAGTTTAGTGTGTCTCGAAGCGCTGCTAGTTCTGCTGCCATCGACGTTGTCAAGTGAGACGTTTTCAACTAGTGGTGGCTTTTGCTAGAATGACGACAGCTGCGGTGTGGCTCTTCGGCAGGACGGAGCCGTTGGTGTATATGTGGGTGTAATACCGGTACTTCTCATTTAATAGGAGTAAAGTAAGCTGTTTAAAAGCCGACGATGACATATATGCTTGTTTTTCGGGACGCCAGCTATCGTCACGTTGAACTTTGGTTGAATGATGCAGCAAGGAGAAGTCGAAGGTCTCGCAGCAGGTGTGAAGCGAGCTGGTATAGCCTTACGATGTGCGGATACCATTCGGCAGAACGAGGCACGTGGTCTCTCCGCAGGTAGAGAGGCTAGATGGTGGCAAGGAGTGCGGGCAAGGTGCCTTTCGTGCACTCTTACTGCTTCCATTGTGATGTGGGTCTTGATGAGGTGGCCTGGCGATTGCAATAGTTGTCGCCGTTGATGCACTTAGAAGAAGACTTAGCCAAAAGCCGAGCACCACAGCCTGAGCGTTTTCACTAGTACGTAGGCTTGTTTTACTTGCGTTAGCCACTTCTGGCAAGTCGTACCGCAAAAAGCCGAGAAAAAGTACAATATATAGTTGAAGCATACCGCTTGTGGACATTCCCAGGTCTTTCCAGCAAAGACCTTCAGAAGGGCACAGATGCCTGTCAATCGCTTCTTCATGTACAATACATGCGGGCTCCATGAAATGTCTCTCAGTTATGACACCCAAGAATTCGTAAGACCGTACAAATCGTATCATCTGCCCGTTGCTTAATAAACTGTAGTGCGTCATGGGCGTACGAGTAAATGGAACAAGTGCACATTTTTCGGACGAAATCTCCAGGCCTTGATTGCGGAAGTAGACAGTAGTCTGAGTGGCAGCTTCTTGGAGCCTTGCACGGAGCTGTAAGCGTGTCACACCGGCGCCCAGACGCACAAGTCATACATATATATCAAGGAATTAGCATGAGCTTCAGGATATGCGCCCGCAAAAAGGAATCGCGTTAGCCTTCCACTTTGTTCCTCAAAGATAGTATTTGAGGTGAACATGAAGTGGAACCCTCATTTAACAGGACAAATATCTAGAACTTTCGATTGTCCAAGGAACATGATTACTTGGACGATGTGCTTTGAATACTTCTTGGCCTCAGCACCCTAATTTCGATGTGAACTCTAAAATAATAGCAAGGTAGTTTAGTGGGTGGATGGCGTGATTTTTTGTGTTGTTTAAATTGCTGGTTATATTTCGTGCCAGAAGTAACATTCTTTAACTGTGCAAGTGAAGTAGCAAAACTGCGGTATCTAACTATCTAACCTGCTACCTTTCATTACTTTTAAAAATATCTGTATAGTTAAGAAAAAAAGGCACCCATACATGCCCTACCAATATATGACTTTTCACGCTTAATCAACTGTAGTTTACAAGAGAGGGAAAAAAGAACACAGAGAGGTCAACCAGAACAGAAAATACTGCTTGTTGCCCTACACTGGAGACGAAGCTATTGCCTATAAAGTGATCAGTGCACTTACAAGGAAAAGAAGCCATCTTTATGTGACTGGACTAGTCCACGAGATATCTATGGAGGTTATACAGAAACTGTGCAGAGTCTTCGAGTCTTTTTCAACGGAAATCACAATATTTTCGTGAGTGCAAACAAGTACGATAATCTCTACAACGATAATAGCACCATCTCTAGGCACAGTATCAGTGTGACGAGCGAGGGCCACTGGTTCAGCTGCAATGCGCCGCTGTGTGGCATTGAGGCGGCCAGTCATTCTGCCTACGATTAAGACGCTCTTCCCTGAATGCCGAGAGGGACGGGCGCAGGTGTATCTCTACTCCGCCCTCAAAAGTGCGAGACACTCAACGCGCGGCTTACGAGGACAGTCAGGGTGAGACAGGCTGATGGCACAATCTTGAGCCCATCTCGCAGAAGGAACGGCGGAAACGACAGCGATCACGCAGTTCCCTGCTCTGTAGTCAAGACGATGACGAAAAACGTTTTTTTCTTCTTTTTTCTCACCGGGCTACACCGAAACCAGAGCCTCGCTTCCCACTCTTTAATGCCCCGTGTCTACAGCTATGCAGAGAAAGGTGTCCGCGCCTATGCGCGAGCGATCGTAGCAAGGATGTCCGTGGTAAGAGGGTTCTGCGGATGGAGAAGCACGGAAGATAGCGCCTTGCTCACACTGCGAAACAAAACAGATGAATTCATTATAAAGCGGGCGAAGGCGTACCCTTTACGGGTGATTGACGTTCAACTGGGCAACCGATAACTCAAAGAAGCTTAAATTCTTGGGCACTGATCTACTCGCACATCAGCGCGAGTGACTATAAAGGTGCCGTTGCGTTTTACGAAAGATACCGAACTGTGCGATAAATTGTGACATATCCTTGCTACACGCAGTTGCGATTAACAAGAAAATCGGGCTCTTCTGTACCCCTCCTTCTCGTAAATTGTGACCGAGTGGCAGAGCGCATGGTGGGTTGTTGTATGTTTTATGATTGCTTCAATCTCTCAATCTCATATTCCGTACACTATGTTCAATTTCCTCCAGAACAGTGTAGCCACCCGGAGATATTTTCTGGTTAACGTCCACATCAAACGTCATTACGTTATATATATATATATATATATATATATATATATATATATATATATATATATATATATATATATATATATATATATATATATATATATATGGACGGAGGGAGGGAGAGAGAGAGAGGAGATGGGAAAGGGTGGCACTTTTTTATAGCTGTCGTTTTCGTTTCCTCGCGTTGCTACGCGCGAACGTAGCTGAATATCAGAGCGCTGATGGGAGGCTGACGTTCAACAAAAAATAACTGCATAAGAAAAAGGCAGCAAGTGCGGTGGAAAATGGCACTGACTGTTTACCAAGCATTTAGTACCGAATTGCTCCGAATTACATTAGAGGGACGTGCGTACGTCCGAACAGCTGTATATACTTTTAAATAGATTGTTTCATTATAATTTTTTCTTCTATAACTTGGACCGAGCATTATCTCTTCCATCAGCAGGCGGGAACTTTTTTCCGGCTAGCTCGTCTTGCTCAAAGCGATAAGAACGCAAGGCGCAACGAGCGCATTCCCGGCTAACAATAAAAAAACAACAGTGGCGCAAATCGATTACGCAACAGCGCGGCGTGGTTGTCGGTGAGCCCGAGAAAAGGGGACTCCTGGGGAGCGTTTCCTGGCTGGCGGACATGTTTGGGTGGCTTCTAAAACATTCACGAGGAAAGGGCTGCGCACCTCAGCCTGCGCTGTTGAGTCTCCGTCGTCGCGCATTTGCGGAAGTGCCCCTACAGGAGCCCCTGCCGGAAACTCAAGCAGGAGAGATGATGGCACTCCGGATGTCACTGAGGGAGAAAGGAAGCGCCGCAGCGATACAGAACATCATATCCCCGGCAAGTGGATCTGAAGGGCACGAAAAACGTGCGATGTTCGTGAAAGTTGATGCGTAACGATATTTATTTGCTTCAACCCAGCTCCACCATTCGGGAAATTTAGTGACAAGTTACGCTTAAGCACAGCGTTATCTCCTTTCTAATACATTGCAGTTATTCGATTTTAACGGCCCAAAGCGGCAGGCTGCGAAGGTCACCTTACTCAAAAGCTCGATTAGTTTTGACCATACAAAATTCTGTAACGGCCACTTGCTGTTTCTGTCTGTGAGAGAGAGCGAGGGAGAGAGAGAAGGGAAGAAGGAAAGGCAGGGAGGCTAACGAGACTGAATCCAGTTCGCTACCCTTTTAGTGCGAAAAGGGTAGCAAAGAGTATGTCCTCGACAGAACCACGCGTCATGTTTTTGTAGTTGTCCGGGGAAGCTGCCGACCGCTGGTACCGCGCCATTACGTAACGCGTTTGCTGAAACCTTGTGGAGGCGCATCTCGTAGAACAAAGATCTGTGTACGTGGTCGGCATCCCTTTTTTCGCTTTCCCCGCAACTTTCTCTTGGAAGTTCTAAGCCATGCGCGGTAATGGCTAAGTTAAAATATTGTTTGTGCGTTATTTTTTTTCTCGCAAAGGGAAACAAAACGTGAGCTCGGAGAAACGACTCGACGTGAAGCAAGTTAACGCTGAAAGGAAAAGACGAAGAAGGAAAAAGAAAAACGGAGCTAGCGTAAGGGAACGTTACGAAGCATTAATCGGATTGTCTCGGCTTCATGTGCGCCACCGCCTTTTAACCTCTTGGTGAGAGGACGGACTCTTAACGGCTATTCCAAACAAAGCGACCTCGCTATTGTTGTTCTACATTAACGTTTTGCGCAAGTTCGCTTGTCTTGAGAGAATAATAATAATCACGACGCAGGTTTTTCTTCGCGCAGGTGCAATTCGACCACGGCGTCTATGTAAGAGTGACAGTCAACTTAGCATTTGTAACAAGGCTGTGGTTGTAATATTTATGAGTTTTTGATCGATAATGCTCCATAATGATGTTTATGCCATGCCCGGAAAAAATGCCATACCTAAGTGTCTAAAAACACTGACAGCGAAGCTGTATACGGTAATTAGACAATGGTTTTCATGCTTCGGCGTTGTCGTTGGTATCGAAAAGGCACAGGCTCACCTGCACAAAGCGGTGCGGACGCAGTAGAGCCGGGCACAGCCTACATGAATATATGTGTGAGATATGGCGGGAAGTGTAGCGCTAGGTACTATAGCTCGAGTTTAATGAAGCGTTCAATAAGACAAGTGTATAGCAAAAGAGTTGCATGGGATATATTATAATGAAGCGCTTCCACATCATCGAGTAGATTTTGGGCGTCGGCAAAGGTGACCCCTAGAACTTCCGAAGGGTGTGAGAACGGCTTTAGGTACAGCTTTACTGAATTGGATGCAAAAGTTGCTCTCATTTTCCATACATCTGCGGAGTTTGTGTGTTGTTGTTGATTGTCTAGACGAATAGAATATTCCGCTGGTTGGCTAACACTGGATTGACACCTCAGTGGCGGATGGCGGAGGGGAAATGTTAAGGGTATCAGAAAGAATAGAAGAGGGAGAAACAGTATCTTAATAAACCCTTTAAGATATCCGTAACAATGATCGGCGAGCATTTTATAGACAGGTCCATCGTAAGATGAATGTTAACTGTTTTTTTGGATCTTCTAACATACAGTATTTATTTATAACTTATGCCACGCAAAGGCGTTCATATATTCTGTGGACGCTCTGTTTGTTTTTACCTTCCTTAACATAAGACGCACATGACACAAGCCGAATTACCATCCTCTACTCTGCATTCTTTTACTATTAAGGCTGAGCACCACCAAGCGTCTGTGTGCTACCGCCTTAACCTTCGCTCAAACGTTTACAGTTATGCACATAGAGCCAGATAATAAAGATACATTCTGCATGTTCCTCGGAGATGTAGCAAAACAATAGGCCGCTGCCCTCTATATAATTTGATGAGAAAGTTAATTTCTAGAAAGCTGCACCATTTTCCTCGCACGGTTCGTGCAGGCGTTACTGAAACACCGTCTCGAACGCTCGCTCGTCGACAAAACAATAAGAGTACTTTTGTTACTCTTGAGAGCAACTAACTTGGGCGGATTTCTTTAAACATCAGAGGAGTTGTCTTTTATATACATATTTTTGTATTAATAAACACTTTCACGCTCTTTCTCTCCCTCTTTTACTGCGTCGTACCAGGCGCGCAGGTGCCCGTATTCATTGAGTTTTCTCTTTCCTTCGCTTCAGCTTAATACTCACTTATTCTACTCTCCTAGTGTAGAATAGTCATTCAGTTGCTTTTCTGGTTATTATTCTTGCCTGTTCTGTTTCCTTTTCTATTGTATGAGAAAAATTTCACCACCAGTGATCAGCCGCTTTACGCCTGTGGTCTTACCTGAAACGTAACCTGACGCAACCCCCATCGCCTGCACTTAATGAACCGAACGAAGCGTTGGATCTAACTATTGGGTGGCATTGGAAGCGGTTATGTTGACGTGTTGCTCACCGATTTAATAAAGAACCCTGAACAGTATCGAAAGCCTCATCAGTGTGCGGAAATTTAGCTGAGTAAGAATGAAAGCTCTGTCGCACTTTTATATTTTTTTTATGGGCTCATCGTCCAGCGAACTGTGTAGTCGCATGCAGATACGTTAGACGTATACTTCGCGAACAAAATTTGGTACATCTCTGAGGTTATATATATATATATATATATATATATATATATATATATATATATATATATATATATATATATATATATATATATATATATATATATATATATATATATGAGATGATATATCATTATCATCAGCCTGGTTACGCCCACTACAGGGAAGAGGCCTGTCCCATACTTCTACACGTACCCCGGTCATGTAATAATTGTGGCTATGTTGTCCCTGCACACTTGTTAATCTCATCCGCCCACTTATAACTTTCTGCCGCCCCCTGCTACGCTTCCCTTCCCTTGGAATCAAGTCCGAAACCCTTAATGACCGTCGGTTATCTTCCCTCCTCATTACATGTCCTGCCCATGCCAATTTCTTTTTCTTGATTTCAACTAAGATGTCATTAACCCGCGTTCGTGCCCTCACCCAATCTGCTCTTTTCTTATCCCTTAACGTTACACCCATCATTCTTCTTTCCATAGCTCGTTGCGTCGTCCTCAAATTAGGTAGAACCCTTTTCCTAAGCCTCCAGGTTTCTGCTCCGTACGTGAGTACTGGTAAGACACAGCTGTTACACGCTTTTCTCTCGAGGGATAATGGCAACCTGTTCATTATCTGAGAATGCGTGCCAAACGCACCCCGGCCCATTCGTATTATTCAGATTATTTCAGTCTCATGATGCGGATCCGCCGTCACTACCTGTCCTAAGTAGATGTATTCCGTTACCACTTCCAGTATCTCGCTACCTATCGTAAACTGCTGTTCTCTTCCGAGACTGTTAAACATTACTTCAGTTTTCTGGAGATTAATTTTTAGACCCACCCTTCTGCTTTGCCTGTCCAGGTCAGTGAGCATGCATTGCAATTGGTCCCCTGAGTTGCTAAGCAAGGCAATCTCATCAGCGAATCGCAATTTACTAAGGTATTCTCCATTAACTGTTATCCCCAATTCTTCCAAGTCCAGGTCTCTGAATACGTCCTGTAAACACGCTGTGAATATCATTGGAGAGATCGGATCTCCCTGCCTGACGCCTTTGTTTATTGGGATTTTGTTGCTTTATTTATGGATGACTATGGTGGCTGTGAAGCCGCTATATATATATATATATATATATTGTGGTGAAGACGAAGACGAAGAAGGCGCTCTTGTGTCGGCTGTGCGCGTGATCAGCTTTCGTCTACTGCCAGTGCTCCTAGACTGGGCCTAGTGCCTCATAATAAATCATTTTATTACATTTGGTGGAAGGTGCTGCACTCCCCGACCTCACCCTGGAACTTCGCAGCCGAACTTTCACATCTGCTCCAGCCGCTACTATGAACGACGCTCCCAACAATCCGCTTGGCGCATCTGCCGTTCCTGTCATGTGCGGCGCCGTGCAACGGCAGCGGGACCCTCCTGTTTATAGCGGATCAGGTGAGACTGACGTAGAAGATTGGCTCTCTACCTACGAGCGCGTCAGTGAACACAACAAGTGGGATGACCCGACGAAGCTCCGTAGCGTCATCTTCTATCTTGCTGACGTTGCGAACCTCTGGTTCCACAATCACGAACGGGAACTCCAAACTTGGTCCGCTTTCAAAACTGCATTCGCGGAAGTCTTCGGTCGCCCAGCCTTGCGAAAACTCCGTGCTGAACAACGCCTCCGCCAGCGCGCTCAACAGCCCGGCGAGACTTATACTAGTTACATAGAGGATGTCGTTGATATTTGCGCCCGCGTCGATTCCACCATGCCTGAAGAGGACAAGGTGAAGCACATCCTCAAGGGCATCGAGGACGACGCATTTCAAATGCTCCTGGCGCGGAACCCTACTTCTGTCGCAGCTGTCGTCACTCTTTGCCAGAGCTTCGATGAGCTGCGTCGACAGAGGGTCCTTGCGCGCAGCGCTCTCGCACCTGGCGACTCGCTCTCGGGCCTCACGCTTCGCTCACACACCACGCCAGCAGCATCGCTCTCTGTTGAGATTAAGGATTTCATTCGTGAGGAGGTGGCGCGCCAATTGTCTATGCTGCCTCTCAACGATGGACCTCCCCAGCCTGACACATCTTTGGCTGCTCCCATTAGGCGGGCCATTCGCGAGGAACTTGCTGGGTCTTTACCTTTCGCCCAACCCTGCCCTCCCGTGGCTGCACCTCTGACCTATGCCGAAGTCGCCGCGCGACCTGCGCCGCCGACGTTCTCGTTTCCGGCGCCAATGCGACTTCAAGCTGCACCTCCTCCCGCGTCGCCTGCCGTTCCATCTCGACGCCCCGTTCAGACCCCTTGGCGCACACGCGACAACCGACCCATATGCTTCGCTTGCGGCGTCGCCGGCCACGTTGCGCGCTTCTGCCATCGTCGTATGCCAGCTGCTAACGCTACTGTCGCACCACCTGGATATGCCTATTCCCACGATACCACCGGGCATGCGATGCTTCCCGACCACGAGTTTTCGCCGCCTCCTCGACGCCCTGTCGGCACCCATCGTTCGCCATCACCACGTCGTCGCTCACTTTCCCCCTTACGTCGCCGCCAGTCACCTAGCGAGGGAAACTAGTTGCTGCAGTTCCGCAGGCACGAACTGCAAGCTTCGCGACTTCTACAAGGCCTGCACAGTCGCCACGCAATTTATTGGATGTTTTGGTCGAAGGAACCGCCGCAATTGCGCTTATTGATACTGGGGCTGCAGTTTCTGTTATCGACGCCAAGCTTTGTCGCCGCCTCCATAAGGTCACAATGCCGTTGTCTGGTATGCTTCTAAGCACCGCGACTGCGCAGCATATAGCCCCGCTCGCTCAATGTACTGCAAGGGTGGTCATCGACGGCATTGTCTATGTTGTTGAATTTCTCGTGTTGTCATCATGTTCGCATGACATTATTCTCGGCTGGGACTTCTTGTCTCTCCATCGTGCCATCATCGACTGTGCCCGGGCCGAAGTAGCGCTTTTCCCGCTTGCCGATGCCCCGCTGCCTGACCCCTCTGAACAAACAGCCTCCAAGCTCACTATTGTGTCCGATACGGACATACCACCCGACATGTGTGTGCTTGTGCCCGTCTCTTGCTCTACCGCGCCAGACGCTACAGTACTTTTTACACCATCGCCGATTTTTCTACGTCGCAAGGCCCTACCTCTCCCATTTGCCGTACTCACCACTGAGTCTGGATTATCCTCAATGCTTGTGTGTAACCCGTCTCACTACCATGTGACGTTACTGCGCGGCGAATCCCTCGGTCGTGTTCAGCCCCTTGACCCGCTTCACATTCTCGATGTTTCCGACGCCACGGCCTGTTATGAACTCGACGCCCTCACTTCTCCCGTGCCGTGCACATCATCATCATCATTGTCGTCGTCCGACGTTCTTGAATCTGTCGTAGACGCCGATCTGCCGCCTCCATATCGCCAACAAGTCTTCGCGCTTCTTCAGAATTTTCGCTCGTCGTTTGACTGTGACCAACTATCTCTGGGGCGTACGGCAACCGTCACTCACAGCGTCCACACTGGTTCCCATCCTCCTTTACGCCAGCGACCATACCGCGTGTCGGCAGCCGAGCGAAGGATCATCAACGAGCAGGTAGACGACATGCTGCACCGTGGCGTCATTCGCCCTTCCCACAGTCCTTGGGCGTCTCCTGTAGTATTAGTACGCAAGAAGGACGGGTCCATACGCTTCTGTGTGGATTACCGTCGACTCAATAAGATCACTCGTAAAGATGTCTATCCGCTGCCTCGGATAGATGACGCCCTCGACTCCTTGCAAGGCGCGGAGTACTTCTCATCTTTGGATCTTCGCTCCGGCTATTGGCAAGTGCCGATGGCAGATGATGACTGTGAGAAGACCGCTTTCATCACGCCCGATGGCTTGTACGAATTTACCGTAATGCCATTCGGGCTCTGCAACGCGCCCGCTACTTTCGAGCGTATGATGGACACCATCCTTCGCAACTACAAGTGGAAAACATGTCTGTGCTACCTTGATGATATCGTGGTGTTTTCGCCAGATTTCCCGACGCACCTCGTTCGCTTGCATGAGATACTGACCTGCCTCACCTCTGCTGGCCTCCAACTTAACATCAAAAAGTGCCGTTTTGCTGCTCGCGAGTTAACAATATTGGGTCACGTTGTATCGAAGGACGGCGTGCTTCCTGACCCAGCCAGGCTTCGCGCGGTCGCAGAGTTTCCAACGCCCACTACTCTTAAGGCGCTCCGCAGCTTTATAGGGCTCTGCTCTTACTTTCGGCGTTTTGTGCGCAATTTCGCGACTATCATCGCACCACTGACCAATTTGCTTACCGCTACGAACGGCATCTCCGCGTGGTCAACTTCCTGTGACGAAGCCTTCCAGCAACTACGTCGCCTACTTACTTCGCCACCGATTCTTCGACACTACGATCCCACAGCGCCTACAGAGGTACATACGGACGCCAGCGGTATCGGACTTGGTGCAGTCCTCGCACAACGGAAAGACGGCTATGACGAGTACGTCGTCGCGTATGCGAGCCGCACTTTAAAGAAGGCAGAAGCCAACTACTCAGTAACTGTAAAGGAGTGCTTGGCCATTATTTGGGCGCTCGTCAAATTTCGTCCATACCTATATGGTCGCCCTTTTGACATTGTCACCGACCACCATTCACTTTGCTGGCTGTCCTCGTTGAAGGATCCGTCAGGTCGCCTAGGGCGATGGGCACTCCGCTTACAAGAATATGATATCCGCGTTGTCTACCGATCGGGCAGAGAGCACTCTGACGCCGATGCGCTTTCCCGATCGCCGCTACCTTGTGATGTGGCTTCAGTGTCTCCGCTCTTCGCATCCATGTCAGCCTTCAACGTCGCTGATATGCCGGACGAGCAGCGTAAGGATCCCCTGCTTTCAACTATGCTGAATTTCCTCCACGACCCATCCGCCACACCCTCTTCTCGAACGCTTCGTCGCCAAGCCGCTCACTTTACTGTCCGCGACAACGTTCTTTACCGCAGAAATTATTTGCCTGATGGTCACAAATGGCTCCTGGTGATACCACGACACATGCGTTCTGACATATGCGCTTATTTTCATGCTGCTCCTCATAATGGTCACGCCGGTGTTCTGAAAACGTATACGCGGCTAAGGCAGCGTTTCTACTGGCACGGCATGTATCACTTCGTGCGCCAGTACGTACGCGCTTGCACGGCGTGCCAACGGCGTAAAATTCCACAGCGCCCTTCTGGTGAGCTACAGCCGCTGCCCTGCCCGGCTCGGCCCTTCGATCGCGTCGGCATAGACCTATACGGGCCACTTCCCTGCAGTTCCTCGGGTAACCGATGGATAATTGTAGGTGTCGACCACCTGACGCGCTACGCCGAGACTGCCGCACTCCCGGCAGCCTCTGCGCGCGAAGTTGCGTTCTTCATCTTGCGGAACTTCGTTCTTCGACATGGCGCACCACGCGAACTGCTCAGCGACAGGGGACGTGTCTTCTTGTCCGAAGTCGTCCAAGCCCTTCTCGCTGCATGCAGCATCGTTCACCGCAAGTCTACAGCCTACCACCCGCAAACGAACGGCTTGACAGAGAGGTTCAACCGCACACTCGGTGACATGTTGACTATGTACGTCGCCTCGGATCACAGTAACTGGGACACTGTTTTGCCTTTCGTCACATATGCCTATAATACGGCCACACAAGCTACCACTGGCTTTTCGCCCTTTTTTCTGCTGTATGGACGAGAGCCCTCGTGTACTATGGACACAATGCTCCCATACCGACCCGACGCTTCCGAATGCACGACTGTGTCTGAAGCCGCCAAATACGCCGAGGACTGTAGGCAGCTCGCGCGAACCCTTACGACCGCTGCTCAAGGTCGTCAAAAGCTGCGGTGTGACAGTGACGCGCTTACACCAGTTTTCCCGACTGGTTCCCTTGTTTGGTTGTGGGTCCCGCCTCACAGCCCTGGCCTTTCGACCAAACTCCTTGCACGCTATGATGGCCCCTACCGCGTCATAGACCGTACCTCCGCTGTCACCCATGTTGTGGAACCTGTGACACCTTCACCCGACCATAGGCATCGCGGGCGTGACACGGTTCATGTCAACCGACTTAAGCCGTACTATGACCCCCTCATCCTACCTACGCCTTAAGTCGCCAGGATGGCTCCTCTTCTCTCCCGGGGGCCATTGTGGTGAAGACGAAGACGAAGAAGGCGCTCTTGTGTCGGCTGTGCGCGTGATCAGCTTTCGTCTACTGCCAGTGCTACTAGACTGGGCCTAGTGCCTCATAATAAATCATTTTATTACATTATATATATGTATATATATATATATATATATATATATATATATATATATATATATATATATATATATATATATATATATATATATATAATGTTTACGGAGTTGGACCAGTGAGCTAGGAAAGATAAACAAAACGGCTGCAAAAAACCGCGAAGACCATGCCGTCTTTTTCTGCCTTGTTTGAAAACTATTGATTGAACTGGACTCATCCTGAGCTCAGCTTTTGTCCACAATAAACATAAAAATGTGGTCAGCATAAAAAAGGAGGGTACTTACGGACGTTCGCAGGAATAGGCCGAATTCAGCCATGCCGGAAAATCTGCAGTACAACACCAAGGTCAGCGTCAGAATTATTACGGGTGGCAAATGTTACGGTAAGGAAAGTCAGCATCGCTCAGATCGGGGCAGAGGCGCTATAACGTAAAGCTATTCCAAACGTTTCTATTCCAATTCTGTAATGAACCCTCCGCAATTGGTCAAAAACATTTTAGGACCACCCTGCACTTCTGCGTGTCACGCGACGTCACGACAACCGCGATATCTCTCCATCTGATTTGAAGTGTACACACTGATTATGCATGTTTTGACCGAACGAAAGAAAAATAGTAATTTTTGATTCAACACCTTTTGAACATTAGGCCTAGTCTATTGGTGAAGAGTTTTCGGGCTGCACCCACTTCACCTGCCTGTCACGCAACGTCAAAAAACCGCGAAAGGTCACCATGTACAAGTGACGTGTACGCGTTAAAGATGCATTCATATGCCGAACAAAACTGAATTTTTTCTGAATAGCCGCAGGCTGCCTCGCTCCGAAAGGAATAAAAGATGGCTGCCGCCGATCACTCAGGCACTGGCTACTCGCAACTGCCGAAGAGCATGGGTTTATTTGCGTATCATAAAACTTTCTGCGTGGCCGTGTAACGTTTTCGAGCACTTTCGGCACGTTTACGACTTCGCTCTGCCAACTCTTATTTGCTGAGGGTCCGTTTTAGCGGCATTCTTAAGCTTCGGCTGCATGCCGTCGCAATTTTCAACCAGCCACCGCGTGCTAAGTGAGGGAAAGCGGACCAATCGCAGACGCGAGCACCACCCTCTTCATCCTATCATCGATTTTCAGTGCACTGACTCGGCCCCTGCGAATCTCTCTCCACTTGAGTGTGCTCCTCGCCTCTTGTCAGCCAATTATATAAGACAAGCCTGTCAGTGTAGGCAACGCTATTCGTTCTTCAAGCAAACAAATGTGACCTCCTATGATCGAGGAGAGCGTTTGATTGGTCTGTTCAGACAACCCCGCGGGTCACCGCCCGATGCTTGCGTCGGCGGTGACGAAAATTTGACGTCAGGAGATTGGAATAAAAACATATTGGAATAGTTTTACGGTATAGGGCTCCAGCCTTCGAATAATACCCCAATAACTATTTCACACATCACTTTGGTCAGTGGAGCTGCATATGCCATATATTATCCAAGGCCCAGAAAGGGAAGCTTTCATTCCTCGTCAGCTAATGCCAAATGTTACTACTGTATTTCGCTCTGAGAAAGCTGTAGAGGAAAGCAAATAGTCGAGGGAAAAATAAGTACGCCGCCGGTGACGCCAAAATCAACACGAGCTCGGGTTGCGGCTCCTTTGAGCTGTCGCCAAATGGGATTCTCCTGCCACTCAGCCTAACCTGTCCGCCGCGCCAAAAAAGGCGTACCGGGTTAGGCGTGTGCTGTCAGACAAGGAAATACAAGAAACGAGAAAAAAAAAAGTGAATAGAAGAGACGTATAAGCAGGGAGACACACACTACGCAAGATAGACTGTAAGGGGTGCAGAATGATGAAGATAAAGAAAGTAAGATACAAAAGCAGGAGGAGAAGAAAGCTAGGGGTGAGAATGAATTTGCATTCTAGGTGAGTAAATTTTATTTCGAGCGCCCTCTACTCTCCGCCCACTTTTTTTTCGTTCACCCGGGATTTTTATGTGTGGTTCTCCTGCTATGCAAAGAAGAATATTGTCCACCGTCTGCACCAAAGTGTAATCAAGTTTCAAGCCTGCATACTTGTTCAGCGACTGCACAAAAATAAAGTATCAACACATTTCCAGAATCCAGGCACAGCTAACAATGAAAGAAAAAACAAATAATATGTACAAGGTTTCTTCTATATTACCAGTTTTCCTTGCGAAATATATTTGTAAGGTTTGAGAGCATCGGAAGGCAACACCGAAAAGTGTTTCTTTCTTTTTATTCGTGCTCAAAAAATAACAAGACGGCATGTTCACGAAACATCGCCCGTTATACAACTTCTGGTTCGCTGTAGTTTACAGCGCGGTAATCCTGAGGCTCGGGAGTCTGATTACTGCATTACGGTATGAAAGCTGTAAAGTTAGACAATTGGAGCTAAATATAAAAAGAAGTGGTAAAACTTAACTGATTACTGCAATACAATATCGTAATTTCTCCTCAATTGCCTTTCCGTACTGTGAACCCCGTACTCGCATTCCCCCACACGGAAATGGACGTTTTGCGTTGCTGTAGTGCTACAGCTTGTAGTTCGAAAGGAACAAGCGCTCACACCATTCGGAAACGCGCAGCGTGTATATCGGGACACTCGCGTTTTGTCTCCTCAGTATTAACCTTTACGCAGTAAGCAAAAAAATCGCAATGAAGTGGCCGATGCACTAGAACACATTATATAAGAACCATACATATAATGTAACATTGTTCGGAGCCACAGGAAAGAAAGCCGTGCCGTGCGTCCCATAGGCTTATGGAATACCATAATTTTCGCCGGAATGACAAGAAACGGGGAGGGTAAATGCGCCGCACGCTTTGACTAATAAATCTTTTTTATGTTCTCAAAGAAGCGCGCAAAATTGCTCCAACCTGGCACAGCTTACGAGGCAGCGATGAAAAGGAGGCACTTCTTGGATGGAAAGCATGAAGCAATAGTCGTAACATACCTCAGTGCAATGTTGTTGTCATCGCTGTTTATGTAGGATGTTTTAAGTTGGGAAACACTTGAAGCACTTGGGTACGTGCCTTATCGCGTAAGACCCAGAACCTTACGGAGATGCTCCTCGGCTAAGACGAGGGGCTTCTCCTTTATAACGCGCTTTCTGCGGTAGAACTTCCTTAGAATGGTTAGTTTAGCTTTTGATTAAGCTGTTTCTAATTTACTGAAATTTTGCTGCATGTCCGCTTACCGCGGGCGCGGTGGCCGCGACTTTCTATAATTATCAATCTCAACCACAGGCGAACTTAGGTGCCGACCTTTTGTTTATGCTTTCTTTTGCTTATTGGTACCTTCTGAAAGAAAAAAAAAAAAAAACACTTTCTGAAGGCGTAAACCTGTGCGTGTTTCTTTATCACGGAGTAAATCCTTGAGGACAGAACGAATGTTCTTAACCACCGTGGAGTATTTCATGACCAGCAATCCTCAGCCACGGATGGGAATGGAAAGAGTAAATTGTTCTCGGAAGAAATGCGCAGGAAATGATCAAGAAAAGAAACACAAAGTGGGAAGGACAACCGCCTCCCCCGGTGACTGTGGCCCCAAAATAATTTTTGCTTACCGCGACTTTAAGCGCGTCCCCGGAAAAGGGGCAAGCCACAATTTTCCGCGTTTCGAAAATCGGAAGTAAATAATCGTTAACCACGCACGAAGAAGAAGGCGTCTGAATGAATAAGACTGGCGTGAAGAAAGCTTGCTTTTCGTTTGCGCCACGCAGACTCGCTGCAGCGCCCATTCCAAGTTTACAGCTCCCCGAAGACGCTGCCGCTGTTCTCTCAAAGCGCTGTCGCAAACCAGAGGAGAAAGCATGGTCTTCCGTGCGTTGCTCTCGTGGGGATCCGTGAACAACGAGATGGTGCTTTGGCGCGGCCGATCCTCGCCGCCTCCGTGGTCGTTGCAACCACTGCCGCTTCTGTTTCCTTGTTAAAGGACGCCCCTTTTTCAGTGGAGGCGTGCGCCGAAAAGCTCTGCGCTCAGCTTCCGCCCATCTTCCTCCCCATTGTATCCCATTTTCCTTCCTTTCTCACTTTCCCGGCTATCTTGGAAAAGCATTACGGCAGCTACAATTGCCATCACAAACATTGGAACGGACAACAACGCAAAGCCACCGGGATCTCAGCACCTCGCCAGTCGGGTAAACAAGCAAGAGCAAGCGCCGCGCTCCAGGGGGAGGGGGTGGGTGCACTGCAGAAGCAAGATGGTGCTGGCGTTGTCGTCTTTGGCGGAGGCACCCGCGGTTTGCTCCCGGGGAGAGCATCTCGAGTCAGGAAACATGGGTCGAAGGACACGTTGTGCCGAAGCTGCGAATGCCCAGAAAGCGCCGGGCGCGCCGGAGACGTCTTGCGGGTCGCATTCGCGCTGACCGGCTTCCCTACTGCCGTTCTTCTAGACGCCTGCGTGCGCGCGTCGGTGTGCGCGGTTTCGGTTGGCGTAGCGTGTAACGAGAAGCAAGTCCAGCGATAGGAAAGGAGGAGATTGGGGATACGAAGAAAATGTAGCGCGGCGTCCGGAAGTGCGGGACCGTGATGCCGCAATAGCAAACGCCAGCGCTCAAGCAACGCTGGCTTTGAGGCTACGGCAAGCAAGAGGGCAGCCGCAAGGCGGTGGACAGGCTCGAAGGAAGCCGGAAGAAAACGCCTTCCTATTCCCTCCCCCTGCTCCGGTTCAAGGCGAGCTAGAAGACGGAAAGATTACATAAAGAATGACGCCTGAAATGGGAAGGCCAAAAGCATCCGCTGACCGTTGGGGTCCCTTCCTCGGTGGGCCGGACGGGAACCGGCGCTTTTTTCCCTTCCTGTTACTGAACGCTTCTCCATGATGTGCTGTTCTAGACCTGGTCCCTCTCATCGCGCGCCTTTTTTCGTAGTTCAAAACGATGCCTCCTTTGTATGTAATGATCGTCACGTCGCGTCATCTACAACTTTTTTCCTGCACTGGCTGTGGATGGTAAAATTCATCTAAAATATACACTTAAAGAACCTCATATTCCTTTTTGGTTACATGCTAGCCAGCTGATTGTTGTCCCTTGGGGCGTTATGGACGTTGAAAGCACAGCTATGAATCGGAAATGAAGGCCAGCTCAGGAGCTGAACAAAAGCAAGAAGTCAAGGTCTAGTACTTTATTGTTTTTTTTAGTTTTGATTCATTTGCGACACCAGAAGGAATCGATAACGTTCACATCTTTCAAAAATGTTGCAATTTCGCAACCATCTTTGCTCCTCACATTTTTTAATAGTGACACCACTGTGACACCCTCTTACAGCCGGGAAAATTGTATTGCGTAATTTACGCATGACTTGTAATCACTGCTACTCTTTCGTTGCACCATCAGTGTGAAAAGCAGAGAGTTGAAGAAGAAACGGCAATAGCGCTATACTGTAGAGTAGTTCACCTTCCTGTACAATTTTACTAGTTATTAAAGCTGCTCGTGCGTAGACAAATGTTCTTTTTGAGCACTAAGCAGCAGCGAGTTTCAGTGCTCGGTTCCTTAAAAACAAAGCAAAATAACATTGGGCAATGCTTGTCGCGCAGCTAAGCATAATTTCTGCAGTCGTGATCAGTACTTTGAGATATTGTCTTTTGCGTGTCCCATGAAAGTAAATTTCGAATTCCAAGGTTTCTCGCGAAGTGTGATGTGTCAACTCTGCTTTATTCGTCATGTTAAGAAATGCATTCTTTTCCAGGTATTACAAATATAGTCCTGTTCTTGGTCAACATGTAGAACTTCTTGCATGCAGCTTGTAAAAGGGAAACACAGATGTGAAATAACATAACAGCCGAGGCATCCCAGATCATACTCTCACTGGGCTGCTGAGATTCCTTAGCAACCAGAGGGGACATATTCTCTCCATTTCAGCCACAGCGAGAGGCATCAAGAAAACGCCCTACAATGTGTGCTCTTTCTGCATAATTTCAGTTCTGTAATGTCTGGCTTTCTTATATGCTAAATTTTCAGCTTTTCTTCAGCGTGGAAGACCCAAGTTTTTGCTAGCCCGTGGCCAATGTGTAGAAGCTTTGTAATCGAGTGACTGAACCAACACACTGCGAGTATTCCGAAATTGGCCAAGCAGACAAACAGTAAGAATGCAAACCACAAGGATAGAAATTAAGCACACTTTTAACGCTGTTGCTAGGTTGCCAAGTACGAATGAAGTCATTCCCATTTTAAAAGCGCGTGCTACACGAGCAGAGTCTCGCAGAATTATATAAAGCAAGCAAAACAAACAACGCAAGCAAGAAAGTTAAGTATATAAATTAAAAAAAGGCTCTTCTCAGGTAAAAGCAGAGCATAACGGCGTTCCTCTACGTGCCTGCAAGGCATGCGCGTTATCCGAGATGTTGCGTTTCCTCGCGTCCACGTCGGCACGCGCGAACGTGCTCTCACGAAGCGGGCTTCATCCGAGATGCACCGCTATAGTCTCCTCAATCCTCCGGGCTACGCTATGCTGGCCGGTGTACTATCTGTTTGCATTTTGCCACGTCTAGGCCTACACTTTGAATGTGAGCAAAAGTGAGCCAAGTTGGCCGTGCCAGGTGCCCGCGTGGAGAACTGCGTTCTCCGTGGGAAGTAGTTCGCTGCTGCAGTGAACCAGCCAATCCAGACTACTCGTTCCTAAGAGTGCTTGCGTAACTCTTCCTTGCTTCCTGAAAATCATTTTTCCTTTACCATATCTGTTTACTCATTTTGCTGGTTTCTGCTTCCTCCGAATACCTGTGGTTAGAAGTCGCATTAGATGCGACTTTTTCGTCTCCTGAATGCTTCATCAGTATGTCTGCTGCTTGCTCGTGGGTGTATACAAGAACATGTGAGCGCTGCTTCACGGCCACGCGGCAGGATACTGTTTCTAATCAAGGTCTGTGTGAGTGCTTCTTTTTATTTGTTTTATTTTTATTTTATTTTTTTACAAAGACCTGGTACGAGAAAGGTAGAGTTTAGGAAACTGGATTCCTTCGCTGCTTCGTTCTTCGTGTAAAGCGTGCCTGGTGTTGCATACATGCCCTGTTGCCGCTACTGTATTTTTAATAAATGCTCGTTCGCAGGAGTGCTCGCAAAATGATTGACCGCCATGTCGCCTTGTTTCGTGAATATTTTTCGCCTATGGAGTACGTCTTGCTTGTGAACCGTTAAATTTTGAAGAGGGGAATTTCGCATTTATCCTAAACCACTACAGCCGAAGCCACACGCTACAATTCCATAAAACCCTACAAACGAACTAACTAGCTATGGTTATTATGATGTGTGCCATCTAAAATAATAATGGGGCACGAACAACCCGGACTGTCATCACTTAGATTTAAAGAAACCGAGGTGGTCAAAATTAATCTGGATCTCTCGACTGCAGCGTCTCTCGTACTCCCAGCGGTACTTTAAGACTGTAAACCGCATGAACCTATTAATCTCAAAAACAAGGTTTGCGAGAACAAGTGGATATTTCCTAGGTATACTTTGTGGCGCAAAATACATTTCTTGGCGCGAATACAATTCTTGGTTGGTAGTTTGGCGCTTCGCTGTCTCCCTTTCTTCTGTCCCTTTTCAAGAAATGTATTTTGCGCCACAAAGTATACCTAGGAAATCTAAGCACCAACTTGCCCAAGAAGTCCTTTTGGAAGTGGATATTTGCCTGAAGACTTTAACGTTGTCTCGACCTGATGAAGTATTGCTTTTGTTACATGTGTTGGTATTGACGCACATTTAATCTTAACATGATTACTGATAATAAATATTGTTTTTTGCAGAACTCAAGTTCTACCAAAAGACATCTAAGTTTAATCGTATGAGGTATAAGTGTGACCATAATCGACTGAAATAGACAGTGTGCAAAAAAAAGGCAGGTGCCAAATCAGATAGTGAGGGAACAAATGACAGACGAGCCGGAGTAGTTTCAACAACGAAGAGGGAAACCCATTTGCATACGATCATTAGCACCCCCATAATAGGGCTCCCCAAGAACACTTCTCACCCATGAAAGAAGCAATAGTTATAATTTATTTTTCCCCATGTAAACTCCTCAATAACCGCACCTACCTCAAAGCTCGGTGCCAAGATATTGTCGCTAACTCGCTAAACGTCAAGAGCCGAATTCACGATGCATTTCGTTCCTATAGGCGCACTTTGCCACTGTCTGGACGCCTTCACTAATAATCAGCCCAGCCTTGGGATTGACCGAAATTTCCACTTGTCAACAATTCTAGCGTAAGAAATTTTTGTGAATAAGGACCCAGAAATATTGAAAGCGTGTCACAAATATATAAACAGGTTACATTGCTGTCGCGTTCGCTGCACTTCAAATGTGGTTTCACGCTAAAGGTACAGAAATCGATAAGTGTCTATTCGAGGTCCTATATGAAGAAAAAGCATAGCGTAAAATAGTGATAGCATGTCAGACACCAATGCTTAGTGATTAGTGTTTGGACCGGTCATTTCATCTACCCTTGACGTGGCCTAACGTGTTTCATCAATTGCAAACTTTTATCAATCGTTGATCATGTTTCCTGAGGATACCAAAGTTACATGTAATAAAAATTAAAGTCAGCCTTTACAGGTCTCCTTGTGCAATTAAAAAAAGAAAGAAGAACAGCGCATAGGTGAAGGACGAGATCTAAATAGTCACGGATGCAAAATATCAAGTGGAACTTTGATACTAAATGAAGTTGCCGCACCATTAACACGGCCACTCTTGCATTCGTTGGAGGCATGGTAAACCATAAAAGATACAACAACGATAGGGTGGGTGGCGACATCGTCTACAGAAGTTTCCTGATTAATTAGCTGTGATATCTCTCATCGTGTCGGTGTCCACTCGGGCCTATTGAATTGCTTATCCGCAAGTAAGGATTTTATTACATAACAAAGGAACACAAGGCTCAACCTAGCATCTTTTGAGAACGTTTTCTGCACCGAAACTACTCAACAACTTTGAAATTTGGGACATCACAATTTGTTCATGATACCATTAAATAAAAATCGAGGGAACCTTGTAAAAATACCGTGATGTTATCGCAAGTCGGCATCGATGCGGATTTCATGAAAGGAATTATAACGTCTACGCAAGCGTGCAGTTGTTTGCTTCACGTCCTTTGTCGTTCGAGTTTTGCCTGAGCATGCTGGCATATGTCATTGTTCCCAATACATAATTTTAACAGGTAAGAATACTTATTACTGTCCTTGAAACAATTTTTTTTCTGTGGGGCCAAAAAAGGGCGTTAAGTCCTGCCTATGTTGACATCATGCAATGTTGAGAATGATACTTTTTACTAGGTTACACGTGGGTGCTTCTCATGTGCAGCTTCAATGATTATTATTATTTGTTTTGAACACATGTACACAATTAACAGGAAAGGGAAAGCGAGGAGCAGTCTGGCAATTGCCACCCGAAGGGGCACAACGCCTGCCTACTCTTCAGAAAGGAGGTGACAGCAACACAGAAATGGAAGATAGGAAGGAGGGGAGGAAAGAGGAAAGGAAGAACAACAGGACAAATCTAAAGAATAAAGTAGAACACACAGTACAGATGACCCACAGTAGGGCCGGTCACTGAACGTCACGCTGCTACAGAATGTTGAATAAAATAGTTTCGACGCTACAAACGTGAACCTAAATTAGTTAACACTAGAAAAGTAAGTTGAGCGCGATGAGCATGATCACGTTTAGACGCACAACCACTGGGGTACAAACATTCCTCGAGTGTCGTATACCGCAGTCCAAGGAGATGATAGTCTCTCACTAGCGACATGTGCTGCGCACTGAAAGCGGGACACTCAAATATAAGATGCTGAAGTGTCTCGCAGCGACCACAAGACAGACACAATGAACTCGCCACACGTCGTTGTCTGTATAAACGTTCGTGCACGTTCACACAGCCCACCCTCAGCTTGAGTAATTGTGCTCTAGCGCGTCGAGGCAAGCCTCGAACGCGAACACGGGGCGGGAACGTTCCATTTGCGATGCGCTGGTCTGGATGCTGCTTGAGTAGGTGGTGACGAATCAGCAGACGAGCGTCATCAAGTTTGCACAACATTTCTGGGCAGTCACAGTTGTGATGAGCGCAAGTTGAAGCGAGCCGATGAGCCGCTTCATTTCCGGCGATTCCTACGTGTGAAGGTATCCATTGAGCAGCGAGGGATACCGTACGTGATGAAATTTCGCTCGCAGAGTCAGTAATGCTGCACACAAGTGGACAATCAATCTCACTGCGTTGTAACCTGCTATGGGCAGCGCGGGAGTCCGTAAAGATGACAATCTTCGATGTAGTTAACTCCTCTTGCACGAATTTCAGTGCAACATTAATCGCTGCTAGCTCAGCAGTTGTTGACGAAGTTGGATGAGATATTTGAAAGATACGCCGTACTTGAATCGAAGGGCAGAAAAAAGCTGCAGAGGCGCCTTGACCGTCGCTGTGTACAGACGCATCTGTGAATACTTGAAGATAATCTGGAAGCTTTTCGAACATGTGAGACTTAGCCAATTGGAATATTGCCGAAACATGCATATAAGATCTTTTGTGCATGTCAGGGATTCTTAGGTAAATGGGGAATACGTGTTTCGTGACATCTTTTGGAGACGGAGGCGTAACTGTAGCAGCATGTTCAGAAATGTCAGTGATAGTCATAAATAATGCCGCCATTTTTCCCATGCGAGATAACGGTCGGTGAATGAGACGATCAAGTAGCGAATGACCGTTCGATGCGCGGTGCAGACGCTCAATATAACAGAGCTCTCTGGTCTGCATGCAGCCTCAGGGGTAATTGGTGCGATTCAGCGAGTAGTGCAACAGATTGCGCCTCACGAGGTAATCCAAGCATTAGTCGAAGGGCAACGCGATGATCTCGTTCCAGTTGGGCCATCAAACTAGGTCGTATGTTCAGGACTGGCCGCGCGTACATCATGCCTGAGAGTACAGATGACTGGTACACCTGGAGAGCAGTTGTTTGGTCGCAGCCAGGAGCTCTAGCAGCCAAGGCGGCCACATATTTTAGGAGGGAGTGCGATATGCGTCGTACACATTTAACGGCAAGACGCCAAGAGATGCGATCATCTAAAATTAACCCCAAATAACGGTGTTGGCGCGCCCAATTTATGGGCGTTTCGTCAAGGTACAGTCGGCTCATTGTTCGACGAGCGCGTTGTGTAGGGTGATATGCTATTGCAGCCGACTTAGCAGGTAATACGAGCAGGCCAACTTCACCCAAATACTCCGAAGTAGCGTTTAGAGCTCCTTGCAGGCTTGCACGAAGCCGCGTACCAAGGTGCGAAGGGCCGCTTATCCACAGAGCAATGTCATCTGCGTAGACACCTACGCTCACAAGGAGGTCACTGTCATCCTGAGGACTTAGAAGCACGACGAGTACGGTATTAAACATAAGCGGCGATAATACGCTGCCCAGTGGGACACCGCACTTCAAATTTCGATATTCACTAGTTACTCCTCCGACACGCACTTTCATCCGGCACTACGATAGAAAATTATGCACAAAGCGGAGAAGACGACCCGAAATTCCAGCGGTTGCAAGAGTGAAAATAATCGCCTTATGCGGAACTGAATCGAAAACTTGCTGTATGTCTAGGAAGAGGATGTAGGCGGAATGCTTGTTTCCGTTAGCTAATTCGAGCGCTGAGACAAGGTCTGATATGCTGTCCAGAGCTGAACGGTTGCGACGGACGCCACTCATGACTTCAGGAAAGAAATTCAGCTCCTCTAGCCTGACATCTAAGCAAAACAAGACCATTCGATCCATTAACTTGATGACAATTGAAGTTATGGATATTGGCCGGTAGGACTTGAAGTGTCTTGCAGAGCGCCCGGGCTTTAAAATTGGTATCGCCATGGACGATTTCCATTCAGCAGGCATTATACCGGTTCACCATACTTCATTATACTCGTCCAATGTACGGTCATAAAAACTCTTATCAACGTTCCGCAATGCTTGATGCGTCACACCATCTTCACCTGGAGCAGTGCGGCATTTGGAGAGGCTAAGCGCGTGTCGGAACTCCTCAAGAGTGAAATCTGCCTCGTCGATCTTGCAGGATGGACCGTAGGAAGCGGTTATGGTGCGGTGACCTGTCAAAGAAGGAAGGTCACCACTTAGGGTGTCACTAGATACAGGAGAGACGAAAATGTCTGCGAATGCCTCCGCTATAACTTTTGGTGACTGGCCAGTCACTATGCTCAATGCAGCCGTAGGATTCTTGCAGATTACATGAGTGCGGAGAGCCTCCCAGTAGGCGCCATACACTTCGAAAACCACTTCCAGTATGCAAACAACTAGACAAAGCTGCCCAGCTCTTGCGACGAAGCTGTTTTTTGTGCCACCGTATGGCTGCATCAATGCGATTATATATAGTCCAGTCGGTGCCTCGTTTAGGGCGCTGTGCCCGCCTATAAGCGCGCCGTCGACATGCGCGGAGCCGCAAAGCTTTAGATCGGGGTTTGGTTTCCCGATACTCCGTCGTCGTTGTATTGTAGCTTCTGGTAAGCACTCACTCATAAGTTTAAACAGGCTGTCTTGAGATGGTGCCTCTGAGATCAGCTGACGGGACTTGTCCCAGTTAGTCACTGTATAAACGACATCCAGGCGACCCGCAGTATGTGTTGGCGTTAACCGAATGGGTAGGTGATCTGAGCCCCACGGGTCAGGCTCACATGACCAGGCTAATCACACATCTTTCGTTGATATCGCAAGGTCTATAGTGGAATGCTCCTTTCCTCTACCTACAAATGTAGGTGAAGAGTCATTCAGTATTTGCAAATCGTTCTTGATAATGATCTCGTTAATCTCTGCCCCACGATTGTCTTGGGGACGGCTACACCATCGTAGATGGTGGGCATTGAAATCTTCGCATAACACAAACGATGCACCACACCGAGACACTAAGCACTCAAGTAGTAAGGTATCGGAAGAACGTCTAGACCTGTTCTATATGCTTGCCACCATCGTAGACACATCTCTGAGGCTCACAGTAACAGCTGCACACTCAAAGTCATCGTCACAGATGTCGTCTGTGTCAAGAACCGCGAAATCCAAGTCAGCACGCACGTACACTGATGCTTTTGAAGCATTACGCGTATGCGCCACGTCCACACGCTAGAAAGAGCCACATGCTGGTTCCGCGCATCGAGTATTTCTGTGAACACCGACGAAGCCTAGCAATAGATATTCGTTTTTCCTTACGTTAGTTTCCTGAGGCGCTATAACGTCTGTTGGAGTCTTCATAGCGATGAGTCGAAGAACTAGATGAGTGTGTCGTGGTCGCATCGACCTGACATTCCATTCCAGCACAAAGGGGCGAGGCTGCTGACAACTCTTACATTGTTTCGGCTAAAACGTCTAGTAAAGGCCATCGAGGACTGGAATGAGGGCCTCCAAAAGTTGCTCTGCTGTGGACGCGGCTGGTGTCTGACGACCGGCGATTAGAGATCTGATGACGTTGACAAGCATCTTCAGAAGATTGACAAGTTGGACATCGTCGTTGGCTGATACCGGTTTAGGTACTGTTTTTGCAGTGCTGTCCACTGTGGTCGAAGTCTTTGTAGATACTTGTTCCGACGATTTCGGTGGCAGCGGTGGCCACGATGTGTCGGAGAGGCAGAAGGTCCGCCCCCTACTTTCCGATGCGTTGTATCTTTGTCAGTATTTGTACGCGCTACTTTTCCAGTCGCTGGGGCAGCACTACGGCGACGGGAGCGTTCATTTCCGGCTGCCTTCTTTAGTGCCTTTAGTTCATTCTTCAATAAGGGACATCCTTTATCCGTTGCCACATGTCCACCATTACAGTTAGGGCACCGATATGCCTGACTTTCACAGGAACCTACATGGTGATTCCCACCGAATTTTGCACAGACCAGATCTCTGGTGCAAAAACCCTGAACGTGACCAATTTTAAAACACTTATGACATTGCAAAGGCCGTAATACGAAAGGTCGAACAGGATAGCGCACAAGACCAGCCCTTATATTACTAGGCAGCTTTACAGAGACAAAAAGTATCTTCATACACTTTGACGAGCTCAGCCTACGAATGCTATTTATTTTGCATGGTGGCGTGCAAACGATCATGTTCTTAAAAACGTCGTCTTTGACATCCAAGTAGACATCAGACACGACTCCAGCTGCTATATTTGCATCCTGTGGTATGTAGGGGCGCGTGTGGACCCCACAGATTTCAGACAAACCAAGTAGAGTTTGGACCAGCTTATCTTTAGTTGTGTCAACGGCAATGACATTTTTCCAGTGGTTCAGGCGAACCTCTTGGATTAGTTTAGGGGCAAGTTTGAAGAAGAAATAATTAAGTTTCTGTCGGGAGATAGAATTCAGGCTTACCATCGCGTCGACGGGCATAAAAGCTACTGTCATAGTCTTGATGGTGTTGTATATGATAGTCGCTTCACTTGAGGATGATGTCGGAGACTTCCGTCTTGGACGCCGGTGCTTGACAGGTATGAAAGCATCCGAATCTTCTAATCTTGATTCAGAAAGCTCAGAAAGCCAGAATGATACGAGAGTGATAACCAATCACACATAATGTGACACTCTTATAAAAACATTCCAGAAAACTGAAAGAAGGATAAAAAGAGAGAGACAAGTTTTTAGGGGGCATCTTTGTCAGCCTGCAATATCGCCCGAGCCCCCTCTTCGAAAAGGATTATGATGATGTATGAACCATTGCATTGAAAGTAGGAAGGAAAAGGAGGAGGGATGCAATCAATGAACATACCACGTCTTCGGCGATTTCAATTGTCGCTTCCTCGCCAGAAAGCTCCCTTTTCTCTTTTTTCCTTTTCATTTCCTACTTTGCATGGTGTTAACCATATGCAAGCAATGCCTCTGATGCAAAAAACAAGCTCTGACATTTCCTCTCGTTCTAGCATAAGGTAAATGAATTAAATAATGTTAAATAAAATCAATTTATTTGCTCTTACAATACTGCATACATCATCAGTACCTTGCATCTTCGCTGAAGCTAATTCTGACCACTTCTGACATATGATGAGCACACATAAGAACCATTGTCGGCTAACAAACTTTCTCCAGGAGCGTGGCCTCTCTTTTTTCACGTGTATTAGCCGCGCTCACAACTTCAGAAAGGAAAAAAATATATATATTTAGTTGAAAGTTGTCAAGAAAGCCATTGCTCCTGCTTAGGCATGTGCAGTAATATTTATTTATTTAATTGCCCTCAAGGCCCGAGGGCACTACTGAGGGGAGTGGGTACGTTCGATAATGTGGACAACGAAAAATAACAGCAGTAAATTTTGAAGTTTATTTATTTATTGATTTCTTTATGTACATCAACAGAAATCGAAGCAAAAGCAAAAGGCTATACCGCCTGACAGAGGCTTTTGCTCCGAGATGCAGTTCAGCTAGCAGTCATAAGCAGACATAAGATAATCATTGAACAATCTAAATTTTCTCTAGATATAAAAAACAATATACATATCATAGAGTAAAGAAAACAAGCAGATCGCCATACATAAATTGTGACAAGCAGCAAAAAAAAGAAACAATTTGTGTTAAGAAATAAAACACTCAGTGTACGTTGAGTAAGATAAAAAAAGCCAATAGATATGGAGGTTGTAATCAACACTTAAACAGTAATTAAACATATTCAATGCAATTTTCTAGAAGAACTTGCTTAAACCTATTTTTGGAAATTTGTTTATTTAGGTCTAAAATGTTGCCAAGCTCATTAATCAGACTGGGTATTTGATGGAGAATATGCTGCCGACCATAGGTAGTTTTAATTTTTGGTGTTCTTATACTTTGTGTACGGAGGCAATATTGAACACATCTAGAAGAACTGTACGTGGGGTATAGCTTTTTATTTTGGATATGCAGAAAAAGCTTGAGATAATAGATTTGGTTAGCTTGCAATATGAAACGTTTTGTAAATAGCCGACGCGTGCTGAGACCTTGCGGCTGACCATAATATCCCTCAAATATTCGTAGTACCTTTTTTGTAATGCGAGTAATGTGGTATAATTGTGTGTTGTCGTTGTGCCCCAAATTAACACGCAGTAACTAAGCCTGGAATAGAATAGCGTATAATATAGCGCTTCCTTGAGTCAAAGTGGTAATAATCGGCTTAACCTGTTCATACATCCAACTTTTTTACTTAATTCTAATGCTAATTTATTTACGTGTTCATTCCAAGACAGGTCTTCCTGGAACCATACGCCCAGAAATTTTTCAACCTTAACTTGCTGAAGCGTCTGGCCCTCAAAGGAAACATTTAAGCTTATATTGCGTGGCTTATTGATAGGTGCAAACAATATGTATTTAGTTTTACTCGCGTTTAGCCGTAACTTCTTGATTTTAAGCCAACAAGATAGCTTACTTAGGTAGGTATTTACACTTCCTTCAAGGTTAGAAATTGAAGCACCAGTAAAAAAAAATATTAGTGTCATCGGCGTATATAATTATTTTAGGAGAATCGGGAATGCGACACAGGTGCCCCCCCCCCCTATTTACGTAAATTATAAATAACAGTGGACCGAGTATAGATCCTTGTGGGACAGCTTTGTTGACTTTAGCATGCGAGGATGTTTCCTGATTAATAACTACATATTGGTAGCGGTCTGTCAAATAATTTTGTAGTAATCTATTGGCAATACCACGGACGCCGTAATTATTAAGTTTTTCTAGAAGAACGCTATGACACACGGTATCAAATGCTTTACGGAAATCTACAAACAGTCCCAGCGTGTAAAGCTTTGACTCGGAGGTATTTAGTATCTCACTTTTAATATCGAGTAATGCAAGCTCGGTGGATTTGCCGTTCTGAAAGCCAAACTGGGCCTCACTTATGATATTATACTTCTTTAAAAATTTTGCAATCTGATATTAATAGCACTTTCAAACACTTTCGAGAGTATCGGAAGTACCGATATTGGCCGATAATTTGCAATTTCTTTGTTATTGCCACCTTTGAAAACCGGACACACACGAGCTATTTTCAGTTGATCAGGAAAAACTCCAGCAGAGAAAGTTAAGTTAATAATGTATGAAAGCGCAGGCGATATCACATCAGCAACTTATTTTATTGGCATAGGTTTGATGTCATCATGTCCTGCCGCACAGTTGTTTTTAATCTTGGTTATTAATTCTTCAGTCTCACGACATGAAATAGAATGCAAAACTATGGAGTTAGGTAAACCACGGTCATTTATTGATGATCTTGGATCATGGTCATCACATATCTCATCGTAACCACAACTAGTGACGAAGTAATCGTTCATTTCAGTTGCAACCTCTCTGTAGCCAAGGCCGCTAGAGTTAGCTTGAATGCTAGGGACGTGGTTTTGTTTTGTTCGACCGGAAATATTTATAACCTCGTTCGAAATTCTCCTGGGATCATTACTTATATTGCAAAATAAATTATCATAATATCTGAACTTAGCACACCTTAGTTCACCATTTAGCTGGTTTCTGTACTTTTTAAGCTCAATAAATAAATTTATGTCGCGTGTCGTTACAAATTCATGGTACATGCTATTCTTTATTTTTTTTAAGTAAGATATTAGTTATCGAGACTTTTCTAACTTTCTGCGGTTTAACGCACCTTACAGATACCTGGAAAGCATCATTATAACATTTTATCAGTTTAGATATGAATACGTTGTATGCCAAGTTAGGATCCTTCTCCCGGAACACGTGATTCCACTCGGTTTGAATAACATGATGCCGGAATACTTCTAGTGTCCTAGCTTTGATCTGCCGTGACCGCACTTGATCATTAGCTTCGCGACTATCATTGGAAGAAGGAAGGGTACAAAAGATAAGTAAATGGTCGCTTGCTTCTACAACCAACACTCCAGCAACGCAATGCGGCGGGTGTATGTTCGTCAAGCAGATATCAAGCAAAGTCGCAGTCTGCGCAGTGAGACGGGTTGCCTTAGAGATAAAATTTTTGCAAGCAAAAGATTTCGCTAGTACTGTTAACTGACGTGACGATGCATCCTGATAACATATCGATATTCACGTCGCCCATTACCACAAATGAAAAGCCAGTGTGACACAAATATTCAAGCACGTCTTCCATGAACTTGGCAAATCCAGATTTCGTCCCAGAAGGTGGTCGATAAACGACCACAGCAAATGCTTTTTCTAGGCGTCATAAGACACTCTACAACCTCGTTGATAATGGAAAATTGGGAGATAACTTCATGTTTTAATTACTGCTTAACGTAAATAGCCACACCACCTCCTCTTCCTAAAAGACGCACTAGGCCATTGTAAATATAGTTTTCAAAGTATGGTGGCTCATCACCGACAGATAGCCATGTTTCAGAAAACAATAGCAAGTCAAAACTAAATGAAAAGGAGACAAGGATATCAAGGATCATGTCTGTCTTGTTGCGTATGCTGCGTGTGTTTAGATGAAAGGCCTTGATGCACCTGCGCGCATCCCGAAGTAGACTATTCAAGGAATGGCTGTCATGATAATCATCGCTAGGCGTTGTTCTAACAGCGTTCATGAAACTTGCGAGCGTCTGCCAATTTGGGCGTGTTCAGATAACGCGTTTATTCTCAAGTTGTTCCTCCTGCTTCTGCAGTCATCTTATCGAGGTCGTTAGCGTTTCTGATTTTGAGTACAGGCGAGCCTTCGTTCCTACGTGAAAAGACATTGCCCCCCGATGTCCAAACAAATTTCCACCGCATTTCCTTCTTTCTCTGTATAGCTGACCAGAGAAGCTGTTTGCCGTGTTTCGTCAGATGTTCATAGGCATATACTGCAGAGGACGTCTGGCTGCTCAAGTCCTTGCTATCGATTATGACTTTCTTTGACTTGCTTAAAACAGCAGCCTTCTTTGTCCCGCGCACAAATTGGACAATTATGTTACTTTGGTCATAACGAGCAGTCGGTACTCTGACAGATATCGGCGTCATAGGCAGTTATGTCTTCTTGAATGAGAACACCGATTTTCTTAACTGCTGCAAGTGGTTAAATATCAGGTGGAACACCCTTAATTTCCAGATTATTTGAGCGCTGATATTGCTCAACCTCCTCTATCCTGCGGTGCAGTCTATCATTTTCAGCTCTGAGCTCTTCGTTTAGCCTCATTACTGACTGAATATCTTGTCTGAGATTTTTCACTTCCTTCAAAGCATCTTTTATATCTCGAACTTCCTTTCTCAATTCACGTCGTAAGTCTTCTATGGCTTTGGCGGTATCGCGCGCGTCTTTAGACATAGTTAGGCAACACAAATGAAATCACTAGCAAAGCATAAAAGGCAAGAACAGTACGTACGGCAGCAGTGCACAGCTTGCTATGTTTAACTGCTGCAAATGCAGCTGGAAATTTCTCACCTGAAAGAGGCGTAGATTTAGTGTGCGATGCCAATGTGCACTGCTGCCGGACTGTGGACGACGACTTTCTTGCAGCGTCTTTATGTAGCAGCGGTGAACCGTTGCCCTCTGGTGATGCGCAGCTTTCGTCGTCAATGCAGGAAACACGTCCCGCTATGCCAGTTCCGGAGTATCAGGCAGCCTCAGCGATGTGTTGTCAGTAGGCGTATCTGAAAGAGGCGTAGATTTAGTGTGCGATGCCAAAGTGCACTGCTGCTGGACTGTCAGCGCCTTAACAGTAACAGCAGTAAAAAAGAAAGAAGACAAGGTTAGAGGAAAAAAGAGACAGAGGGAACACTGTGTGTGCACGCAGCAAAGCGCCTTGAAATCAGTCAAGTACAAGGAAGTGACCCGCCGATACATTAGGCACCCGTCATTCGGCTGTCTAAAGCTAATCTTGGTGCTTCCCCATAACTGGTGATGCGCGTTGAATCACCTGTGAACACCAAGGAGCCACGGTCGTCAGCAGTACGTTGCAGTGCGTGGCAGTATATTGGTGAGGTAAACCCCAGCCTTTTTGGCTTCAGTGGGAATAGAATGCTGCGGGCGAGCCATGACGCCTACTCAAGACATGCAAGTATTGAGAGCATCCAGGACTTGCATTGCACTTCGCGCTGAGGGAATGTGCAGGCTATCGAAGAGCATTTGAAAAATATTCATCAGAGACCGGAGTATCATAGCCACTTGTCGGTCTTCTTCGGGCATTTCGTCAGGAAAATTATGCAATGGGTTAGTGGTTGATATGATTATTGCGGCGCTGGCCAGTCATTGTTGATCAGCGTACACCAGCTCATCAATCACAAACCATTGATACGAGCACGTGGAAGCATCGTGGATGCGTCCCCTGATCAGCTGATCAACATTTCGAGCGACTGTGTCCCCGTTGTGCTGAACCTCATGCAGAAGAGACCTGTGGTGCCACAGTTCTGAAGTGCGCCAACTGTAGCGGCCCTTACGCAGCCTCGTCGAAAGACTGTTCCCGCATCAAGAGGGAGCGCGCGGTTCTGATGCAAATGGCCAGAGACAATTCGGCCCAAAGGGAGGCAGCCGAAGTAGCCCGGCGTCGGCGTCGACGTCAGCACCATCTTACGTCTTCAAAGAAGGCGCATGCGCGAAGCGATAGTACCCACTCCTTTACGGTACCACTTAGTCGCGACGCGAAAGGGCCCACCACTTTCACGAGGGAATCAGATAAGACTCTTTCTTTAGAGGAATGGCCTAACCTACCAAGCCGCTCCCTTGCTAAGGAACCTCAGAAGGTCGCGGCCCCACCGGAGCCGTCTCCGGTCATTGATGATTCACCTAAAACAAATCGTCAAGTCATCTCGGTGCTACGTTCACTCATGGAGGCCATACGAACGATTTTAGTGGACGTGGGGACACCGTCTGCTCGAGGCACACTAAAAGTGCTGGACGCCTTAAGCCCAGTGCTTGAATCCCTCAACTAGAAAGATGGCTACCCATACCCCATCCTTCAGAAAAGAAGTCAAGGAAGCGTCCGTCATCGAGCGGAACGCCAGAGGGCTAAAATCACGAATTTCAAATTTCCGTCAGTATGGGTACACCAATGTGTTTCCACTCATCGTCATTTGGGAGCCCAACTTGTCCAAACCAATGAGACTGTCAGGGTACGAATGTATCATGTCTTCTACAAATGGTGCATGCTGCAAAATCATCGTTTTTGTTCGTCGTGAACTCACTTATGTTTTGCAACCAATTGCGCCCCACGACGACAACCAATATATATGCATCACAGTTAAAAAGAACAAACTCTTGTTTACTCTCATAGGCGTGTATATATCGCCTTCCAGCAATTTCGATACTAAAAGATTAGCGGATATCTTGAGTGTTTGTCCCGCCCAATGGGTCATCATAGGAGATTTCACTGCACACCATCCAGCATGGGGAAGTACAAAGACAAATGCAAGAGGACGAAGATTAGCAAGCATCGCCTACAACTATGACCTTACTCTCTTGAACGATGGTAGCCCCACCTTTCTTCGAGGTGTGACATACGGCAGCTGCCTCGACCTTGCTTTCGTCTCCAACTCTCTCGCCAGATGTGTGAAGTGGTTTCCAGATATTGAAACACATGGGAGTGATCACATTCTCACCTATCTGAACATCAAAGGCTTGTCGTCTAGATCTGGCCCACGGAATACCATTCGGACGATTCAATGGGACAACTTCAAATCTGATATGGAAGATGCCTGCAGCGAGGGCCTGCCCTCTGGGTTAGAGCAAACAATAAAATATACGATGCAAAACGCCACTCGCATGATGACGATCTCTTCCACGCGAAACAACTTCGACATAGAATTAGAGCGACTTCGAGCATTTCGTCGCCGGGCGGAACGTCGATATCGGCGTACAAAATCAATCCATGACCTTTGGTCATGGAACGTTGGGCAACGTTTTGCGAGACACTCGACCCCCGTAAGCCACTGTCTCACATTTCGAAAATGGTGGAAGGTCTGCGTTCCCTTCCGGAACAGCGTTTTTCATTCAAGGCGCTCGCGCTTTTCCAAGGGCGGCAAGACATCGATGTCGCAGAAGACTTTTGTGCGCGGATGGCAGACCAAGTGACACGTCCAGATCCTCCAGCCCGAGATGATGTCCCCCCTTCCCGTGATTGCCGCATGGACCTTCCTTTTACAATGGAGGAGCTCGAGGTGGCACTAGCTCTCTGCAGGCGCTCGCTTCTGCGGGTCAGATGGTATATCATACCGAGCCTTGTGCTATCTCGGAGAATCCGCACGGATAGCATTGTTGAGTTTCTACAACACCTCATGGCAGGAGGGAAATGTTCCTGACGAATGGAAAGTGAGCCGCCAGGTGTCCATCTTGAAGCAGGGCAAATCCCCGCTAGAGCTCACCTCTTACCGCCCAATAGCGTTGGCCAGCTCTGTAGGAAAGATAATGGAACGGATGATCCTTGGCCGCCTGGAATGGTACCTTGAACATTACAAGATTTATCCGAATTCCAAGGCTGGTTTCCGACGTGACCGCTCTTCCATCGACAATGTAGTTGACCTCGTTTCATATGTCCATCACGAAAGGTCCCAAAAAACGTTTATCTGCAGCTTTATTCTTAGATGTGAAAGGGGCATACCATAATGCATTACATAAGGCTATTCTCGATGCTCTTGCGACGGTTGGCCTAGGTGGTCGAGTATTTTCGTGCATTGCAAGGTACCTATCTGCAAGATCATTCTATGTGTTAACTGGCGATGGCCCAACTACGTGACGCTATACCAGCAGGGGCGTTCCTCAAGGCGGGGCTCTCAGCTCGACGCTATTCAACCTTGCTCTTATTGGGCTTGCTGAATATTTGCCAACTACCACCAAAATTTCAATATACGCAGACCATATCTGTGTCAGGACTTGGGCAGTCACACGTCCTCAGATACGCGCACAGCTTCAAAGAGCGGCTACTTTGACAGCGAGCTACTTCTGTAAACAAGGTCTCAGCATATCACCACAAAAATGCGCCCTAGTGGCATTTACTCGCAAAGCAATGACGCCTTATGTCTTCTCAATAAATGGGTGGACCATTTCCTATGTAAGAACCCACAGATTTCTTGGCGTAATTATCGACCGAGACCTCAGTTGGAGCCCGCACGTGGCCTACATGAAACGGCGCCTGACAGCAACCTCGCAGTTGTTTAAATACTTGAGAGGAAAGACGTGGGGGATGTCAGAAGACGCAATGCTGAGACTCTACAGAGCTCTCTTTCTCGATTTTTTTAAGATATAGTCTACCTGTACTGAACAACACCTGCAAGACAAATATTCGTGTACTGCAGGCAGCACAAGCTCAAGGACTCAGAGTTTGCCTTGGTTTGCCCAGGTGCACGTCAACAGAGGCAACTATTGCGATTGCTCGGGACCATCCAATGCAAACTCACATCACGGTGGAAGCCCTGAGAACACACATCAGACATTTTGTACGTGCCCCCTATCACCACCTTGCAACACTACCTTCAGACAGGCACCAAGCATCACACTCTAAAGCTATCGTCAATTACAACGACGAACTTTCCTCGGGCTTCACCGCTGCATCTTAACCATCGATACCCCCTTGGTGTCTTGTCAGCCCCACAGTCCATCTCAGCGTAAGAGCAATCGTGAAAAAGTCTGAGCTGTCGTAGCCTGCGTTGAAACAACTGTCTCTACTTCTTCTGCACGAGAGGTACGCTCACAGTGCACATATTTATACTGATGGTTCCACAAATATCCAGTGTTCGTCCGGTGCTGTGGTCGTCCCAGCAAGAGGTATTACCATCAGCTTTAGGACTGACCACCCAACGACATCGACATTTGCGGAACTAGCTGCTCTTCGCGCTGCACTTTGTTTCGTCAATCGGGAACCACCTCGACAATGGTCAATTTTCAGTGACTCAAAGGCAGCCCTACAATCTGTGCTATCAGCTCTGCGTCGCGGGCCATTTGAACAGCTCGTGCTCGATATTAGATGCCTACTCCATACATCACATGAGAAAGGACATCACGTGGCGTTTCAGTGGCTGCCAAGTCACTGCGGCGTTATAGGAAATGAAGACGCCGCTAAAGCCGCTCGGACAGCTCTTGAAGACACACAGGAAGAGGCCATACCGCTTTCGCGGTTCGACGCAGCCAGCAGACTTCGAGTGCTTGCACGGGAGATCACGCTCTCTCTATGGTGCACACCAAGCAGCCAGACCAACCGGAGCAATCGTCAACACGACCTGCCCTCTTTGATGCATCTCTGTATGCCAACTGGACTCCGCCGCAGTGAGGCCAGCCTGCTTTATCCCTTATGGCTAGGGGTGGCCTTCACGAAATCTTACTCGTTTCGCAGTGGAATGGCCGAGAACGCTCTCTGCAATGCCTGTCTTTGAGACGAGACGCTAGAATACATTCTGTGCGGCTGTCCTGAATATATTGTTCAGAGACAGCCCCTGGCATCCGTTTAAGCGCACCTTGACAATAGACTATTGTCAGTTGCAACTATTTTCACATATCGCCGACAGAAGACATTGCACCTGTAGGCGACGAAGGGACTACCTCGGTTTATGAAGGAGACGGGCTTGGGCAAGCGGCTGTGTCAGTGATGTCACGTACCGAGCAAGAGTGACAGACTGTAACTAACGATGTGCGTGCCGTGTTATGTGCTCTCTATCTCTTCTCCCCCATCTTTGATCGCCCCCATCCCGCTCCCGTGTGTAGAGTAGCAAACCGGTTAAGCTAAACTGGTTAACCTCCCTCCCTTCCTCCTCCACTTTTTCTTCCTTCCTTCCTTCGAGCGACTGAGAGAAAGCAACATGACGATGAAGGTCAGAGAAAAAAGAATGGAAACGGAATCTACTAGGAGCAAACACAGTTTCTGAAACTAAGACCGGGGAGCACAGTGATACCCGCGGCGAGAGCTAAGGTGGTTGATCGGCCAAGCGTGAAGTTATAGTGCTGAATGTCAGGACCACATATAATGCGTGTTTGCAGCCTTTCAACTCAGGGAACTACGAGTGCGTCACACTAAATGTTTTTATGTCGCCTCGTGGCTTCGTCTGATTACCTTTTTCTAGGCTAGACGACTCGTTCGCTGATACAAAGTAAACGGCTGACGCAGGCGCACCTCTGCAGGTTTTCGTTGAGATGGACCAGAGTTTTCTTTCTTTCTCTCCTCAATCTGCGAGCGGTGTGAACATCTCGAAAAGCGGGAAACCCAGGGCGGCGCGAGGCCCGCACGAGCGAGCATGCGACGATGTGAGGCGTGGGGATTTGCGGATGATCTATCGCTCGCGCGCCGGGTCGACCCCTCGCAACGGTGCAGTGGGCCACGCGTCGAGTAGTCCGCGGTCGAGAGCGATGCGACGAAAGCATGCTCTCTCGCTCTCTCTTTCTGTCGCGTGTTTGTGCACGCGCTGCCGAGCGCGATGTGCATCGGAGATTAAGGCCCGTCGTCGGCGCCGTGATAGATTGATACGCGCGGATAACTCGAGCACGGGAATCAACGATCAAGTCTCGGGTCTCGAGAACATTAAGACGAGGCTGCACAGTGCCCAGCAGGGCGGATACGAGCCGCGTTTTTCATTTCTTCGTGAGAAACTAAACATTCTTTAAACATGCTCTGACTGTATGCTTCAGAACACGCCCTTTTTATGTTCTTAGATACTTGTGCCTAAGAAAATCGCCTGTAGGAATTTGAAATATCTTTCCACGGAGAAAATCGCTTCTCACGCACCGATATTAAGAAGGATGGGCACGCAGCAGCTACGTTCACAAATATACGCCTGCGTCCTTTCTTACCTGGGCACTTCTTGAGATAATTTCCTTTTCTCCTTCTAACCTATACAAACCTGTTGTAAAATGCGCTTTGCTGTGCCCGGTCTTCCTTTATTTTTCTTTTGCCAGTTGTGACAACATTCATTATTTAAGGTGGTAATTCAAAAAGTAGGCTTACTTAAAACACGTTTTTTGATCAACGTATGTGCACGCCACTGTCTGCATCAGGAAGGCCTTAGTTCATGGCCTAAAGCAACAATACACTAATTCATCCATTGCCATTTAAGGGTACATTGTTTTTCCGTTTAATTACGACTCGGCCAGAAGCGCATTGACATCGTAGACTGCGGAAAAGCAGTTCGCATGTTTACACTACGTAATGTGAATAAACGCACACTGCGTCTGTAACACACACACACGAACGCACATACATACATACATACATACATACATACATACATACATACATACATACATACATACATACATACATACATACATACATACATACATACATACATACATACATACATACATACATACATACATACATACATACATACATACATACATACATACATACATACATACATACATACATACATACATACATACATACATACATACATACATACATACATACATACATACATACATACATACATACATACATACATACATACATACATACATACATACATACATACATACATACATACATACATACATACATACATACATACATACATACATACTGCCGCTAACTTTAGCCCAGCCGCACGGACCTTTAAGCACAGGAGCTCCTCTGAAGTACATGAAGGCGACAAATCTGAGCGCCCGACTGTAAATACGCGGCACCTCGCTCAGCGAGTGAATGAGCTATATTCATGTGTTCTCTCTACTCCACGCCCCTCACGGGCGTAATACCAAACTGGACAAAGTCTAGCCTGCCTGCCTTTCATCTTTCCTCCCTTCCCTCTCTCTCTGTAAGGCAAGCTGTAAAATAAAGCTAACATGTTCGGTCGCCAATCCTCCTCCCCCACCACGAGGATAATTTTTGAAAACGATTTCTGTGCTTAATTTCAGAAAATTATTTATTCAACTTGTAAGTCCTAAATTAGAGAGATGACTTCCAATGTCCAATGGGAAAGCAATTGTTAGGTCGTAAAGCACTGCCTTCATTCTTTTTCAGAGCGTTATATATTGTCTACGTATTTTTTTTCTGCAATTTACACGCAACGCGCGAAATACGAAAAGTGTTGCGTGATTACCCGCCCGCGTTCCACGACACCAGTGGCTTCCAGAGTGATTTGAAGTAACCGCCCAATCACCACTGCGATCGTCACGCGAAACACGGAGCTCGCGTTCCGCAGAAGCAAGCCCCAACGCAGACAGCTTGTCGAGTGAGGCAGTGATCGGAGTCAGCGCCCTCGGGTAAGTTGTGGGACTGCTGGTGTCGCTGCCCGTGGGTACGTACACACAAGCGTGAGAGATGAAAATTTAACGCAGAAAACATTTACTGAAAAAAAATGACAACCATTCCACTCTGTGAAGATGTAATGACAGCGAAAGCTGACGGGAGTCAAAGTTCTCAAGCGAAAAGCAAAGTGATTTCGCTGCCGTTCCATCTCCGCAGTGTGGAATGGTTGTCATTTCTTGCATTGCGAGTCTGGCGGCATTGCTCGTTCGGAGATGTCCGGGCTCACCATTGTCGTTTTTGTTTAGCGTAGCGGAAATGTTCTTCGTCGGCGGTCGTTTCCCGCCAACGCGTTTACATTCTCGTTGATGTGGCCTCCGGCGCTCCTCGCACGAATGTTCTGTTACGGGTGTGCGAACTATGTGCCCCCCCCCCCCCGATCGATAACTCAGCTGTTTTTAGCGGCGATGCCTCTCCTGCTCATTTGCTGTGATAACCGTGACATCACGCCATTGTTCACGGTGAGCGTCCTAATCTGTTCCGCATTTTACATCGGAACCGCCGCACTGCGCCCGTATGGGTTTGATAGAAATCGCTAAGTCCGTTTCTGTTGCCGGACACCGAAAAAACTACAGAAGGTTAGTCATATACAGCTGTCGCTGTAAAAAAGAAATGGAGGTCGCTTAAAATTAGCCTTTAGGAGCCGAACGCGATAGCACTCAAAGATCCCTTACTGCAGCTCAGGATTCCGGGAAGTTGCAGCGTATGTAACCGTAATGTTTACCTGCAAACGCTGGAGGCGAAATCTATGCGCGAAGGCGACCTTTCTGGTAGAAAGCGGCGCGTCGCGTGGGCTGGTCTTCGGTTATTGTTTCGCACTTTTGCTATTTCAGTCTGAAAAGATTTAACATAAAAGGCACGCGCTGTCGGTGTCTTTTTTTTTTTCATGACGTTTGTGCGTGGGCTGCCATTCTCAAAATTGAGAGGAATAACTTTATAAAGCACGTAAGACAAGGTCTGAGCAACTTTAATGATAGAAGAACAATTTAGTGGCATATAGAATGCGCGTGGTTCTGGACGATTTTCTCCGCCGCGGACATTGACGCCAGAGCTGACTGCGGGTTTTCTGCGACAAGCGGCCCTTGACGATATCGCGCTGAAAAGCACAAAAGAACATCCAGAATAACACGCAGCAGGGGAGATATTCTGTAAGAGTCCACCTAGTGGACATGCCCATTTCGTCTGCTGTTGAAGTCCTGATTGGCAGGCTGGGCTGCGCCAGCAGCGAGGCGCCGCAGCCAACCAGCCCATCAGCAGCAGATGAAATGGACGTGTCCAGTAGGTGAACTCTTGCAGAATACCTCCCCAGGACCAGGTGTAATTCCAATACAGCTAAGTAACCATCCCGGTCCAAAAAGAAAGCCACAGCTGACTAGTGCCATAGAGCACGTGAATAAAAAGAAAGTCTCTATCGGTTCGCATGAAAGCAAGATGCACCTTATGTACAAAAGCAAGGATAAGGATAAGACGAGCTCGTACAGATCAGTTACTGTAATGTCGGTAATATATGGAATAGCAATGCAAGCCGTAAAATTAGAGTTGTCGAAGTGACCAAGAAAAATGGTATAGTGGGAGAACTACAAAACTGCTACAGACCACGTAGTCACTTAGAGGATAATATGTTTGTACCAGATCAGTGCAAACAGTTTACAATAGCTCAGAATAGACCTTTCTGGATATCATTTCTATATATTAAGAGAGCTTATGACAACGTAGACAGGGCCTTGTTATGGAATATTGTCGATCACGAAGACATAGATAATGATTTCGGGGAACTGCTTAGGGGGATATATAGGGTACAAACCGATTAAAGGTTGTATGAGACGACAGAAAATCCAAAGTACAAGCGAAAATTTACCGGAGACTGAAGTAAGGCTATCTGCTGTCTCCATTGTTGTTCACGCTTGATGTTAACGGCGTAAAGATACGACTGGAAAACAGTGAAAGTAGGTTTTTATTTTTTTATTAGGTACAATCTTGCGGACAATAGTAAAGCAGGAAATTCCAAAAGGTGCAACAGGTCTCTGGGCTTACATGCTCAGACGTCATAGTTCTACTAGCGGACAATGCAAGGAACTTACAGAGACTCGCGAATACGTGTGGTAATGAAGCGGCATATCTAGGCCTTAATTTTCTCGCGGATAAATCAAGAATAGTGATCTTTAATGAAGAGACTAGTGATGACATGGGATCAATTCAACAGGGAATCATACCTATAGTCCAGTAATATATATAGCTTGATGTCGACATACTGAAAGGAAATACCAGATCGAGCATCCACCAAGATAATGAAAAAATGAAGGGGGAGTGTAATGCAGCAATAATAAAACCTACAGCACTTTGTAGCTGCTATAGGTATGAAGTGGTTCGACAAATTCGGAAAGGAGTGGTTGAGTTGAGAGAGAGAGAAAACAAGGACAGGAAAGGCAGGGAGGTCAACCAGAAGAGCTTCCGGTTTGCTACCCTACACTGGGGTTGGGGGAAAGGCGAATAGAAAGAGGAAAAAGGGAGAGTGTAAGCACTAAGCGCGTATGCGAGGGACACTATACACAGGGACACTATAAACGGTATCTTAAGCCGGTGCACTTTATTGTGCATAATAATAAGGTTACAAATGAGGATTATACATACATACATACAGAGGGCGGTCCCATAGTCAACAGACATTTCAGGGGACCTCCCATTTTAAATGACTAGGTTATATAAATACAAAGCAGCTATATACAAACACAGAACTTACCATATTAAGTTAGTCACTAGGTAACGATGTAAAATATTTAATGACGCAAACCACTTATTAATATAATGATAACAATAACATTGTTGAGTGCAAAAATTTACGAAGATTTCATTTGAATCTGTAAAAATGATATAGTATCTTAATATGACACGTTAATGAGTTCCAAAGTAGTGTCGCTGAAAAATTAGCAGTAAATTAGCGTAACCGCTCGCTGCAGTAGTGGAGGAGGATTTCTCTCAACGTGACCATTCGGTCCCGCGCGTGACCGGAATGCAGAACTGACGTCTGGTCAGGATAGGAAGACGCAGGCGAAGGATGATGCGCCCGGTTTGCGAGAGCTCGGGCGGCATCGTGGGCGGCTTCGTTTCCAGCCAGACCCGAGTGACCACGGGCGGAGATGATCTGGGCGTTGCATTGCCTTGAGGGAGGAGTGCCAGAGAGTATCTTCTGCACTTGGGGCGCTATCGGTCCTCTTGTGTAGCTGCGAGTAGCCGCTTTTGAATCGCTGATGATGCAGTGTGCGTTGGTAGCCGCGTAGGCCAATGCGATGGCTGTTTTGTTCTCCTTATTCGGGTTGCGTAGTGAGTATTGATGCGGCGAGGTGGTTCTGCGAGCCCGCGACTGCGACGACCGCCATGGCGTTTTGGTTGGGTATTCCACTGTGTTCAAGTAGGCTACGTCAGCGACTTCAGCCGTAGCGCTTAAGAAATTGCGATCTTCAATTAATATTCTAATTCAATAATGCTGCCTTCTTTGTTAAGGATAAATCATGCTCATCAAATTTTAGGTGTTTATCTAAGATGCCGCCAAGAAACAGTACACTATCAGTCGGATAAAGTGTGCTGGAAGCAAAGGTTAGCGATGATATGCTTTTGTTTAGCTGAGAAGATGACGAAGTTAGATTTTGCAGTTAGATTTTGCCAGCGCGAACATTCGCAAATTCCATCCTGTGCTTGAAATCGAATATTTTGTTGGGTTTGGAAGCTAACCAAATATAGGTAGGCTGATTTGCTTCAGGAGTCCACTGTAAAACCACAAAAGAGGCAGGGCAGGGTGAAATGGGTTGGGCCTCTTTTGAAGTCAGAGGAGCACAGACCAAAGTTTGTTTTTAGGAAAAACCCAGGAACATGGATCACAATAAATGGGTGGCTAATGTGCCTACGTCTCTGTACCAGAAAGGCGTGGACACAGAACGGAGAATGAGGTCAAGTAAGTTTGCAACCAAGTACAGTGGAACTGAAAGTGTAAATACGCAATCAGGAGTCATCAAAAAGAAAGTGAGAGAAACAGAGACAGTAAATTGGATGAAAAGGATTAAAACAAAAAAAAAGACCTTGAAGGTTTCCAAGTATGTCAATAAATAAATCAGAAAGAAACCTTATTGCGATAGCTTGTTGTTTGAAGCCTGAGTTGGTTTTCTAAAGTCAAAAACAAACCGGAGCAAACATTCACAAGAGGATGAGACATGTGTACGCTGCGGAAAAAAATTTGGTGACCCCTGGGCACATCCTAATGGAATACGAAGGAATTCACCAAGTGAGACCCGTAGGTAACGTACGCCTTCCAGAAGCGCTTGGCTTTACAGTGAATGGAAGCATGAACCGGTCAGCAGTCGACATAAGCAAGCTACGTTTAGAGTATCGGTAAAAAAAGAAGGGAAGCAGAGAAAAGGTTGATAATACCGGATCCGTTATACTATCTATGCCTATAGGCATAGATAGTTGTGCGAGGTATATATAAAGGTTTTGAGGAAGAAAATATTTAGGAGAGATAGGTGAAATGCCAGATTGATGTGAATGTAGCAGGACAGTTGATTATTTGTCACAGCCCTGTTTTGAAGGGGATGCCGATAAATCACCATCATAATCATAATCAAAAAGTTCTCTCCATATTTCGCGCGGTGTCTAAAGTACGGTGAAAATAAAATGAACAAACACACACAAACACACACGCGCGCGCACGCACATACACGCTATATAAATATTCCAACATACGCACTCGCATTCGCAATACCTATTTCTACAGAAGTTTTCTTTAGCTAAGATACAAGAAAACGTAGAAATATGCATATACGCTATTTCTGTCGTGCGTACGGAAACACAGTACTTTAATGCGGCTAGGTGCCCAAGAGCTGAAACGGAATTAGAAGAGGAAGCACAGAGGCGTGTATAAAACATTTCACGCGATTCACCTCGGTACAAAGCACACCAGCCTGGGCGTTATTGCGGGGCCTGCAGCCATTATCAGCGTATACGCGGGAATTTGCAGGTTGTTTTGATGGTTTTCGCTTTAACTCTTTATGCGGCTTGGAATCGCTTCTTTTATGCATCTCCCTCTGTGTGAGCGCGTTCCTAGCATGGCGTGCCGCGATGCATTTCCACACCAGCTTCGAATCGATCGAGCTCGAGGACGCGTGGCCGTTCAAGTTGGCTGCTAGGAAGCTGCCAGGTACTTGCCTTCCTTAGCGAAAATTTCAGGAAAGAAATCCTTCATTTTGTGGTTTTATGCTGGCTGCATCATAGGCTTTTGAAATAGTCGCGCGGAACACGTTCTTACGTCAGAAACCACAACATCTGCTCTCTTAGGCACACTGTCTGGGCGACAAGATTTTTCCGGCGTTCCCTTTTCCTGAAATGTGAAGCCTTGCAGCAGGCTTTCAGTGGGCTGAAACAGCGGGCATATCAAGTTATTCTGCGTTACACGCGCAATACGAAGGTTAAACTGACATACCGGTTCAGCAAAGGCTAATGTGGTTTTAAAGAATATGGAAGTGCATAACTGAGACGATGCAAGGCGCTAAGAAATTGAAGTGGCTCTGCGATGTAACTCAGTTCTTTGTATGTGCGCCTTTCAAGAGCGCTCAGCGTGGTGCGTTGATTCTGTGTGCCCCATGAGATAATATGATTCTTGCCTACAGTGTAGTGTAGAAAGTTCCAGAGGTCTTATGTTTCTTTAAAACCTTTTTCTTTCTCAATCGAGAGTAATTATTCCCCATCGATCATCGTGTTGAGTACTGGCTGCAGCCATGTAATGACGACGAGGCAGTGTGGAAGGCATCAACAATGCGCTAAATGAGGAATAGTGAACCGAGGCATTACAATGTGCAGCATCCAATTTCGCATAAAGTCTCATCCTTGCCGGTTGGTCGATGTAACATTATATTTCGAACAAATATGCCTCAAACAGGCATCTAACAAACGTGGGCGCAGAAACGTGGCTTCATTCACCAAGTCCGTGCCTACTGTGTGTAATGTTACGCAGAAAATTATGTACACAAGCATGGTAGCGGAACAATGCCCGAGATGCAAATCTGTCCTTTGTGAAGATTGCGATCCTCTCAGAACGTGGGACTCAATGAGTGATTTAAATATACACTGGCATGTGCCAATATATATTTCTATATACTAATCGACAGTGTCTCGCCTCTGAAAGTTACACGTGTGAGAGTCAGCAATGAAGGACTCCGTCATAACTACGGTAACTCTTTTCATATTATCTTTATTTTCATTTTTAACCACGAACCAAAATAAAGGTACATGACAGTGCTGGCATTACGTTTCCATTACAGCACGGTCATCGCCTACTAGAAGAGGACAGCGACCTCTTGCTCGGCAGCAAACACCCCCGTCATTGATACAGCGTGGCAGGTATTAGTGAGGCACGAAGCTTGGATATGCAAATAGAAATGATAACCGCACATGAAAGCTGTATGATGTCTTCTTTGACTTCTGTAACTCTATGATGAATTTAATTTCTTACGCTTTCATAGACCGTATGTCTATTGCGCGCTCGAAGGTGGGCGTCCCGTTGTGCATTGCTTGAAATGTGTCGGCACGTTAGAGCGCGCGCAGGTATTCATGCACGTGCCTGCGCATGTGGTTTCGCGTCGCTACAGTCATTGGGCGAGTCCGTGGCACGTATCGGCAATTTCTAAGCGGTGAGACAACGGTGAAGCTTCTCCGCACAATCCCGAGCGTAAAGAACATGGATAGAACAGGATCTTCACCGATCGATGCAACCGCTCCCCGCAGCAACACTTTTCAGCGCTCCGTGGAATGCGTCGCGTGCAGCGGCTCAGCCACGTCCGCACTGCGATCGAGCGCGGCTCCGACGCTTGGCCCCCACCGAAGCAGCCACCAGACACTTGGGAAACGTGACCCAATTACGGTCCGAACGCGGAGTCGCCCACCCTCGCTCGCTCGGCGCCGACGGAAGGGACGACGAGCACTCGACATCGGACCGAGCACGGGTGCCCCAAACATGGTGCGCGGGTGCGACGGCAGAGGCGAATGATAATTGACGCGCGTGGCTCCAATTAATGGCTCACTTCTCCACTCGGACAGACCATTCGATTCGCGCCACCTGTGCAACACCCGCTGGCTTTCCAACCGTGATCGGTGCTAACGTGTAGTGATTACTTCGACATTTTTGTTTCATATCGTCAGTTTTACCCTGCCGCATTGATTCTTTTCGGTCCGATGTTTGCAGTTGCAATCGGGAATACATAACACAAAGGGTGGGATCGTGGGACCAGTGTTGGTGCACTATAGTCGCGGGTAGGGGGCGTTCCATTCCATGTAGTTGAAGAGGCTGCGCGTTGTCTAACGGTGACTTTTTCGACCCATCGAAACGTGTTCTTTGTTTCTCGGATCAAAGCTTTAGTTATCCCTACCACAACCTTATATCTCATTCTGGCGCCACTAGATATGCAATCAGAATTTCATATAAGGGGCGGAAAGCAGGGTTGACGGTGCTAACACAAGTGGTGAACTGGCAGACACCCACATCGACGCTTGCTTGCTCACTCACTCACTCACTCACTCACTCGCTCCACTCACTCGCTCACTCACTCACTCACTCACTCGCTCACTCACTCACTCACTCACTCACTCACTCAGTCACTCACTCACTCACTCACTCAGTCACTCACTCACTCACTCACTCACTCACTCACTCACTCACTCACTCACTCACTCACTCACTCACTCACTCATTGCGCGCTACGGTCTAGCTAGTTATTTGTTGCATAATTGAAAGGCCAATGACTATAGCCTCACGTTTGTTAATCAAAATACGGTGCAGTACACGTCACATGGTTGGAATGAACAATTCATTATTTCTTGCAAGAGAAAAATAAATATGTCGCGATTTTATCGAGGAATGTTTCGTTATGGGGCTTCCGCAGCCCAGCCACGTAGGAGGCACACAGAAAAGAACGCCACCACGACACGAAAAAAAAAAAGAACTTTGTCAAGCAGATTGCTGCTCATATTGGGCCCGCGGCGTGAATGGAACTTATTTTGTGATGACGTTCGCTGCACGGCTGTCGCGGATCGTTGGCTGCTTTGCTTTGCTGCTCCGATTCTTCATGTCCCAGTGGAGGTTTTTTGGCCGTGCGCTGATTGGCCGGAGGTCGGAGAAAGACGTGACGTCGGCCCAATTCGCGAGAACGTAGGCAAAGATGCTGAGCGAAGCAACTGCCTCCGTTCTGCCTGTTGCGTCCGTAATGAAGGACACTGGAAGAAAGCAACACGGACTGGCAGAAACCGCTGCGGCTTCCGATCTCATCGCGCAGCTCGCAGTTGTGCTATTTCCTTTTACTTTCTTGCTGGTCCACATTTAGCTTCGCACATTTGCTGAGCGCTGCCTGTAGTGAGAGACACGGTATTTGTTGTTCCTTATTAAGCCATAAACAGAAGAGTAACTACATGAAAATCGAAGTCTGGAGTTATACTTGCCAAAACCACGATTTGGTTATTAGGTGCGTCGAGTGGAGGACTCCCGATTAATCTTGATCACCAGGGAATCACTAACGTGCCTTCAATGCACGGCACACAGGCGCTTTTGCATTTCGCCTCTGTCATAAACTCCACGAAGATTACGAAGCAGCTGACAGACACCGCAAGCGCTGAGTGTCTACTACAGCTTTATATCATGACTAAATATAGGACTAAACCAGTGTAAACGTACCCAGTATCAAGGTAACTAGGCTCACAGATGTATTGCGTATAGCTTTAGGTCAGGAGGAATTAATGAAGGCGGAAGACCTTGGTTTTTGCTGTCAGATATACATGTTCTTAGATAAATAATGAGTAATAAATGCTGATACTGCGTTAGGAGTTTCATTCAATGCTCTCTCTGATCCTGAGTTGTATTCATCCTGGTAGGCTTCCTGCAATCCCGTTTTTTCTGCTCTTCATTCATAAGTCTGATCATTTCAACTTACTATTGGATAAGAAGTGAAATTTGTTCCGCGCGAAAGAACTAGTTATTTTCTAACTGTTAAGGTTTGTCTGCATTAAAGGCGCTCAAATTATAGGCAAGATCGTGGGCATCGTACTACGCGAAATATACGTACAGGCAGCCTGAACGTGTTAGCGAACCACCTAATCGACGTCGGTGCGCCGACCATTCATGACGACCAGTGATACGCATGCCGCGGCTGCGTCAATACACATGCGTGTACGTTACATGCGACGTATCTTGTCAACGCAAGGTGACTAGAGAACTTGTAATATAATTTCCACGAAGGCACCGTCCAATTTATATTTGCTCTAGGATAGTCCTATACAGGCACTTTCCAGCTCTTTCCTTAAGGGGTCCCTCCGCGACAGATAACTGACTCTGCATTGGGCGATGGTCAGCGACAGCTTGGTGGCCACAGTTCGTAGAAGCTTTGTCTGAATAATTCAAGAAAAAAATCGATTTCATACTTTCTTCGAATCCCAGCACAGTGCAGGATGTAGAAGTGTTAGGTATGGTAAAGTGCAGTGATCATATGTTAGTGAGGCTTAGCTTTAACCTCAATATGAAGAAAGAAACAGTAAAAGTGGTCATACGGGTAAAAGCAGACCATTTCAGGCTGATACTTGCAAACAAATATGCATCCTTAGAAAAGAGCGATGAAGATGACATAGAGGTAAAAGATGAAACCGTAACCAGGCAGGCTTCAGAACCAGCAAGTGAAGTGGGGCGTAAGGCACCAAGGCAACCAGTAGGCAAGCTCTCCCAAGTAACAAATTACCTAATAAAGAAATGACAAAGAATGAAAGTGCCCAACTCAAGAGATCAGATAGAATTCGCGGAACTCTCAAAACTGATCAACAAGGAGAAGATAAGTATATTCGAAATTATAACGTAAGACAGACTGAGGAAGCAGTAAAAAAATTGAACGCAGCATGAAATCAGTAAAAAAAAAACTTGTCATAGGACAAGGCAAGATGTATGCACTCAAATATAAGCAGGGTAATATCATCAGCAATTTCAGAAATGTAGTAAAAGCAGTGGAAGAATTCTATAGTGACCTCTACAGTAGCCAGAGCAGCCACGATACCTCCAGTCGATGTAGTAATGAACAGGTTACAGAGACTCCTTCGATATTTAGCGATGAAGTTAGAAGGGTCTTGCAAGGCATGAAACCGGGAAAAGCGGCAGGAGAAGTTGGAATAACAATCGATTTAATCAAAGATGGAGGAGACATATTGCTTGAAAAACTGGCGGCCCTTTATGCGAACTGTCTATCGACTTCAAGGGTCCCAAATAACTGGAAGAATGCCAACATTATACTAATCCACAAAAAGGAAGACGCTAAAGAACTGCAAAATTATAGGCCCATTAGCTTACTCCGAGGTTTATAAAAAAATTCATCAATGTAATCTCCACTATTTTAAGGGCAACACTGGACTTCAGTCAACCAACTGAACAGGCTGCTTTCAGGAAGGAATATTCTAAAATGAATCACATCCATGTCATAAATCAAGTAATAGAGAAATCCGCAGAGTACAAACCACCTCTGTATATGGCTTTCATAGTTACGAAAACGCATTTGATTCAGTACTGATACCAACAGTCGTACAGACAATACGTAATCAAGGTGCACAGGACGCTTGCGTAAATATCTTGGAAAATGTCTGCAGAGATTAGACACCTACTCTAATTCTCCACAAGGAAACGAAGAAGATATGTATAAAGAAAGCGGTCAGAAAAGGAGACGCAATCTCTCCAATGTTTTTCACCGCGTCCTTGGAAGAAGTATTCAAACTATTACACTGGGAAGGCTTAGGAGGGAGGATCAACGGCGAATATCTCAGCAACCTTAGATTTGCAGATGACATTGTCCTGTTCAGCAACACTGGGAACGAGTTACAACAAAAGATTGAGGACCTTAGCAGAGAGAATGTAAGAGTGGGGTTGAAGAAGAATATGCAGAAGACAAGCATAATGATCAATAGTCGGGCAAGGGAACAAGAGTTCAGAGAGAGAGAGAGAGAGATAAAAGGAAGGAAGGAAGGAAAAAGTGGAGAAGGAAAGGCAGGGAGGTTAACCGGTTTAGCTGAACGGGTTTGCTACCCTACACATGGGAGCGGGAGGGGGGTTGAAATATGGGGAGGAGAGAGATAGAGCACATAGCACAGCACACACATCATCAGTTACAGTCCGTCACTCTTGCGTGATACGTGACATCACTGTCAGAGCCACTTGTCCAAGCCCGCCTCTTTCAAAAACTGAAGTAGTGCCTTCGTCGCCTTCAGCAGCGATGTCTTCTGTCGGCGATATGTGAAAATCGTTTCAACTGACGATGGTCTATTGTCAAGGTGCGCTAGAACGGACGAGATGGACTGTCTCTGAACAGTATATTCAGGACAGCCGCACAGAATGTATTCTAGCGTCTCGTCTCAAAGACAGGCATTGCAGACAGTGTTTTCGGCAATTCCAATGCGAAATGAGTAAGATTTCGTGAATGCCACCCCTAGTCATAAGCGATAAAGCAGACTGACCTCTCTTCGGCGGAGTCCAGTTGTCATACAGATATGAATCAAAGAGGGCAGGTCGTATTGACGATTGCTCCCGTTGGCCTGGCTGCTTGGTGTGCACCATAGAGAGAGCGTGATTTTCTGTGCAAGCACTCGAAGTCTGCTGGCTGTGTAGTACCACGTGTCTTCAAGATCTGCCCGAGCGGCATTATCGGCGTCTTCGTTTCCTATGACGTCGCAGTGACTTGGCAGCCGCTAAAACGTCACGTGGTGTCCTGTCTCATGTGTTGTATGGAGTAGGCTTGAGCTCTTCGTATGGCCCATCACGAAGAGCTGGTAGCACAGATTGTAGTGCTACCTTTGAGATACTGAACATTGACCATTGTCGAGGTGGTTCCCGATTGACAAAACAAAGTGCAGCGCGAGGAGCAGCTAGCTCCGCAGATGTCGATGTCGTTGGGTTGTCAGTCCTACAGCTGCTGGTAATAGCTCTTGCTGGGACAACCACCGCGCCGGACGAACACTACATGTTTGTGGAACCATCAGTATCAAAATATATACTGTCCGCATACCGCTCGTGCAGAAGAAGCAGAGACAGTTGTTTCAGCACAGGCGACAACAGCTCAGACTTTAGGAACGCCCCTGCTGGTATAGCGTCGCGTAGTTGGGCCATCGTCGGTTAACACGAAGTATGATTTTGCAGATAGTTAACTTGCAGTCCACAAAAAGACTCGACCGCCTAGGCCAACCGTCGCAACAGCGTCGAGAATGGCCTCATGTAATACGTTATCGTATGCGCCTTTCACATCTAAGAACAAAGCTGCCGATGAACGCTTACGGGACCTTTCGTGCTGGACATATGAAACGAGATCAACTACATTGTCGATGGAAGAGCAGTCACGTCAGAAACCAGCCATGGAATTCGGATAAATCTTATAGTGTTCAAGGAACCATTCCTGGCGGCCAAGCTTCATTCGTTCCATTATCTTTCCTACACAGCTGGCCAGCGCTATTGGGTGGTAAGAGGTTATCTCTAGTGGGGATTTGCTCTGCTTCAAGAGTGGCACCAGGCGGCTTACTTTCCATTCTTCAGGAACATTTCCCTCCTGCCATGAGGAGTTGTAAAGACACAAGAATTCTCTCCATGCGGATTCTCCGAGATAGCACAAGGCTCGGTATGATATACCATCTGGACCCGGAGATGAAGAGCGCCTGCAGAAAGCTAGTGCCGCCTTGAACTCCTCCATTGTAAATGTCAGGTCCATGCGGCAATCACAGGAACGGGGAACGTCACCTGGGGCTGCAGAATCTGGACGAGTCGCTTGGTCTGCGATCCGCGCACAAAAGTCTTGTGCGACGTCGATGTATTGCCGCCCTTGGAAAAGCGTGAGCGCTTTTAATGGACAACGCTGTTCCGGAAGGCAACGCAGACTTTGCACCGTTTTCCAAATGTGAGACAGTGGCTTGCGGGACTCTAGTATCTGGCAAAACATTGTCTAACGTTCCGACGCTAATCTATCCATACGGAGCTGAATCTTCTCTTGCATCCCCCTTGCTGCCCTAAGGTCATGGATTGATTTTGTACGCCGATATCGACGTTCCACCCGGCGACGAAGTGCTCGAAGTCGCTCTAATTCTGCGTCGAAGTTGTTTCGCGTGGAAGAGATCGTCATCATACGAGTGGCGTTTTGCATCGTATATTTTATTGTTTGCTCTAACCCAGAGGGTAGGCCCCCGCGGCAGGCACCTTCGATATCAGATTTGAAGTTGGCCCATTGAATCGTCCGAATGGTATTCCGTGGGCCAGATCTAGACGACAAGCCTTTGATGTTCAGGTAGGTGGGAATGTGATCACTCCCATGTGTCTCAATATCTGGAAACCACTTCACACATCTGGCGAGAGAGTTGGAGACGAAAGCAAGGTCGAGGCAGCTGCCGTATGTCACGCCTCGAAGAAAGGTGGGGCTACCATCGTTCAGGAGAGTAAGGCCGTAGTTGTAGGCGATGCTTGCTAATCTTCGTCATCTTGTAGTTGTCCTTGTGCTTCTCCATGCTGGATGGCGTGCATTGAAATCTCCTATGATGACCCATGGGAGGAGACAAACACCCAAAATTTCCGCTAATCTTTTAGTATCAAAATTGCTTGAAGCGGATATATATACGCCTATGAGAGTAAGCAAGAGTTTGCTCTTCTTAACTGTGATGCACATATAATGATTGTCGTTGTGCGGTGCAATTGGTTGCAAAACATAGGTGAGTTCACGACGAAGAAAAACGATGATTTCGCTGCATGCAGCATTTGTTGAAGACATTACAACTTCGTACCCTGATTCTGATTGGTCTCGACAAGTTGGGCTCACGAATGACGATGAGTGGAAACACATTGGTGTACATAAACTCACGAAAATCTGAAAGACGTGATTTTAGCCCTCTGGCGTTCCATTGGATGACGGACGCTGCCTTGACTTCCTTTCGGAAGGATGGGGCTTGGGTAGCCATCTTTCTAGTTGAGGGATTCAAGCACTGGGCTTAAGGCGTCCAGAACTTTAAGTGCGCTTCGAGCAGACGTTGTACCTATGTCGGCTAAAATAGTTCGGGTGGCTTCCATGGGGGAACGTAGCACCGAGATGACTCGATGATCTGTTTTAGGTGAATAATTTATGGCCAGAGAAGGCTCCGGTGGGTCCGCGACCTTCTGAGGTTCCTTCGCAAGGGAGCGGCTCGGTAGCGTAGACCATTCCTCCAAAGAAATTGCCTTATCTGCTTCCTTCGTAGAAGGGGTGGGCCCTTTCGAGGCGCGACTAAGGGGTATCGCAGTGGAGCGGGTACTATGACTTCGCGCATGCACCTTTTTTGAAGACGTACAATGATGCCGACGTCGACCCCGACGCCAGACTACTTCGGCTGCCTCCCTGTGGGCTGAATTGTCTCTGGCGGTTTGCTTGAGAACCGCGTTCTCCTTCTTTATGCGGGGACAGTCTTTCGTCGAGCCCGCATGAGGGCAGCTACAGTTGGCGCACCTCAGGAGCGTGGTACCTCAGGTCTCTTCTGCATGAGGTTCAGCGCAACGAGGACACAGTAGCGAGTTGGTGCACACGCCCTTGACGTGTCCTAGACTGAAACACTGATGGCATTGAAGCGGCTTCTGGATGAATGGTCGAACCGGATGTCGGAAATGTCCGACTTTAACGTGGGACGGTATACGATCCCCCTTGAAAATATTACGCAGCGCGTATTCCCAAGGCGGCGCACTTGCGTAATGATCGTTCTCTCGTTTATCGGCTTGATGAGGCTAGGTAGGTCATCATTAGGAATGGAGATGTCAATGTAGTAAATTACACCGAGAGCAGCATTGCGGGCAAGTTGGTAATCCATTGCTTAAATGATATTGCGCGACATAAAAACCGACATAAAAAGATTGCCCAAAGGGCGAACGTAAGAGTTGTTTGTTCTGCTCCCGACAAGCTCGGCAAGCTTTGCAGGCTGACTGATCCAAATGCAGTCCCTTCCGATAAGTGCAGAAAGCATCACCGAAAAAAGTTTGTCGAGTGTGTACACCGGGTGGTGTACAACCTCCCGCTTTCATGTGGGAAGAAATATATCGGACGAACTGGGCGTTGCCTCAATGATCGGCTCCGCGAACACAGCAACAATGTAAAAAACGGCTCAGGTGGTTTCTTGGCGATCCACTGTCGCGATCATGGGTGCAAGCCTCTTGAGGATCACTGCACGATTGTTTCCCGTGGCAGAACGCAGCTCATCCGTGAGATATCTGAAGCGCAGATGATCGCGAAATTGGGTGATGCGTGTGTTAGCTTCCCGTCTCTGGCTCTCACAGAAAAAGAATTGCGTTACTTGGACGCGGCGTCACATGACACGTAACCATGTTACATGACTTCGCACTTCATTTCCTTGTAAGCGCATGCGCGATCTACATTGCCTGCCATGCATAAAATGACGCAGTGGCACAATACACTTAGTTGAAAGTTTGCGCTTGGTGTGTCGTCTTCTTTCACGTCCGTGTCGTTTTTTATGTCGCGCAATATCATTTAAGCAAATTACACCGGCTATGAATGTATTGTCGATCGGGATAAAGGGGCGCATTTTGATTTCGCCTAGCTCCGTGATTTCTTTAAGTTTTCCAAGTGCGCTCGCGTTGTACACGTCTACGGCGAGTATATTCTTGCGTGGATTTATTCTGACCTATTTAATTTGATTCGGCACCGCACATTCAAGAATAATGAATAGGGCTTGCCTGTTCAGCAATCCTAGGTTGCTTGAGTGTTTTCTGTCATAAAGATGATGACGCGTGGCCTGCGCGGAGGCCTTCACTTCATAGTCGCTGTACTCGCAGGAGTTGACGGCGCTGTGTTGACGATCTTTCTCTTCGCCCTCTTGCTCTGGATGGGTATGAAGCTGTCGTTGGATGAATCGCTTTCCGACATAGAGTACAGCTCGGTGTCTTCGGTGTCACTGGGGGAGCCAACTGGCTTCCTTGCGGTTGAGGGCCGTGACGACTTCTGGCCAGGTGGCCCTCTGGCATGCTCCGCGTCCATGGCCGCAAGACGGGGAGACGAGGCTCCTCGAAAGGCAAAGATTTCACTAAAAATTCACAGAGCACAGAAACAAGTGTTCTGCCAAAAGGGCATTTCGTCGTCTTCTCCGAGAGAGAAAAGGATGCATAGAAAGGCAGGGAGGTTAACCAGAGGTAGTTCTGGTTGGCTACCCTGCACGGTGGAAAGGGTTAAGGGGGGAAAACAGAGAAAGAGTGTAGAAGGTGTAGTTATAGGGAAACAGAGACGAGCACGAACAAACCACGTACGCTGTACAGCGGTAGGGGGCAGCGTTCCTAAAGTCTATCGCGAAGCCCCATTGACTGCAGGAACCTTAATAATGCAAATAAGGCCTTCAGCGTGGATGTTCTTTGGGAGGCCTGACCTAAAGCTTTGACTTCTGATAGCGAGCGATTGTCGAACTCGTCCAGTAGTCAGCACATCACTTGTCTCTGGGCGCTATATTGTGGGAAGACACAGATAATATGTGCAAGCGCCTCAGCACTGTTGCATCTGTCTCGCGTGGGCTGTTGGCCATTCAAATAAGGAAAGCATATGAGTTCGTAAATGCAACGCCTAGCCACAGACTTTACAGCATGGTCTGTTCACATCGTGGTAACCCAGGCGGTAGGTGCATCCGTATGTCCGGAGACAAAGAAACGCAAACGACACATGGTGAAAATGTTCCAGTCCCACAGGGGCAAAGTACATTCACAGAACATCAATCGCAGCCCAGCCGCAGCATCTGTTCGCGAAATCGGAATCAAGGCACGTTGACCACTTTCATGTGCAGATCAGGCGGCTTCGTCGGCGTGGTCACTCCCGCTCATGTTTCAGTGTCCTGGAAGCCATCGAACGATTATGTTGTGTCACTTGTGATGACTTCAATGATGTATGTGTCAAATGTTTGAGGCCAGTTGTTCATTGGGTCCGTGGCGCACTGGGCTTTGTATGCACTGAATGGCTGCCTTGGAGCCACTAAAACTGTCCATTGTTGCGGTGGTTTCTGCTGAATGAAAGCAAGTGCAGCACAGAGTGCTGCAAGTTCTGCACCCCCCGATGTGGTCACACATGAAGTTTTTAATTAGATTTGTTCAGATTTTTCCGGGATGACGACTGCAGCAATAGAGATGTTGAGCTTTACTGAAACATCTGTGCAGACATGTTGCTGGAATCTGTGCACGCTGTGAATATGTTCCAAACTTGTTTGCTTCAAAGCTTGCAACGGTGCTCCAGCTTTCTTTCTGATGCCTGAAATTGCCAATTGCACTTGCGGCGCGTGCAGACACCACAATGGGTCTGACAATCGTGTAGCAGGCGCAAATTGTGATGGCAAGAAGGCCTAATGTCTTCCAATACTTTTGGCAAAAGTTCAATGTGGCCTGTTTCCTGGCAAGCAAGCAAGATGGTGTGACGCAATCCGAGTAACGTGTCGGGTGTGTGCTCTCAGGACATCTGTATCAATGTAGACTGTCAAAGGAGCGCCTCTGGCAATGGCCACTATCGCGATCGATGACGTAGTTCTTGGAAGACCAAGACAAGTTATAAGTGTTTGTGCTTGCACACTCTGGAGTTTGTAGATATTTGTAGTGCAAGTATTTCCTAGTACAGGTAAGCTTGTACCGCAGGAAGCTAAAAAATAGTGATTTATATAGTTGCAACATTGATGGTACTGTTGCGCCCCAGGACTTCCCGCCGAGAAACGCAAGAAAGTCCACAATGACGGCCAAGTGTTTTGCCATGTACAAGACGTGAGGGCTCCAAGACAAGTCTCTATCAATGATAACGCCAAGAAATCAGTGCGTTCGTCTGTATCGTGCTATTTGTCGATTAATCCGCAAAGCATACGGGGCCATCACTCTGCGAGTAAAAGAAACGAGTGCACATTTCTCAGGGGAAAGTTCCAGGCTTATATATGTTGACGTGGCCGTTGAAGCCTCCTGAAGTCGTGCGTGGACTTTTACACGTGTCACTCCTGAAGCCCATATGCAAATGTCATCTGCATATATGGAGAGCTGAAGGATTTGCGGTAACAAAACGGCGAGCCCAACGAGCGCGAGGTGGACCAGGGTAGGGCTGAGTACTCCGCCTTGCCGTACACCCCCACTGGTACTGCTAGACGGCATTCGTCCGTCTTCAGTCAAAATAAAGAAAGATCTTCCATTCAAATAGATACCTATCCAGCGAAAGGCGTGTCCCTCAATCCCTACAGCTTCTAAGGCGTCCAGAATTGCATGAATGACCTACATTGTCGTACGCACCTTTAAGATCAAGGAATAAGGCCTTAGTAATTCGTTTCAGATGTTTGTGATGCTGTACATACGTTACAAGGTCAATAACGCTACCTATCCACGAGCGTCCGCGTCGAAAGCCAGCCATTACCTGTCGATAGACGTTGCAAAATTCCAAGTACCATTCTAACCGTGTAAGGGTCATTCTCTCCATTACCTTGCCGACACAGCTGGCCAGTGCTACTCGACGGTAAGATGACAATTCCAATGGAGACTTGCCAGGCTTGAGGAATGAAACAAGCTGAGGGGATTGCCACGTGGTCGGGACCAAGCCGTCACGCCATGATGCGTTGTATATTCCAAGAAGTGCATCTCTGGCCTCTTGACCAAGGTTTGAAAGCGCAGAGTATGTGATGCCATCGGGTCCTGGTGACAAAGATTGCCAGCATCCACCGAGTGCTGCCTCCAGGTCTTCGATGTAGAAAGGAGCGTCTATACGAGGATATCGGGAGCAAGGGGGGACAATAGGAATAGGTGCGCAAGGTAAATAGATGAACGCCGGACGCGCAATCCTTGCGCAGTAATCTTCGGCTACGTCGACTTCACGGCGTCCTTCGCTAGATATTTAAATGGATGGCCAGTCAGCCTCTAGAGTTTACGAAGGAGTATGGTGTCACATATAAGAGGGAAGATAAAATAAAATGGTAGACGAAGAAAGGTTTTAAGAAGACGACGAGGATGGCGTTAAGAATGACGTGGATTAACCGAAGACGAAAGAAGATAAAGAAGAAGTTCTCTGTGAGGTGACAAGAGATGATTGGTGGAGAAGTATCCGGTGAGATGGAAAGCGATGATTGGTGAAGAAGAGAAGAAGACAAAGAGAAGGATGACGTGGACTAACAAGAAGGCTATAAAAGGGCGAGGAAGGGCGAGACACAGGGGGAGAAGAAAGCAGCGGAGACTTGGCGAGTCAGGGACGGTTCGACCGGAAGAAAGCGACGCCGGCTACCGCTCCGGTGAGCTCGCGTTCTACGGCTTTGCACCGCAGACTTCCTGCCGTTCCTGAGCCCGTTCCGGGGAGTCCACGGAGGACGCTACCACCTGCTACGGCCAGGGGTGTCTCTACCACTGTTGCCATCCTTCCGGGTGGTGCCCCAACGCCAACATCATCGGCCACACCTCCACGGGCGCTTGGACCGGGAGCGTGTACGACGCAACCAACGACGCCTCCAGCAACGCCAGCCCTCGAACGTCGAACGCCACTCCGACGCCGGCTACGGGACCCACACCACGCCACATCCGCACCGAACCAGACGTGAGCACGAACGCCAACCACTCTCAATAGAATGCTAGTGGCAGTGTTACCGGTTCGTGTGTACTGATAGTTTTTGTATCTTGTGTGATAGTTTTGTTAGGTTTGTGTGCTGTTGTTCGTGTCGCGTGGGTGGTATTAAATGTTTATCTGTGTGGGTATACCTGTCGCCTAGTCCATTCTTTCGGCCAGAGTGTTCTCCGGAGGAGATCCGTGACAAAGACAAGTGGCGAGCCTGCCAGGATTCATTTCCTTGTTTCTTTTTGATTTGTCTCGGATCTTTCCGATCTCTCGACGGCTGAAAGTATGGATTTGGCAAAAACGCTAGAACTGGCGCTCAAGCTAGGGCTAAGCAAGGAAGAGGCGATGCGTCTCTGTGACGAGGAGAAAGAAGAGGCAGAAAGGCAGAGAGAGGAAAGGGCGCGAGCACGCGCAGAGGCTCGCGAGGCAGAAGAGCGAGAGGCTAGAAAAGTTCGCGAGGCAGAAGAGCGAGAGGCTAGAAGAGCTCGCGAGGCAGAAGAACAGGAGAAAAGGATAGAACGAGAGAAGGAGTTCATTTTGTGGAAACAGGCGCATATCGCAGCAGGCTATGAGGGAATCACGGATGATGATCAGCGTTCGTTAGTTGGTACCGAATCTCCTAGACCGGCCCGAGTTTGTCCAAGAAAGTTGATGGCTCCCTTTGATGACAAAAGAGATGATTTGGACGCGTATCTGCAACGATTCGAGCGGATAGCTTTGGGGCAAGGCTGGGAGCGTAGTGAATGGGCCACGGCATTGAGTATGTGCTCAGTCGGGGAGGCGCTGAATGTGTTTGGAAGGATGCCGGCTGCTGAGTCCAAGGACTACGAGAAGGTGTAGAAGGCACTCCTTCAAAGATTCAGGCTTACGGCAGAAGGTTTTCGGCAGAGATTTCGCACTGCGAAACCCGAGGATCCTGAAAGCGCTAAGCCGTTTTCCTGCAGGCTGACCAACTATTTCGATAGGTGGATCGATATGTCCAACACGGAAAAGTGTTTTGAAGGGGTGCGTGACAAGCTGGTCACAGAGCAATTTTTAGCATGTTGCAGTTCAAAGCTGTCACTATTCTTGAAAGAAAGGAAGTTGTGTTCATTGGAAGAGTTTGCCGACACTGCAGACCAATTCCTCGAGGCTCAGGGGCTGATAAATATGAGTAACGGGAGAGAGGAGACACAGAAGGTCCCAGAGACAGATGCGGCAAAACCAAGAACATATGGCGGTGCATCTAAGGCGCAAGTAAGGTGTTTTCTCTGCGCCAAGGTGGGACACCGTGCAGCTGACTGTCGAACCAGTAACGTTGCTCAAAAGACACAGGCGGTGTGTCAGAGTTGTAAGAGGAGGGGACACACTGTGGATGAGTGTCGGTATAAAACGCAAGACCAAGCTGCATGCGTTGTCGACTCTCGGGCAGATCTTGTCACACCATCTGAAGTTCGACAGCTGAAAGAAGAGCAAATGCCGCTGAGAAATGAGGTGTTGAATGGAACACCCAAGTCAAAAGCAGCAATGCCGGCGGTGGTTGGGCAAATAGGGGACCGTCCTGTATTGGTGCTCAGTGACAGCGGAGCAACACAGTTTTGGTTCGGAGAAGCCTGGTGAAGGACGAGGATCTTACAGGGGAAACGTCGGCCGTCACTCTTGTGGATAGCACAGTAAGGTACCTTCCTGAAGCCAGGATTCTAGTGTCCACGCCATATTATACCGGACAGGTAGTGGCAAAATGCGTAGAGCATCCCATCTACGATCCCGAGTGGAGGATGCTCGACGTTGAAGAACACCCAAAGGAGGAAAGGCCCACGACAGCTCAGGCGGGTGATGGGGCAGTCAGTTTCTCGTCGGCAGTGGAGACAAGAGCTCAAGCGACAGCCAGAGCAACGCAGCGTCCGCTCTCCACGCCCGTTACGATGTGCCTGAACATAACACCGGGTGAAATTGCAACTAGGCAAAGAGAAGACCCGAGCTTGAAAACCTGCTTCGAAAAAATCGGGGGAAAAGTGGAACGGGAGAGGAGCCGTACGTCATTCAAATATCTAGTGGTAAATGGTCTTCTGCACAGGGAATGCACATTTAGCTCAGGAAGGCGGGTCCAACAGCTGGTTCAACCGAAAGATATGAGAGAGACAGTGTTACGCTTAGGACATGACGCCATTATGGCGGGACACCAGGGCGTCCAAAAGACGGTGTCAAGAATCACCGAGGAGTTCTTCTGGCCAGGCGTCCAGAGTGATGTGAAACGCTTTGTTCCTTCATGTGACGTGTACCAGCGCACAGTTCGGAAGGGTAGAGTTGGTCCCGTACCTCTGGGCAAGATGCCAGCCATCGACCTGCCATTTCAAAGAGTGGCCGTTCACATTGTAGGGCCAATCTCTCCAGTATCCGCCAGAGGCAATAGATATGTGCTTACCCTGATTGATATGGCCACTCGTTATCCTGGCGCCATTCCATTGAAAACTATTGACAGTATCCAAGTGGCGGAGGGTCTTGTGGAGATGTTCTCGCGTTATGGGTTCCCGCGGGAAATTTTGAGTGACCGGGGCGCGAACTTTACGTCGGAGCTGATGAAGGAGGTCAACCGCCTTTGTCAGTAAGGCAGTTACTGACAACGCCTCACCCTCCCATGTGTAATGGCCTTGTAGAGCGGTTCAACGGTACCCTCAAAAGTATGATTAAGAAAATGTGCCAGGAAAGGCCTCAGGATTGGGATAGATATCTCCCAGCTCTTTTGTTCGCGTACCGCGAAGTGCCACAAATGAGTCTTGGTTTCTTTCTCGCCCTTCGAGATGATGTATGGGAGAACCGTTAGAGGTCCACTTACAATACTCAAGGAGCTGTGGGCCAATAAAGCGATCGCGTCAGATCTCAAGACAACATACACATATGTTCTTGAGTTGAGGGAGAAGTTGGAGGAGACATGTAGGCTTGCACATCAAAGCTTGGAAAGGGCGCGCGACCACTATAAGGGCTACTATGACAAGAAAGCCACGCACAGAAATCTGAAGCCGGGCGACAGGGTTCTCATCCTGCTACCCACGGATCATAATAAGCTACTGATGCAGTGGAAGGGTCCGTACCTTGTGACTCAGAAGAAAAGCGACATGGATTATGAGTTATTGATAAATAACACAAAGAAGGTTTTCCATGCAAACATGTTGAAAAAGTACGAAGAAAGAGTTCCCGTACGGTGCACCGACGAGGTTGCATGTGCGGTAGTGGCAGAGGAGATAGATGATGTTGCCGAGGTACCCACGTGAAGTCGAAAGAAAACTGTAGGATGGGATAAGGTGATAATAAACCCCAATTTGAATGAAGACAGAAGGTCACAGATAAAGGTCCTACTACAATCCAAGGGAGATGTGTTCTCGGATGTGCCGGGAAAAACGGATGTCATAAGTTGCAAACTAGATCTCTCTTCAGATAGACCAGTCAGCGTGAAGCAATGTCAACTACCTCTAGTAGTTCAACAGTCCATTGAAAATGAGGTGCGGGATATGTTGGAGCTTGGTGTGATTGAGAGGTAGTGGTCAGTATACAGTGCGCCTCTCGTGGTTGTCAAAAACCCGATGGTACTAACCGACTGTGTGTAGATTTTCGTCGGCTAAATGCCATCATAGTACCCGATGCCGAACCTATACCAAGAGCGGACGTGCTGTTCGCTAAGGTCGCTCACAAAAGGTTTTTCTCTAAATTTGACTTAGCTAAAGGGTATTGGCAAATACCAATGGAAGGTTCGTCTAAAGAAAAGACTGCCTTCTCTTGCTCGGCAGGTTTATTCCAGTTTAAATTCATGCCGTTTGGTTTGAAGACAGCGTCCGCAATATTCACAAAGCTGATGAGGAAGGTGTTAGAGGGGCTTCAAAATGTAGAATATTATATTGACGACATCCTTGTGGCAACAGATACGTGGGAAGAGCATATAATTACGCTGGAAAAATTATTTGATAGAATTCAACAAGCCAGGTTGACCATAAAACCGGCAAAATGTGAGGTGGGCTTTGAAGCCATTTATTTCCTCGGACACAAGCTGGGGATGGGCCGCATAGCGACAAAGGACGACATCCTGGTCAAAATACAGCAAGCTCAGACACCGACGACCAAGAAAGAAGTACAGTCGTTCCTGGGTTTAACAGGTTACTATAGGGACTTTATTCCCGATTATGCCCACATAGCCGATCCGCTTGTGGAACTTACTAAGAAGGGGGCAAGCAATAAATTGAATTGGACTGCTGAACATGAAAACGCTTTCGTGATGTTAAAATGGCATATGGCAAAACCACCCGTTCTGCTTGCTCCGAATTTGGATAAGGAGTTTGTGCTGCGCACTGATGCACCTGACAGAGCTTTAGGAGTCGTACTCTTGCAAGAAGAAAATCACGTGCTGCATCCGATATTTTTGCAAGTAAGCGACTATCGGCTTCTGAACGCAATTATTCCACTGTTGAGAAGGAATGCTTAGCAGTGGTGTGGGCGGTAAAGAAGTTTCACATTTATCTTTATGGGAGACATTTCCGAATTCAAACGGATCATCAGCCGCTTGAATACTTAACCAAGGCCAAGATGAACAATAGTAAAGTTATGAGATGGAGTTTGGCCCTCCATGAATACTCATTTCAGGTGGAATATATTAAAGGCAGGGATAACGTTGGAGCGGACTTCATGAGTAGAGCCAACTGAACAGCTCTAGGTATCCGTGGGAGGTATCTAGTTGCTGCTGTGGTATGTATCTCAGGGATGCATCGTGTTGTTGGTGTTGTTGTGGTTGTTATGTGATTATACAAAGGAGTGTGTTTTTCGCATTAACATGTTTATTAAGGACACCGTGTGGACAATTGCATTGTTCTGAAAACGCAGTTAAGTTGTGGACATTAACATGTTTAGAACACCGTATGGACAACGGCAGTGATGTGTTAGTGGTGTGCTTGTGGTGTGTGCTGGTCATCTGCGTTGTGCTGTGTGGTGTGCTGCGGCCAGAATCGCCACAGAAGATAGTCGGCTAGCTGGATGGCTTGAAGAGGAGGACGACGGGAGCAGTTTTTCAAGGAAAAACGCTTGAGAGAGGGGCCCTTGTCACATATAAGAGGGAAGATAAAATAAAATGGTAGACGAAGAAAGGTTTCAAGAAGACGACGAGGATGGCGTTAAGAATGACGTGGATTAACCGAAGACGAAAGAAGGTAAAGAAGTTCTCTGTGAGGTGACAAGAGATGATTGGTGGAGAAGTATCCGGTGAGATGGAAAGCAATGATTGGTGAAGAAGAGAAGAAGACAAAGAGAAGGATGACGTGGACTAACAAGAAGGCTATAAAAGGGCGAGGAAGGGCGAGACACAGAGGGAGAAGAAAGCAGCGGAGACTTGGCGGGTCAGGGATGGTTCGACCGGAAGAGAGCGACGCCGGCTACCGCTCCGGTGAGCTCGCGTTCTACGGCTTTGCACCGCAGACTTCCTGCCGTTCCTGAACCCGTTCCGGGGAGTCCACGGAGGACGCTACCACCTGCTACGGCCAGGGGTGTCTCTACCGCTGTTACGGCACTGCACTTCTCTCTTCCCTTCACCCTTATAATCACTACACACTACCGCTGTTGCCATCCTTCCGGGTGGTGCCCCAACGCCAACATCATTGGCCACACCTCCACGGGCGCTTGGACCGGGAGCGTGTACGACGCAACCAACGACGCCTCCAGCGACGCCAGCCCTCGAACGTCGAACGCCACTCCGACGCCGGCTACGGGACCCACACCACGCCACATCCGCACCGAACCAGACGTGAGCACGAACGCCAACCACTCTCAATAGAACGCTAGTGGCAGTGTTACCGGTTCGTGTGTACTGATAGTTTTTGTATCTTGTGTGATAGTTTTGTTAGGTTTGTGTGCTGTTGTTCGTGTCGCGTGGGTGGTATTAAATGTTTATCTGTGTGGGTATACCTGTCGCCTAGTCCATCCTTTCGGCCAGAGTGTTCTCCGGAGGAGATCCGTGACATATGGTTACCTAGGTAAATTACAGTGGACTATGATCATGAGGGCTATATTTACAGAAGGATAAGAATGGGTTGGAGCACATATAGCATGCATTGTCAGATCCTGAAAAGAAACTTACTATAATAATTGAAAAGAAAGGTGTACAATTAGTGCATTCTACCGGTGCTAACATATGGGGAAGGAACTTTTTAGCTGACAAAGAAGCTCGAAAACAAGTTAAACACCGCGCAAAGGGAGATGGAACGAAGATTGTTAGGCGTAACGTTATAAGACAAGAAGAGAGCGGTGTGGATCAGAGAGCAAACGGCGATAGCCGATATTCCATTTGACATAAAAAAAAAACAGAGCTGTGCAGGTCATGCATTGCGTAGGTTAGATAACCGGTGGAGCATTAGGGCTGCAGAATGGGCACCAAGAGAAGGAAAACGCAGTCGAGGGCACCGGAGGACTAGGTGGGGTGATGAAATTAAGAAATTCGCAGGCGCAAGTAGGAATTGGTTGACGCAGGGCAAGGGCAATCCGAGATCGCAGGGAGAGGTCTTCGTCCTTGCAGTGGACATAAAATAGAATGATGATGATGGTGGTGGTGGTGGTGGTGGTGATTATGATGATGATGATGAATCAAGGAGGGGCTGATGAATGAGCAGCGGTCCGGGGACGACCGCCTCAAAAATATGGACTGAGAAATGTACAAAAGTTTCAAAGACTACATTAGGGTTCTAAGATTCTATAACAGCTATTCTGAGTGCGTTGACCTCTTTGGCATAATAAAAATAGCTCGATTCCGCTATTACTTGTGTTGAAGCAGTTTATGGTTGGTACTATTGAGTGGGAGCATCATGTCGCCGCTGAACTAGGCTTTTCTCAAAATTTCAAGTATAGCGTCGTTCCTGAGACTGCAAGCGTTCCCTACTTTTAAAATTTGTGTGTTGTAGTTCTGTTGGCAAATGGGGTAGCCCTGAATCAAGAAAGCCGCATGTCAAGTGATAAATCAACACTTTTTGGATACCTGCAGCAAATTATTCTTTATCTTTTTCAAATAATCTTATTTGCTGGATTCATCGTAGTCTAGCTAGCATTACGTATTTTGCAGATCTGGAATGCTCTTCTGTTTTCACGGTCCGACGTGCAGCATCGAGCACACTATTGAAAGCTTACACAAAGTGTTTGTAGAAATGTAGGACAACAAATAGGAAGAGAAAATACTATACTGCGCGACGGCGAGTCATTGTATCAGTCCTGCAGTTGAGTGTCTTTGCACTGAGCACCTTAGACACACCATTTAGATGCTGTAAAGCATACGTGCAACATGGGTTGTTTCTAGCGAACAATGGAGCTAGTTACTGCTGACGCTGTTTTTCTCGTTAACCTCCGAATCCTTCTTGCTTTTTCTGCATCCTTAGCTCTCGACGAACCAACTAGCCTGCTCCACAGTTGGGGAGGCGTGTAATTCAGTAAGGTTATTGTTGTACGCCTTTTCCAAACTAGCCTTCTCCAATAACATACAATGTATTGCACAGTAAGCAGTATACGGCGTCCACCAGATTCGTTTTGAAATCAGAAATATCCTAAATTTATTTTTTGTCTCCGAAATGCAGTCATCGTTGCTGTTTGTGTTTTGCTTATTGGGCCGCTTTGATTCTCCGAGTCTCACAAGCCTCACGGGAAGATCACGTAGCTGCACCTCTATCAGTTCTCCTCGCTTGCCTGCTCCTAAAACGCAGACGCGGAAAGAGGAGATAGCTTTCGCTTCCTAGTCGCTCTCCTTTTTCCATTTTTTTGTTCATTTGTTCCTCTAAGTATCTTACGCTTTTTGCCAACACAAAAAAAAAAAAAAAGAAACAATGGCGTGCTTGTTTCCTCATTCTTTTCGTTGCTCTTTCTTGTTCCATAGCAGAATAACACGGAGAAGTCAGCGCTTCTTTTCCTCTCGCTATACAAAGGCTGCCAGTCTTCTTTCACGTTTGCTTTCTTACAGCTCGCTAGGCGCATTCATTCCTGGCTTAGTGATTTATTTTATTGCTGCTTCGTATCTTCGAAGCGTCGGTTCTTTGCGCGTCTCTAGTGTTTTGCGTCCACGTAAAGACGGAAGTACGCGTAGCGTTTATTTTTGTATCCTCTAGATATTGATTTGTTTTACTCCTGGCAGCTCGCGTAGTGCATTACATATTTACTTGCTTTTTAGATGTATGCAACAAAAGCCGCAGAAACTACACGTAATTTTGTTTTTGCTTACAAGCTTGCGCGCGGGAGCCTTCGCTGCGGGAGCTTTCTTGGGAAGTCTGCCACGTACGTAGGCTAAAGGACACTGGCGGACGCGGATGGCAGGTCGTATAATTTTTGTTTTCCATCACAACCACACGCCATCTTCTCCGCTTGAATATTTTTCCTCCTTCACCCTTTAGATGGAACCGAAGCAAAAGAAAGGAGTGTTCGAAGCTTTGTTCTTCGCGCCCCTGTTCCGTCAAATTTGACTAGTGTAGTTTGTTTTTCTTCATGTCGGCCCTGTTGCCTGTTTTAGCATGTATCGTCGTTTGTGACGGCAACGTTTTGCTGTTCTCCTTGAAGCGCAACTTACACTTTGCCACGCGCTTGACTTAACTCATGCACGTCTTACGCAAAGAGAGAATGGATGCACCGAGATCGCGCTCTGAAGTGAATCAAACACCACCTCTTTTATGAGGCTGGTGAAAAGCAACAACAAACAGAGTGTTAGACAACACCGCCACCACTATCCTCGTGAGCATTTTTCATGCCACCTGCCGTGCTTTCGCTGCCTCAGACTGGTGAACAACTACCGGCTAGTGACGTAGCACCATAAGATACTGAGCCAAATTTCTACTTCAGTATCGGCATAAAAAGGCTACTTAATACGTATATGAACCCAATATACGCATTGACAGGACACCAGTCTGTTGAAAACACCTAACGCCAGAATTTTTCTTTTGCAGCCTCGCTCAGTAAGTTAAAACGCCTTGAACGGTTTTGTGTCATAGCCGAAAACGTTTAGGCGCTGCCATGTGCACATAAATTTCAACTGGCATTAGGCGTGGCATCACGCTGAAATTGTAAACTGAAGCAGTGAATCCAACCCTAAAAGAAAAAGAGCGAGAAATGGCATTGATTTCGTTATTCTTTAATTTTTCAACCCGAGGTTAAATTAAGGACGTTTACTTCACGTGTGTAGACTTTATATATAACTGTGTCAACGAAGGCTCGTATTGCTTCACTGACGAAAATAGCGGTAACTGTTTTGTCCAGCGCGTAGTATAATATTCACACACTGACATTGCACGCGTGGGCAATAAACTGGTGCATTCATTATAACTGACGCGGGTAGTTCTCTTCCCATACCGGTAGAACTGTCGCCGGAGTTATATTTTATGCTGATAACATACTAAACAATCTGGAATGCTCAAAACTCAAAACTAAAACTGAAATGTATTTTCTCTGTTATGGAAAGTAATGGAAAACTGCATAAACACAAGCCTTTGCGTGTGCGTTAATTTGGGCAGTACAAAGCATCCTTCCTGACTATATCTTTATCACTCACTCACTCACTCACTCACTCACTCACTCACTCACTCACTCACTCACTCACTCACTCACTCACTCACTCACTCACTCTATAGCTTGGAGATGCACCTTTCGCAATTTTCGCATTTTATCTGGCATAATCCCCAAGCCGAGTTTCGAGAGTTGTATGCAAAGATTGCACTCCGACTTCTAGAATGGCCTCCGCGAATATCGTGCTGCATGACGAAGGCAGCCGTGATAGCTTCGCGTCTCCCCTGAGCTACGTGGATACGCTGCGAGTACCCGAGCAAGATTTGTTCTTGGCGCGCGCTCGCTCCCTCGAGAGGTGTCGCTGAAACCCGACCGGTCGATAGGCAATCATTCTGTCGCCCTAGCGCGCTCATCAGGACCGGCGCACCGCCCGAGATGGGACACTGTCTGCCGCGCGACCCCAGTGCAACTTGATTCTCTTTCAGCTTTGCGTGCGTTGCCTTGGCCACGGCATAGTTCTGCGCGCTTCAGGGCTCTGCTTGCAGGGAGCGGCTAGTAGCCCGGAGGGCGACTTATACTTTCTGCAATATGTTACTGTTCGTTGCAGCCTCTTCCGAATTGCGTAATTGCGTAATTCCGAAAAACTAAATCTAGAATGGAAAGGATAGGTGAGTCTAAATAAAGCTTCGTTAGCATTTTTGCGGATCCAAAATGGAAGCCCGAAATATATAAAATGGTTATTCTAGTTTTGGTTTCATGGAAAGCGCGTGACCAAATTTCTGTCTGCTGTTTATCATGAACCTGAGCCCTTTGCATGGCAAAACTGGCTGTGAAATTTATCTACGGAAACATTTCTAGCATGAATATCTACTCTAGGTAGTGTATAAGTTGTTTCAATCGAACAAAGGAGTAAGTTAGGGTCGGTTTGATGCAGAAAACGATACCATCGTAAGCAACACGATAGGAGGCAGAAAAGTGAGTAAAACGTGGGCGACTCCGGCAACAGCTCTTACTCACTGCGCAGAGCAGAGAGAGAAAGCAGGTTAAGTGAGAGGAACAGCAGGGAGGTTGGCCGGAGGGGCGTGTCTCTGGTTTGCTACTCTGCACTGGGTAAAAGTGAAGAGGAAAGCAGGATGGGGAGCGATGGTGGAAGTGTACGAAGTGCCGAAGCACCTGCTATCCAATCGGTCTAACTACATCAGTGTGTGCCTGAAAAGTGAGCGAGAAGACGCAGACAATTTAATATACACACTCTATCTATACATACAACTCTACATGTGTACACATCATTTTATAAAAGTATGTACACACAAATGTGTATAGTGAAAGTGAAAAATTATAATGCACCCGAATGTAGTACGAAGCTACAAAGGCAACCCACACGGTTTTCTCAAAACTATTTTAATATCTTGTTTCGGCATAGAAGATTAAATTCCGTATAATAATAAACTGCCTGTATTAAATTAAGCAAGGTAATATGACCTTTCTGTTTTGACACTTTTTGCAGCTTCACCCAATACTTTCTACACTATGGGTGCCCATTTAGATCAATGAACTCGCACGTAAGCAGTGGGCCAATGAAAATTCATCCGAGCTGGTTTGCGGCCGAACCGACCGTGTCACACACTGAAGGTTATGGCCTTCACACATGTCCTTACGACACAAAGCGAAGGTAAATTCTGTTACCCAGTAGGGGAGTCCTTTACGTGTTCACATTTCTCATTTTTATTGTTCAATCAGGGGCCGATAGATACCCTCCGCCTCATTACAGGTACTCGCGTACAGACGATTGCGAATAACAGTACATGATACAGCCCGCTAATGAATGCAGAAACGGAAATAAAAAGAAGCCCAGGAACAAAAAAATAAATAGAGACGCCACATTCTTGTCGTTCCTTCCCCAGATATGTGTCGTTTCGCCGCTAATTGCGGGCAATGAATCTGCTATCCCAACTATCACGAATCTGTACCATGTTACTTTTGGTGAGAACAAAGACACGTCCTTTTGCGCTACTACAACGCTTCCACAGATTGCGTGCTCGAGCTGAGCAAGGCAACGTAACAGCTAATCCTCCAGCCGTGGGCGAAAACTGTGCCGGCCGCCGTCTACCACTTATTCGTCTCGTGCGCCCGTCAACGTGGCATTGATACCGGATGAGGAAACACGATGTAGTTGAGACGCTCCTTTCGGGGCGAAGAACCGAGTTGGCGTGACGGGCTCGTGTTCTCCGTCCAATCCGAGTTTGCACGCCAAGCCATGGTTTCCCCGGGTTTCGCGGGGTATAATAGACAGCGCGTTTTCGGCCCACTCCTCACCCTACGAGCTGTGGCGCTTGATGGCAGGAACCGCGCGCAGCGCAGATTGCGTGCCGATATTGGCGCACGACGTAGCATCGTTGCAGCAGACGACGCGTGTCGGCGGCAACTGTTCGCCGCTCGATGTGATCGAGTGGCGGAGGCCGCGTTTTCCGCCTAATCAAATTTCGAGAGCATCCATGCAGGCGCCGCCGTTGCGTGCCCAGGAGGACGAAGCGCACGTCGCGTGGGGCAATTTCTTGCCGCCCGCGGTGCGATGGCTAGGAAATAGCGCGAGGTATCGTTCTGCCAGCGTCCTTAAGCACTCCATTCTAGTCTTATACAAAGCTCTTCTTGTCGCGCACTATATAGGGGCCACATTATACATGTTTATTCTAAGCTGTTAATAGAAAACTTGACTGCTCAGTACGCCTTAAGTCTAACTGAATGCACTATGACCGCACAAGCTACACATTTTGTAAGTGCGTACTGTGGGGTTCTGACCCATGCTCTTGGGACAAAGGAACGGCAACACAGTAGTACAAACAATCCCAAGTGCATATATTGCACCTTTCATAGACTAATGCCTGCTAGCCGAATTGCTATCCACAATACATGCCGATGGGCGCGCGACAAATCGTGGAAGTCCGAGTCATCACGAACGCATAGCCAGCGCATATGTTCGCCCCATGCTGAACACCAACGCCTAGTCATTCGCGCGTATGTTCCCGCGAACGTTGGCGCGTTCGAACGATTGTGTTGGTCCATTCCGGGGTAGACCGCGCAAGACGGTCTCGCAGAAGCATGGATTGGCGCATGCGCAGACGTCCGCTCCGCTTGCCGAGCCCGAGCCAAAGAGGAAGAGCATCCTCCTTTTTTTTTTGCGCCCAAGTAACGCCGGCGTTAGTTGATGTTAGGAGAGCAACACTCACGCCATCTCTCGTATTACCCTGCAAGCATACCGACCGCCCCCATAAAGCCACGCGGCGAAGCCGGGTTACATGAGACGGGAGCTATGCGGGGAAAAAAACATATCAGGGGCCGCGTGAGAGTCACGCAACCCCACAGTACTAAGCTAGTGAGATGTCAAAACACCGCGCTTTTATGGCGAGATCACTTTTACGTGTTACCTATGCAACAAGGCAGCGTCTCTGCCCATCTTCCAAAACAACTTGGTAACTTTCCTTTATTCAGGGCCACTCATGCGAACAAGAAATTATGACCCGAATGTAAATGTAGGAAAATATTCATTCCTGTAAGAAACAGACGCCTGTGCAGGTCACAAACGTAAAGCCGCCGCCGACTACTACAGTTGCCGTTCTATGCGGCGAGCTTCAAACAGCGAGCTTGTCCAGACAGAAGTGTTTTGTTTTAATATATTCTTACGCTAAAGCTACTGCAAGGACGACGGAAGAGGGAACGAAGTGCTCTTGTTGTTGCAGCGTCTCACTGTCGGTGCGGCCCCTCTTCATCAACTCATCTTTAAATAAACGCACCCGATCGTAACAGTGTTGGTGGAGGTGCGGGGCAACCCCAATGAATTTTGAATCGATGGGGGTTGCCCCGGGTTACCCCGCAACTTTCCGGTTACTCCGGAAGTTTCGACCCCACGGGGTTCTTTACCGTGCTCCTAAATCTAGTACACGGGTGTTTTCGCATTTCGGCCCGATCAAAATGCGGCCACCGTGGCCGGGATTCGATCGCGCGACCTCGTGCTGAGCAGCCCAGCACCACAGCCACTGAGCAACCACGGCGAGTACGCGCTCTGATGACGGGACGCCGCAGCTAATGGTAATTTACGTGCCGTTTTGCTGCTACAGACAACAGACGCCGGATTTTCCGCTCAATTGGCCATTGTACGCTTTTGCATCAATAACAATAATATTCCGTGGTAGTTTAGAGGGCCAGTGAGGTAGCGAAAACCTGTAAATGACGTATTTTTTTTCTCGACGCAGCTGCTCTCGTGACATGTTGTAGTTTTGAGGATAACAATCAGCATGACTCATTGATTCGCTGAAATCGAAGTTCTAACACACAATTCATGTATAATGAGGGGAAAATACCACGCGAATGACACTGTACATGCATGTGCTGAATTATGTTAGAAGTTCACTCTCGATAACAAGCAACGTCAAATTGCGTGGTTCGGGCAATTTGAAGCAAAAAAAATCATAAAAAAAATAAAAATAAAAACAATTGTTACAAATAGTCGCTTGTATACCACCGAACGCCGCCTAACCGAGATATCGAACAGCCTCGCCCACTTATCAGTTAAGCAGGTTTCCACCAGAATGAGGCAAATTTAGGGCCGTCGATATTCTCTCTGCGCCGAGATTCGCTGTGGCGAGTGGCTAAATAGCGAGCGCGTGTAAACCCAAGAATTATTACTGTGGTCATGGTGTCTCGACAGCGACAGGCCCTTGCATTGCAGACGCGAGGCGCGCCGTCTGGGCAAGGAGGGAACGCCAGCACAGCGTTCGTTTCGGGGCCGCTAGGACCGCCGCAGCGCACACATCCCATTATCAAGCGCCATTAAGCCGGCTTCGTTCGAGTCGTCGGTAACTGGCCATTAATTCGGCGCCGAACAACTTGAGTCCGGTAAATCACTCGCGCCTGATTCGCCTCGATTACGTGGCGAAGACCATGCAAGCGAACGCCGGGCTCCTTATTAGCGTCTCAGACAGCCTGTATAAGGCATTCGTTAGGCTGGAAAAGATACACGGCTCCGCATTTTCTTCTGCTTGGTGTTCGGCAAACTTCGCTTCCGTTAGTCGTTAAGGGAAAGGTGATGCATCACGGGAAGCCAGAACGTCTGGGCTTCTGGCTATAAACTGTATTTTTAAAAACGCTAAGATGTGCACAATGTTGCGGCAGCTTCAACTGGTGTCATTTAATAACCTTCCGACCGAGTCGAACTGAGCCCTCAATTACGGATTGCGATTTGCTACACCCGTGCGCTGACCACAGAAGGACCACTTTCACGTGCGCGCCGTTATGTGAATTGAGTGCCCCATTACATGACGTCATTTCTGGCCTTTGTAATGATGCACAGCAAGAAAGGATATATAGTTCCCTATTGTGCCACTGATAGGTGTCTCGGCGCCTCTGAGAAAAGTTATAGGACCCCGTAAGTTCATTTAACTTCCGAAGTGTCATTGTTGCAGTAGGTAATATATGAAATAAAAAAAATTTGGCTGTGGCTTAGCTCAGCTAACCCTGGATATGCAAAGCGAAAGCTTGGGTTAGCCTGGCTAAGTCTTAGTTTCACTTGGTTAACCTTTAATTTAGTCGTAATTATATACTCAGGTATGCAATCATCGTTAAGCAAGCTATGACGGCTGTGCCTAGGTCGGTGGCTAGGCATGACTGTGATTAGGCTTGGGTAGACACGCATCCTTCGACGGTGCGACGCCCGTTGTGCCACAGGGAAAGCGCAAGTGCTAGACATGCAAAGAGACGCCGCGAACATGCACAGCGTCGAAGCACGGACGGACAGCGCGCGAACGCGGTCGCGGCGTTGATCTCGACGGCGCGGCACCTGTTGTATTTCGGGGATATGACGGAGATACAGAGGAAACCAGCCGAATACTATCACTTTTCAAGTCAGTAAACGCTCCATGCGAGGGTTCTCAGCATTCGTTGAAATCATTAGGACGCCAGACATACCACAGCCCACTTATTATTACCATGCTTAGCCTTTTTTAAAATTTTGGGCTTCAGGTCTTTATTTAAACTCAATTACAAATTATTTTCAATTGATTTCACGCCTGCTTTCATCGCAGGCTTGAGAATTTTGCCCTGTAATTTACTTTATTTTTCTTTCGCAGGACAAGGGTAATCTGCACCTCCCGGGGTGGTATGCCGAAACATTCGCGCCTTTATATTCAGGTACACGTGAAATATCTCCAGTTTATCAAAACTAATCCGCAGCCTTCCTGACTCCTGTGGGTGATAAGTCCATTACCCAATCAATGATTTACCCAAGTTACCTTACTAAAGTTACACTCGAAAACAATACGTGACTAGGATTGGATAGCATGATCTGAAAAGCGTATTTACGAAATAAAGAAAAGTTGGAGCATCGAAGGAATCAATGTCAGCATTAGCCATTGGAAGATAATTGGCAGAACTCTTAAAGCCGAAAAAGAAGAAAAATAAGTTTCAGTGTGCCAAGCTACAGAACACACAACAAAAAATTTTGGAAACTATAGCAGCCCGAAACAAAATGAGCTAGCCAACAACCATAATCCATGCAGACTGAAAACAACAAAGCAAATACCGAAGAGGGAGAGTTTACACTTCCACAAAGAGGACCGCTTGATACGGCGCCATCTCTGTGAACACGTGTGAGCCAATTCGAGGCACGCCCCAAGCTGTCCCGCACAACATCTGTTCGCAAACTACTCGCCGTGGTCGCGCGCCGGAGATCGTTATGCGACGTGCAACCAAACCCCCTCCACCTTCCCCAATCATTTGCTGCGAGGGCAAGAAGCGTGCTCTTTTCTGCCTGCGAAAGCGTGGTCCGTAGCCTGTGTAGCAGACTCCAGACACAAATACACGTTGCGCTTCCCACAAGAGACCACTCAGCGAAGTCCTATGCAAAGCTCTATCCATTGCGTTCTTACTTTTTTCGCAGACACTGGCTGGCTATCATTGATTTCTTGTTTCCGTGCCTGCTCGTGTCATTATTAACTTAAAGAACTGCGTAATGCCGGTACTCAAAATGCGTTTGTCCCCCCCCCCCTTCCTTTTACGCGCACGCGTACATACCCTGTCTGTGAAATTGATGAGATTATGTGTGTCCCCGCGAGGGAAGCGAGCGCCGATGAAAGGACGGATAAGCGCGCTGCGCGTGCGGCGATGCAAATCAACCTAGAGGAAAGTATAGCTGGCGAAGGAGAAAGGAGGTGAATCGTCGCGGAGGAGGACGATAGGCAGAGGCACTCTGAGTTGACCTCCTCTGGCAATCGCCACGGGTTTCGTGTGCCCTATGGACGTACCGGGTTCGCCTCGTGATCGAGAGGCCGAGCGCCATGCGAGGAAGACGGAGCAGCGACGCAAGCGGAGGCCGGCCGAATGCCAGTCGACCGACCCTGAAGTTGTCTGCAAGTGCTGGGCACGAGATGAACAAGTCCGGCAAAAGGCACGGGCATGGCGTGCCCAGGAGACGCTAGAAGAGAAGAAAGAAAGGGGGGAAAATCAGAAGCGTGAATAGTACATTACCTAATTGCTTGAAATTAAAAAGACTGTGCATTCCCAGTGCCCTGTCATATTTTCTAATGGCACTTTACACTTTATAAAAATCGAAAAACCGACATAAAAGATATGAACTAAAATAAATTGACCGCCTTTCCACTATTGTGACGAGGGGTGCAAGCGAAGCTCAGAATCCGCAGCTCTTCGTTGTCGTAACGCCTCGGCTTCGCGCTACCTCACGGCGAAGTCGGCACGTCGACGACAAGCCCTTTCTCGAACGAGAACGAGGAGGCTCATTCGGTCCGCCGACATCTCATTTACCGGTCGACCGCCGAAAGCTCCCAAATCACCGAAACTATAAACAGAACAGAGGATATGTGCGCATACCCGGAAATCACAGTACACTCAAGACTAAATCGACAAATTTATCCGGGAGTGGACAGAACGCTCAGTAAGAAAGATAAGGTCATGTGGAGAAAATTACAGACGGGGATTTTTTCAAACCCCGTACGCTACAGCAAGTGGCACCCAGGAGTATTCAGGTCAAAGTGCAAATTCTGTGATGAGGCAGCAAATCTGGTTCACATGGTGTGGACATGTCCGTGTAAGCATGATATCTCGCGCACTCAAGAATCCTGCAAGGCTTTGCTCCGCAGCCCAGACCCCAACGTCCATCAGGACATCATCGGTCAAGCCCTTGCTGCTGCTGTGTCTCAAGGTATTCCGGCCGACGTCTAGAGGTGAAGGGGGACAGGCATTTCTCTCCTGACGTTCATTGACTGGTGTTTTTAATAAAGTTGCTCCTCCTCCTCCTTCCCAGCGGCGTTCATCAAACGCCGCCTGTTTTCCGAGCGCACGACGACACACGCCCCGCGCCCGCTGTGGTTCCTTCAACGCAGCTTGCTCTTAGAACGAACAAAACGCGGGCTTCCCATCTGACTGCCGGCCTGAACTGATGGGAAACGGCGGGCGTCAAGGCGAGCGAACACGCGATCACTACCTTTTCCTTCTCTTGAGGGAAGGGGCGCCTATGATTGGCTCACGCCTTGTGCTTCGTCTACTTCTCCATGCATATAAAACCCCGCTATAAAGCGCGCCTATGATAAACCAACAGTGGCTGAATCGGTTAGCGAGGTGGCCTCCAACCAAGAGGTCGGTGGTTCGAATCCGCAGCCTGAGAAGCAATTTTTATTTTCATGCGGCTTGAGTTTTTTCGTACGGCATCACCAACCGCCATCGACGCGAGTGAGGCAGTAGAAGCCCCGCCTGAAAAATAAGCCTTGAAAAAGCCACTGCACTTACACACAATCAAGGCATCTTTAAAATATGTTACGCGCAATGCACAAAAAGCGAATAGCACGGATACGCTTGCGCGCAACCCGCGCTCACGAACGTCACTGTAGACTTTTCTCACTTGAGTAATCACCTTCGTCATCAGAATATTTGTTCTCGGCGAGAGAAAAACTTGTCCAAGATTGGCCATCTTTATTACTTGCGACATTCATGTGAGCTTGGCTTCCGCTATAAGAAGCTTTAGTTCGGCACACATAAAAAATAAAGCACTAAGGGAAAGAAGAGCATGAACCGAAAAATATAGGAGTAATCAAAAGCTCTTACAACGGCGTAGTGTGCAATAAACTCCAATTATTCGTCTACTATAGTCAATGGACTCCATGTTACCGAGTGAAAATGTCCAATCTCACCACACCGTTAATTCATATCTCGTCGTCGAGGTCCTTGGGTCGACGCTGATTGTGCTAGCCTAATAGCTATCCATTCAGCCGTAGGAGCACTTCTTGTTGGGCTGGTTGGTGAAGCATAGCCATTAGAACAGGACCGCAAATTAACACATGCAGAGACACGAAGGAGAAAGGACGAGCACTCGTCCTATCTTCGCGTGTGTGTTCCTTTGCGCCCCTCTTCTAATAGCTACCTCTTCAACGCATTACGGCACCTGCCCTTTTACAGCACTTTCCCTCAATTTTACCAACATTTTAAACTTTTCAGCTAAATTTCACATTTCACAGATAACAAACGGGCTTCCGGTGTGATGACCTCGTCATTGTCGAGTGCATTGAAATTACGCTAAAATGTCTTTATCTCCAAGTTCTTCTGTTTAACGTGCTAATTGCATTGCAGCGTGAATAGTATTGCGGCAAAGCTTAACAATGCAGTGTAAGCGGCTTCTCCTTAGTGCAGAAATTTTATAACGACTGGTCGATTGAACTTTTTTGTTGTATAATTTTCGTAGACTTTCAAGATAATGCATACGAGTAACTTCATTATCAAATATTTTGCTTTGCTGTATTTCTCAATAAACAAATCACTACAGAAAAATAATAGGAGCTCATCAGAAAACCTGTAGCAACACGTCTTATAAGCTTGCATATTAAAGGGGAAGTGTCATTGGCGTGGATGGTTCCTTAATTGACATTGGTACATAAAGGGTAATAAGCTTGTCACCAAAGGAGCAGTAATGTTGCAGGAACGTCTTACTGCCCAACTTTCCTTTAACCCTCTCACGAAGGAATAAGTAAACAGGCAAAGTGGTACTCCAGGACAAAAGCATGTTCCTCCCATCTCCCCCACGATCTCTCGATATAGGCTAGGGCACACTTCTCCCTTCTATTTGCTTTCCTCTCCTGCACATGGGAACCATCACCACCTTTTCTTTTTTATTGGGCCTCTCAATCTAGAGAACGTGGCGTAACGGGAGTGTTGTCATTTTAACTACCTTGGGGATAAGTGACAACCATGTCGTCTCACTTGGCCAAGCTGACTAACCGCCAAGTAACATATTGATTGATTGTCTAGGCTCTTCACAAAAACATTTTGCTGATTACGCCGAACGCCCAGTGGGCCTCAATATTACTCTAATATTCGAATACAGCTCTACCTAGCCAACGAAAAAGTTACCACCAAAAAAAAAACGATCCTATATTTGATGCTTGTGTAAGTGCTCCTCATGACACGTGTGAGCGTGCAAAATTAACAAAATATTGTAAACTTCACTTTTAGTGCACAAAGGAAGCGAATTTCCAGGTGTGCTTAGCCACTATATCTTGAATTAGTGCTGATGGTACATCTGGTCTGGACTTATGCCTCCTTCAAGAACATCAGTTTGTTCGACGTCCAGAAGTATTCGCTCGTAACATTGGCTATCGTGCCGGCATGTTGCCGATCTTTGCATCTGTTGCATTCGCCGTAGACAGTGGGTGTGGCGGGCATTACGACAGCTCGACCTTAATGGGCAGGCTTCGTTTAGCTATCTGCTGAATTATCACGCTTTACTGGCGGAGCCTGTGGTTATTGATACTCGAGAGCTACGCAGGCCAATGAAAAACAACTTGCGCGCTTGATAGAATGAGCTTTGAAACATGAGAAGTTTTCTCGTAAGTACAGGTCATCAGGCGTGCCAGTTTTGCCTTGCTAAACTGTGCTCTGTCATTCGCAAAGAAAATATCTGAAAATTCAAAGCACCGAGCGAAAATTGAAACACGACCAAAATAACATTATTGGCACAATCCACAGTGAACGCCTTTGTGCCAATCCCTGAGTCAAGGAGATGACTCCTAGCAATTGACCGCCAACTGAGCCGTCTCGAATTTAATTGATGAAGCCACTTTGGAACCACAATAAGATATTTATGGTGATATTTGTAACTGAGCAAAAAAATAAATAAACAGAACTGAGTTGTACGCAGTGCGGAAAATCAGATTTTGTATGCTCTCAAGCCGCTGCCATTCATTATTGTTTTTCCGATTTCTGGGTGTTGGCCTAAGAAACATATCTTGCTCTCTTAAAGAAAAACAGCACACAATGGTGACGACGAAAGAATCTATTTCTCTTTTTATGCCTTGGTATCTGATGTATTTATTGTATTTTAATAATTCATTTTATCATGACAGAACTTAGTTGGCTTTACGGAAGCATGCCCACAGTCCAAAAAGCATGCGAACTTGGAGATCTCACTAACCAGCGTTGGAAAAGTTCGAAACCCCGACTTCGTGTCTCGCGCAGAAATAACAATGAATAATAAGGAACGTCTATCTTTTAAAAGTTTCTTGCATAACTTAGACCTACTTCTGGTGAGGCAAGCCAGTAGCGGCGAAAAAAAGCCCATTTACACGGCGTGATGGATTGCGGATACACTAAGCAGCACCAACGCTCTGCAATTCTTGCAGCACTCCCTCTCCCAATTTCTTTTTCTTTCGTGGTCTTTCAAACAGTGCTGGCCCGCCGCGAGAAAGAACGGGGGCTGGTGTGCGGAAAACATTTTTCGTCGAGTAGTCCACTTTGGTGGGAGCGCTTCTGAAGCCAGATTAAGATTGAAAAGAAGCTGAAGTGTCGCGTCCAGGCGTCGAGTGCCACCAACTTAGGCAAAGAAGATATTGGAGGGGTCCCTCGCCGGTGCAGCGAGGGAACAACTAGAGCGGGGTGTCCTCGAATGAAGTGGCGCATGAACGGCATTAAAGGAAACCTTTAAAGCCCCTTGATTTTGAGCCGTACAAAAGAGCGCCTATGTATATCAGTTGTATATACGACAAGCACAACATGGGTGTTGTCTGGACTGTTCAGTGTTCGGGCAGCCAGAGCTCGCCTAAGATTATCAGAGGTCTAATTCTCAAGGCCGTTCATGAGCAAAGTGACAAATCACACTTGTTTAGAAGTCACAGTCAGCCCTTAAGAAAATTTATTTTGCCGGTGAACATTGGGTCTTTACAGTTTTACGCGAAGATGTGTGGAGTTAAATTATTTTTTTGCTTTACGCTAACAATGAAAAATTCAGTTCTGGTGTTTTACGTACGTCAAATCCACAACCTGATTGTGAGGCAGGCCGAAGTGGTGGGCTCCGGAATAATTTTGAGTGCCTGGGATAGTCACGAGCGTTTTCGCATTCCGCCCCCATCGGATTGCGGCCTGAGCGGCCAGGGATTGAACAAGCGACATTGTTTGACTTTACTTAGCCCTTGGAGGTTAAAAAAAAAGAAACTTGCCACTCGTGATTGTGAAGCCCTGCCTCCCGCATAAAATTTAAGAGTGTAAATGTGGTCCCTGATTCTAGCTGAGCAAGTCTGATGGCCGGTTGGGATGAAGACTCACGAGACGCAGAAAACCTCTACGGGTAGTTTGTAGACCGAGGCTTGTTCACGAAAAATGGCGTAGGTCCCTCTCGTGCTCTGGCACGAAATAGAGCGGAGGGATTTACATGCGCTATTCATGTAAATTATGTAGATCTCATTGAGTGCGTGTGGCTAATCTATAGAGTTCACAGGTTCACGTACTGTTGTTGGTAGATGGTGGTCAATATACTTGCAACGATTTATAGATATGGCATTGATACGTTAAGTACTTATAAATGGAAAGCTTCATAAGCATCCAAACTGTTGCTAATATTTTCACGAGATCATATAATGTTCGATTACGCTTTTAATGTAATATTGCTTCAGCCACTTAAAAAAATTTTCTTCGTACGAACATCTTCCTGAGTTCGCCCCATGTGGAACAAACACCGATCGCAGTTTCTGCCACACTGCATGCATTTGACGACGGCCTGCACGCAAAAATGCTGCTCCAAGATCGCAGACCTGCGCGTGTGCGCTTCCAGAGGGCAGCTCCAGTGGATGTGCGGATAGTCCAACTCGTCTCCGTCGAGTGACGTTTCGCCGGACGATGATGAAGTGTCGTCGTAGACTAGCCTCGCGAAATGACGACACTGGGCGGTTTTCAGATAACGGCCTAATGGGAAAACAATCCTCCTCTGCTGCTGGAGACGGAAGCAGCGCTGTCGACACAGCTGCGTCCATTGTGCGTTGTACAACTTTTTTGGCGGACCCACCAGAGGAGAATGCTGAGTGGACTTCGATCGGTTATACCGCTGGCACCTACGTAGCCCGGCATAGCGTGCCCTGTGGTTAGGCCGTGACGCGACTATTCGATCTTTATACACTTTGAGGGATGTTGAAAGTGGTTCGACGGCGTGTTACACTATCGCGAGAGTGCTTTGTTGCTTTGTTCCCTATAATTTGGTTATCGCTGGAATAACAGCACTTCAAACGGGAGATCTTGCGTGACTTTGAAAAGTTAGAGTGATTATTTACAGGGCATGCAGGAGTGTTCAAGTACTTACAACACAAGAGAGTATGGCATTTATCACTTGGGTGTAAATAAGCAAAAAGGCCGTTCATGCATGCAGCCTTGCTCATACTGGACCACTCTTTATTGAATTTTAAAGACAGTGGATTTAATTCATGCGATACAACTCGGCTTATTGCTTTGCCATCTTATTCCTAGCCTCAATCTATTAGGAGAAACAACTACACCCTAACCACCCGTTTGCACTGCATAGGAGAATGCTACTGATCGAAGAAAGCTTAGTAGTTGGTTAGGAGCCTTGCACTGAATTATAGTTTTCTTCAAGCGATAAGAAATTTTGTCGTGTTCCCTTGTGCGGACATACATGACGAAAGAGCTTTATCTTACGAACAACTTCGAAATGCTTAGTCAAGCCTTTCCTTGTAATTTGGTCGCAGCCTTGACACTTATGACAGTGGTGATACAAGTTTTGCCATCGTAGTGGAGCACTTCAACGCAACTCTTCAGAAAGTGTTCACAATACGTGTGTTTTGATATCTTGGCCGCTGGAGGAATGCGCAACGAGGTCAATCAAGAGATTTCTTTGGAGGTGTCAGTGGCGCCAGAGACGTCTCTTGTTCTACCACAGTTGATCACTTAAAGTGTCCATGTTAGTGTAAACCTTTTGTTTTCACTGCATCAAGAAAAAAATGGCAAGTTGCACTGCCCGGTTTTATTAAAGGTATTATTTAAACGTACTCATTGCAGATGTGTCTGTGCCCTCCTTTATGAGTAGTATGTAGGCGCCGTGCCCCTTCAGGTGGCAGTTGCCAGCCTGCTCCTTGCTTTCCTTGTCTTTTCTTTCAAGTGTATATATATGTTGCCAAACCAAATAACAATAACAGTGATGATGAACACTCACTTCAACCCGTTACCCTGTTTCCAGATCGTATGACTGACGAGAGAAGTACTGTGAAGTCTGCTTAACTACAACGTGAGTAAAGTCTGCCATTATTTAAAATATTAAAAGCCCACGTGTGCTCACTCTGACATCTCACTGCTGCAAAAATGATATTTTAATCAATTCTAGCAGTGCGAGGAACGGCTGATAAAGCTTGAGGCAATGAAAATAACTCAAAAGACATAATTTCCGCATGATGCGCCTGTGCCGTCCGCAAGCTGTTTACACGCTGTACACCTTACACTTCTTTTCTCGTGCAAGCAGCAAACTTGCACTGAATTTTTTTTATGTGTTTCACTTTTGTTTGTTTTGCTTTTTCATCCGCAATAGTCGATAAATCTTAACAAGACCTGCGTGCTGATATGCAAGGAGCAGAAATCGATTCACTATAATTTCTTTACGTCACCAACTATCTGAAGTTGAAAAAAGATCGGTATTATTGCCTCCCAAGAAACAGTCTCTTCTGCTGAGAACACGACAGTAGAAGCTGTGAAATCATTAGGACCACATGAAACAACACTTTCCGAATACTATCACTTCTGCACGTAGTTGCTGACGAGACAATGTCGCAAAGACTGCAAATGTATATAAAGACAGTGGTGGCAGAACGAAGAACTTTATCTAAGCTCTCGCCAAGCATGTAACCCCTCTCTAAAACTGTGGGTGTCCAATGCTGAATTATTGATTCTGTATCTATTAGTGGGGCTCCCTCTATGAAGAGCAATATTTTTTTATCTTGACTTTCTCTTTCGTGAACTCGGCACAGCACACAAATCCTCTGCTAACCGCTGAAGTCTAATCGTTGAGGGGATGGCTAGCTACAATGTTCGAAGCTAGGTCGATATTACTTGCGTACAGCGAAAGCACCCTGCAGAAACGGAAGACGCGAACACCATTACGCTGGGGGCAGCATTGAGACGGCGAGGTCAGGGCTTCCTTTTCGGGCAACGGCATGGCTTACAGCTGCGCTGGCAGTCAATATGCTCCGGGTAATTACCAACACGTGGCCTTCGCGACCAGCTTACGTCCCGTCGACATCAAAGGTAACGCTGCCGAGGCCACATCTCGGTGCGGAGCCGCCGGGTCAGTGACGCTCGCACCGCCATAACCCTTTCTTTAGACACGGGTGATATCGCTGCGTTGGCGTCAACCACCACTCGTTGAGTCATGCGTGCTCTGCACCACACATAGCATGCAATACCGTTGCAGCTACAAAGGTGGCGTCTGCTGTTGAACGGAGTTAGCTGACCGGTAAACTGTGCTCTCTGGCGTCGGCCTTGCCGTTTTCTCTCGAGTTCTGCGAGCACACGACGATGCGCAGTGTGCCACATAACAAAGAAGTGCTTAAATATGCGTTTCCGTCGAGTGAGCACCAATATTCAGAGTATGCATGCGAATAACGTGCACTGTAGCTGCTATTTAGCGGGTAATGTGTTTGGTGTTCGTAGGGAATGAGTATACGCATTAGAAAAAATAGTATGGAATTCTGGAGCGGTTGATATTGACATTATGTCTTTTTTCTTTTATTTCTTCTTTGTTCAGAACTACCTACGTCACACTGGCTCTGGCCGCGTAAATGCCTTATAGTAGCAAGAACTAGGTTGTGGTCCCTAATTTTTTCTTAGTAAATTACAAACATTTTTTTCGTATAGTTATCATGTTTGAGCATGATATGGCTCATTAAACACACAAATGTTGTCTTCGGCTTGTCAATAATTAACCAAAAATGTAGCGCAGCTTTTCTATCCCCACAAGCTTTTGCAGTAACGCAATGAGGCACCAAGCCACTTTCTTTGTGTGAACATCAAGCCTTGTCAAGCCGCACTACGTGTTAATGCGCACTCGTTACTGTCACATAGCGTTTCTCGCAGTTTCAAGAGCGCTGCGCGGCTTTACGCAGGATGCTTACGTGCTCTCTCTCCACCACGCTGTGTGGCTCTGAAACGTGAGCGCTTTTGTAAGTCGGCGCCATTTTCTGCTGCGCGTCGGTTACTACCACAGCACGTGTACCAGCGTTCACACCGTTGCGCGGTATCAGTGATACAGTATAGACAGCCGGCATGCGTTCGGCTGACCGAACTTCATACCCAGCCATCGCATTGAGTGGGTCGCGCCCAGCCGAGCTAATTAGTTTGTCGGGGAGTCGGTCCGGAACGCAGACACGCAGCTCGCTCGCCCTCGACGCCCTAATGGAACTCCCTGCCCCCCCCCCTTTTTTTTTTTTGGTTTTCGTCTGCGCATTCCGACCTCTCGCTTCACGCGCTGCTTCTAATTCAGGGCGTGGTTGTGACCGCAGTGCGCAAGCCTCGTCAAACTGCGCTGCTTGGAAACCGAGAACTGAGAAAGAACACAAAAAAAGTACGAGTAAAAGTAACTGTCTAGCATATACTTAAGCTTATTATTACAAGCCAGTGTGTCATACCTGTACTACAAGTTCGTATGTATTGTCTTTAAATCTCGTCAAGTGGCGAGATGCAGGTATCACTGCGCCCAGAATAAGCCGCGATTTCGCTCTCACAATATGTGCCGACAATTCAGTTAGCGAGTGCGTTTTTGTTCAGGAATGTGTAATCCTAAAGCATTGAAAACAGCAGTGACAATAGAAACAGCGGAAACAGTGACAGGGTGTTTCACATAACCTGAGCCAAACTTTAAAAATGTGCAAATGCCACGTAGCTGGAATTGAACTAAGGTAATGCTATTTGCTGTCGCTTGTAGATACTCAGATTTTTTTTTTGCATTCTGCCTAATTAGATAAAAAGTCTTAATTATTCAACTTAACAATTATTATAGTTAGATGAGAAGTGTCAATGAGAAAATTGCAGAGCAGCATGAGAAACTCCCGATCCAGCTTTCTCTTGCTCAGTACACGCTAAATAAAACTGTTTTTCAGAGTTTGAAAGAAGCCCACGAATACACAGAAGATCGCCGCGCGACTCGCCGCTCGAAGCACTTTGCGCGTACGTGATTCGAATGCAAAAGCCTAATTACTTTTCTAAGTTATCATGTGACACCAGAACTCTACCTTAATCCTCTTTAATCCACTTTAATCGACCTTAATCCAATTTTGGGTATGGACCCCGCCATTCGTCCGACGCCGGTGCTGTTCACCGTAGGAATCCGTGACCTAACGTCATCACTTCACCACGTGGGTTTTGATGCCATCTGAGGATAACAACGGGAGGGGGATATTTCGCTTCATTGTGTATATAAAGCTTTCGCCTTAAAATTTGAAGATGAGCAGAGGCATTGTGTCTCTGTCTCAAGGCTTGTCGCCTCCGACGACGAAGCCTGCTCTTTCTTCCGGAAAGGTCCTCGCCTTTACATGCGTTACCCGACGGGCGGTCCTTTAAGCACATGATTGGGTAACTATGTCATTTCCATGTGTGGATTCGTAAAATATTTGACGCATAAATATATTACAACAGATACCGTCGTCGATGAGTAACTAAGTCAATGCGAAGCATTTCTCTCCTGCACGTGGCGCAAAGCCCGAACGAACTAACGTACTTCCCGGGAAACGCTCACTCGAGGACCGCCACTTGCGCGGGCCGCCACGCCCTGACGACGTACGATCGGAACCAGATGCGATCGCACATGCTACTCGCCGCACTAAATTCGTCTTTAACAAAGTGCTTTTGAAAGTACACATCTGCATCCCGCAACTGGCAGTACTGCAATCGGCGCCACTTTGGCTCGACGTGCCGCTGTTCTTCGGCCGCGCGTCGCTTCTCTTCTTTCTCGCACTCTACGGCCGCACGTATCTAGTCGGCCCGTCGCTTCACCTTCTGCCTTTCCATTTCGGTTGGCACCGCATACTTCTGCAGTCTCCGAAAAGCATTTGCACTCTTTCGCTCCTCTTTCGCTTGATACTTCCGAGTGTCCCTTGTATCTGAAAGTATACATATATATAGAAGCCTGCGCCGTAACCGCCTATGTGCCTGCGCGCAACATAGCGCAGCTTGCGCAACCGAGTCACGCGAATTTACGGCGCGCACACCCGTACCGGCGAGGGGAGCAAGGAGAGCAGGTGTCAAGGGGGTAGAGCTCATGTATGCGCGTGGATCTTGGTGGAGCAAGGAGGCGCCGAGCCAAAAGCGGCCAGCGAGCAGGCGTACGGGGTTACGCGCGCATCGGCGACAAACTGTGTGACCTTCACCTGCCTCGCGTTAGAGCTTGGCTCCGTCTAGGCAATGGAATAATTTGCATTTAAGGTTAGGGGAGGGCGAACATTCTAAGTTCTGAATACGAATCGAATACTACGCACTAACTATTCGTATTCTAAAAATTGGCTGCGGTTTAGCTCAGCTAACCTTGCATGAATATGCAAAGCGAAAGCTTGGTTCAGCCTGGTTAATAATTGGTTTCACTTGGTTAACCTTTAATTTAGCTGTAATTATTATACTTAGGTTATCATGGGTAAAGCAGGTATGACGACTGTGCCTAGGTCGCTGGCTAGACATGACTGGGATTAGGCTTCGGTAGACACGCATCGTTCGACGGTGCGATGCCTGTTGTGCCACAGGGAAAGCACAAGCAAAGAGACGCCGCGAACATGCGAAGCGTTGAAGCACAAGCGGACAGGGTGCGAACGTGGTCGCGATATTGATCTCGACGGTGCGACGCCTGTTGCATTCGAGACCCTCTCCAGTGAGGCAGCTCGCCAGACGATATCCGCGGGGTGGTGAGACGCCGCTTGGCGACGACGGCTCAAAGCCTCCCGGTTTCGCGCAATCCTCAGAGAAGACGGCCCGGCCTCGGTCTCATCCATGGCCAAGTTCGCACTGCCTAGGCGAGCGCGGCGCTTCTCTTAGCCAGGCGCGGCCAGTCACGCGGTCAGGCGGTGATCCAGCTGCGGAGAGCGCATGCGCCAAGTCGGCGGCGGCGGCAGAACTCGGCGCGGCGAGTTGGTGATGCGTTGCCAAGGCTACGGCGCAGCTGTGGTCAAATGAAGGACGAATTGCTGGCAATGGCGAAACTCGGCTCGACGTGGTTAGTAAATCTTTCGTTTAAAATATTTATTCGGTATTTTAGAATATCCAAAACTAGCCAAATATTGCGCAACAACCGAATGTTAAAGCCTACTTACTATTCTCTGTCTGCTAAACAAAGTATCGCAAATAACCAGAAGTGCGACAACGACAAAAGTTTTCGAAGCAATGAAGAAACAGCATGGCTAAATGCGAACACGCCCGTGTACTTAGATTTAGGTGCACGGTGAAGAACCCCTAGTGGTCCAAATTTCCGGTGTCCCCCACTATGGCGTGCCTCATAATCAGATAGTGGTTTTGAACATAATAATAATAATAATCATCAGCCTGGTTACGCCCACTGCAGGGCAAAGGCCTCTCCCATACTTCTCCAACAACCCAGGTCATGTACTAATTTTGGCCATGTTGTCCCTGCAAACTTCTTAATCTCATCCGCCCACCTACCTTTCTGTCGCCCTCTGCTACGCTTCCCTTCCCTTGGAATCCATTCCGTAACTCTTAATGACCATAGGTTATCTTCCCTCCTCATCACGTGTCCTGCCCATGCCCATTTCTTTTTCTTGATTTCAACTAAGATATCATTAATTCGCGTTTGTTCCCTCACCTAATCAGCTCTTTTCTTATCCCTTAACGTTACACCTATCATTCTTCTTTCCATAGCTCGCTGTGTCGTCCTCAATTTAAGTAGAACCCTTTTCGTAAGCCTCCTGGTTTCTGCACCGTACGTGAGTACTGGTAAGACACAGCTGTTATAAACTTTTCTCTTAAGGGATAATGGCAACCTGCTGTTCATGATCTGAGAATGCCTGCCAAACGCACCCCAGCTGACTCTTATTCTTCTGATTATTTCAGTCTCATGATCCGGATCCACCGTCACTACCTGTCCTAAGTAGATGTATTCCCTTACCACTTCCAGTGCCTCACTACCTATCGTAAACTGCTGTTTTCTTCCGAGACTGTTAAACATTACTTTAGTTTTCTGCAAATTAATTTTTAGACCCACCCTTTGGCTTTGCCTCTCCAGGTCAGTGAGCATGCATTGCAGCTGGTCCCCTGAGTTACTAAGCAAGGCAATATCATCAGCGAATCGCAAGTTACTAAGGTATTCTCCATTAACTCTTATCCCCCAATTCTTCCCAATCAAGGTCTCTGAATACCTCCTGTAAACATGCTGTGAATAGCATTGGAGAGATCGTATCTCCCTGCCTCACGCCTTTCTTTATTGGGATTTTGTTGCTTTCTTTATGGAGGACTACGGTGGCTGTGGAGCCGCTATAGATATCTTTCAGTATTTTTACATACGGCTCGTCTACACCCTGATTCCTCAATGCCTCCATGACTGCTGAGGTTTCGACTGAATCAAACGCTTTCTCGTAATCAATGAAAGCTAAATATAAAGGTTGGTTATATTCCGCACAATTTTCTATCACCTGATTGATTGTGTGAATATGGTCTATTGTTGAGTAGCCTTTACAGAATCCTGCCTGGTCCTTTCCTTGACAGAAGTCTAAGGTGTTCCTGATCCTATATTCAATTACCTTAGTAAATACTTTGTAGGCAACGGACAGTAATCTGATCGGTCTATAATTTTTCAAGTCTTTGGCATCCCCTTTCTTATTTATTAGGATTATGTTAGCGTTTTTCCAAGATTTCGGTACGCTCGACGTCATGAGGCATTGCGTATACAGGGTGGCCAGTTTCTCTAGAACAATCTGCCCACCATCCTTCAACAAATCTGCTGTTACCTGATCCTCCCCAGCTGCCTTCCCCCTTTGCATATCTCCCAAGGCTTTCTTTACTTCTTCCGGCGTTACCTGTGGGATTTCGAGTTCCTCTAGACTGTTTTCTCTTCCATTATCGTCGTGGGTGCCACTGGTACTGTATAAATCTCTATAGAACTCCTCAGCCACTTGAACTATCTCATCCATATTAGTAATGATATTTCCGGCTTTGTCTCTTAACGCATACATCTGATTCTTGCCAATTCCTAGTTTTTTCTTCACTGCCTTTAGGCTTCCTCCGTTCCTGACAGCATGTTCAATTCTATACATATTATACTTCCTTATGTCAGCTGTCTTACGCTTGTTGATTAGCTTCGAAAGTTCTGCCAGTTCTATTCTAGCTGTAGGGTTAGAGGCTTTCATACATTGGCGTTTCTTGATCAGGTATTTCGTCTCCTGCGATAGCTTACTGGTATCCTGTCTAACGCAGTTACCACCGACTTCTATTGCACGCTCCTTAGTGATGCCCACAAGATAGTCGTTCATTGCTTCAAAACTAAGGTACTCTTCCAGAGTTAAAGCCGAATACCTGTTCTCTAGCTTGATCTGGAATTCTTCTATTTTCCCTCTTACCGCTAACTCATTGATCGGCTTCTTATGTACCAGTTTCTTCCGTTCCCTCCTCAGGTCTATGCTAATTCGAGTTCTTACCGTCCTATGGTCACTGCAGCGCACGTTGCTGAGGACGTCCACATCTTGTATGATGCCAGGGTTAGCGCCGAGTGTGAAGTCTATTTCATTTCTAGTCTCGCCGTTCGGGCTCGTCCACGTCCACTTTCGGCTATCCCGCTTGCGCAAGAAGGTATTCATTATCCGCATATTATTTTGTTCCGCAAACTCTACTAATAACTCTCCCCTGCTATTCCTAGTGCCTATGCCATATTCCCCCACTGCCTTGTCTCCAGCCTGCTTCTTGCCTACCTTGGCATTGAAGTCGCCCATCAGAATAGTGTATTTTGTTTTGACTTTACCCATCGCCGATTCCACGTCTTCATTGAAGCTTTCCACTTCCTGGTCATCATGATTGGATATAAGGGCGTAGACCTGTACAACCTTCATTTTGTACCTCTTATTAAGTTTCACAACAAGACCTGCCACCCTCTCGTTAATGTTATAGAATGCAAATGTTACCAGCTATATTCTTATTAATCAGGAATCCGACTCCTAGTTCTCGTCGCTCCGCTAAGCCCCGGTAGCACAGGACGTGTCCGCTTTTTAGCACTGTATCTGCTTATTTCGGCCTCCTAACTTCACTGAGCCCTATTATATCCCATTTACTGCCCTCTAATTTCTCCAATAACACTGCTAGACTCGCCTCACTAGATAACGTTCTAGCGTTAAACTGTTCCAATGGCGGCCTGTGCGGAGCCAGGGATTCTTAGCACCCTCTGCTGCGTCCACGTCTGACCGCCGCCGTGGTCAGTTGCTTCGCAGCTGCTGGGGACTGAGGGGCCGGGGTTTGATTGTTGTGTTCATATAGGAGGTTGTGGCCAAGTACTGCACCAGGGTGGTCAATCCTGCTCTGGTGAGGGAGTGCGTTACCGGTTCTGGCCACCGGCATCAGGACACACTCCGGACCTGTTTATGCAATTTTATCAACACGCGATTTTTTTTTAATCCGGTGGAAAATTGCGCGGCACCGGGATTCGAACCACGGACCTCTTGCACGCGAGGCGGGTGTTCTACCTCTACGCCACCGCTGCATCTTGGAACATAAAGTCCCATGATAATTTCTTAATACTAACAGCATGGGTGATACTGCATTATCCTTATTAGTTCTGGGTTCCTTCGAAAGTTCTGGGTTTCTTCAGCGCTTGTATTCGTCGTTGCCCTGTCTATGTACGCACTCTAAGCGGTTTTTGCAATGGAATACCAACTAGCCCGTACCTAAACCCTGCTTCAGTATATTCCTTCGAAAACGAAAGCAAGCTTTGTTTTCCGTTTGGCGGCAGATGCCTATGCGACTACCTGCAATGTTTGCTTGCAGTCTTCTTGGCAGTGTAGTCAAATATCAGCTTCATCTTTTACGCTGCAACGTTACTGCGATGATTTCTTTGCAACGAGCCAGTTTGTATGGGTCTGCGGCGCACAAGTTCTTCGGCCGCTTATTTTTTATGCGAAACCGTCGCATGGGCCATAAAGTGGAAAATTCAGTGGCGTGGGTGGAGATGATACAAAAAGTCACGTGGTCACAGAAACGCGCTCGTGTCACTACTCGCGCGTTCGTTGTCTTCTTTCACAGCTGGCTCCGTTGCCGCTCATCATGCCAAGCATTCCCATACTGCCCTTCCCTCTGCAACGGCGCTACAAAAAGGCACGTGGTCAGAGATACAGACCGCGCCGGTGGCAGGTCTATATATAATGCCGCAGGTCGCGGCGCACGCAGTCGGTGAGGCCATTTTGGTGGGTTCTGTCAGGCACTCTGATGAACGAACCTTCGACTTCGAGTTCTTAGTAGATGCGCCCGGCTCCCCTGGACGTCCAAGCAAGTATGCGAACAAGGCGAAGGCAAGTGATGCATGGAGGGAGGGAAAGAGATAAGTAGAAGGCAGGGAGGTTAACCAGAATAACGTCCGGTTGGCTACCTTACACCGGGGGAATGGGAAAGGGGTAACAAAGATAACAGGGAGAGAGAGAGGAGGGAAGGAAAGAAGGAAATTGCGGTGAGTTCGCTGACGTGTGGCTCTTACAGAAATTGCATTAATAGTCACAGATGGTCGCACAAGCCGTCGTCCTTAAGAAGCACAAAAGCGCCTTCCCCGCTTTATGGGCCTACGGGAGATGGGGGCGGTGTTCCAGCAGCACCTGCACAGAAAGCGGCCGATTGTCCAGTTTTTAAAAAGCTTTGGCAAATTCTTGTCTCTCTGGGGTGTATCGTGGACAGTGGCACAGCAGGTGCCACAGACCTCGCGTGCTGAACTGTCAGTCATTCCAACGAATGTAGAGTATGCCTTTGTGAAGGCAACTCCTAACCAAAGGCGACAGAGAAGCGTAGCGTCAGGTCGAGGGAGACCGAGTGGAGGTCGGAGTTGCAGGGAGGGGTTTAGTCGATGCAGTCGTGTAAGTCGTAAGTTTGGCGAGTTACACTCGGTCAGTGTGAGACTCCGTGCCAGGTGTTGAAGGTGCCTTGCGGCGTCTGTCCTTGAAAGCGGAATTGAAACACTGTGCTCTTCTTGATGTGCTGTGCGAGCAGCGTTATCGCTGGAATCATTGCCACTGATTCCACAATGGCCAGGTACCCACTGAAAAACGACCGCGTAACCTTTTTGTTGGACGTGATGTTAAGGTTTCGCGACTTCGTATGTCAATTGGTCATGGCATCCGTGTCGGAGAACTGACTGCGTGCACTTTAATGCCGGCTTTGGAGCACAGAACACAGCCCATTTTGTAGGTCTTTCAGAATCAACGAATTACAGTGCTCGACGCAGGGCCGTTAGTTCTACCGCCGTTGAGGTCGTGACATGCGATGTCTTCAACAGCAGTGTCATGCCTCGCGTTGCTATAACCGCGGCACCAGCAGAACTGCAGGACGTAGTCGATCCATCGGTATAGATGTGCACATGGTTGCTGTACTTCTCATGCAAAAGAAGTGAGCTCAGCTGTTTTAGAGCAGGGGCCGCTAGATCTGTCTTCTTCTGTACTCCTGGAATCATTATATGTACTTGTGGACGGCGCAAACACCACGGAGGAAACGCTGGCTTGGCCGCAGGTGCGTACCCTGAAGTAAACGACGTACGATATGCACTGACAATACCGCTAAATCTCGAGCAGGGCCTTGCAGCAGTGAGGCTCGCTAAGTGGTGGGAAGGGGTCCTAGCGTAATGCCTCAGATGCAAACGCATTGTCTCAACGGTAATGTGCGTCGTGATTGGGTAATCTTGCGCAAGGGCAATAGTTTCAGCCGTTGATGCACTGCGTGGTAAGCCAAGACATATCTTAAGGGCTTGGGCTTGAATACTCGGAATCGTACGCAGGTTAGTCTTGCAGGTGTTGGATATTGAAGGCAAGCTGTATCGCAGGAATCCGACGAACAACGCCATGTACAGCTGTAAGATAGCGTGTATAGATACTCCCAAACCTTTTTCCTGCAAGGAACCTGAACAGGTGACATATAGCAGTCAGCCGCTTTTTCACGTAATTCACGTGCGGAGTCCAAGATAGGTCTCTGTCAATTACGACTCCCAAGAACCTGTGACTTCTGCTGTATGGTATAAGTTGCCCGTTAATAGATACGCCATAAGCAGACATTCGCTTCCTCGTGAATGGTACCATTGCGCACTTCCTGCATGAAATTTCAAGTCCTCGTTCACGAAGGTAGCAAGATGTCATTGTGGCTGCCTTCTGAAGCCGAGTGCGAAGCTGAAGTCGTGTCACACCTGATGTCCAAATGCAGATGTCGTCCGCATAGATGGAAAGTCGTACGGTGCTTGGCAGCTTGTCAACTAAACCACAGAGGGTGAGATTGAAAAGAGTTGGGCTAAGCACTCCGCCTTGAGGGACGCCTCGGCTACCGTAATGCTCGGATGTCGGGCCATTTTCTGTGTGCACGTAGAATGGTCTCCTCTGTAAGTAGCTGCACGCCCACATATATATCTTACCAACAAGTCCGACGGCTTCTAACGTGCTAAGGATGGCTTCATGGGTGACATTATCATAAGCCCATTTAACGTCTAGAGACAGAGCAGCAGATAGTCGCTTACAGGCCTTTTATTGCACAAATGTTATCAAGTTAACAACGTTGTCTGTTGACGAACGGCCACGTCTGAATCCGGCTATAGCATCTCGGTAGATTTCATAGTACTCTAAGTACCATTCCAGACGTGTTAAAAACATTCTTTCCATTGTTTTTCTGACACAGCTGGCAAGTGCGATCGGACGGTTTGAGGAAATGTCCAAAGGCGACTTGCCAGCGTTGAGAAGTGGAATAAGGCGAGTTGACTTCGATTCTTGCGGAACCGTACCCGTCTGCCAGGAGTCGTTGTACAGGAGCAAGAGTGCCTTCCCAGCTTGGTCTCCTAGGTTACACAGGGCACGGTATGTAATGCCGTCAGGTCCTGGCGCTGAAGAACGCCTGCACAAAGCCAGCGCAGCTTCTAGTTCTTCCACTGAAAAAGGGTATTCCATGCGGGGATCGCGTGAGAACAGTGGGTTGTCGAGCGTTCCCGTACCCGTTCCATCGGAATTTGTTTCGCCAGCAATCTTTCTGCAGAAAGATTCAGCGACGTCAATATCTCTACATTGTAGATGGAGTGCCAGAGCTTTAAACGGGCGGCGCTCACCAGAGGTTGTGCGAAGGCCACGAACAGTCCTCCATATAAGGGACAAAGGTTTTCGCGGATCCAGGGACTCGCAAAAGGATACCCATTATCGCGAAGCCAGCTTGTTCATGTGATGCTGTATTTTCTTTTGTGTTCGTCTAGCCAATCTCAAATCATAATTGGACTTATATCTTCGCTCCGCACGATGGCGAATTGCTCGAAGTTTCGCTAGTTCGATGTCGAAATCGGTGCGCGAAGAACTCTTCAAAAGAAAATGCGTGGTTGTTTGTATGGCATCCTTTATCGCGCCCTGTAGGTTATAGGAGGTGCCGTCACGACAACAGTCTTCCATTATTATTTTGCATTTAGGCCAATCGGTGCTCAGGACGGTTCTGGAGGACTTGGAGCTAGTCAAACCTTCGATCTTCAAATAGGTTGGGATGTGGTCGCTAACCCGTGTTTCTAAATCGGAAAACCAGTGCACTCTTCTCGAAAGCGACCGTGAAACGAAGGTTAGGTCCAAGCAGCTGCTATACGCTGATCCACACAGATAAGTAGGGCTTCCATCATTTGACAAGCAAAATTCAAGTTAATAGGCAAAGGACACCAACTTTCTGCTTCTAGAGTTCACTTTGGAGCTTCCCCATAGGTAATGGTGGGCGTTAAAGTCACCAGTGAGCACTCACGGCTGTGGAGTCGATGTCAAAATTCCCCGTAAGCGCTCACAATCGAGACGGCTTGTTGGAGATAAATAGGCTCCATGAATTGTGAACGTGAGCTTTTTCTTCTTCACTGTTAAGCAAACGTATTGATTTCCTTCGTCGGGAGGCACTGGGTGATGTACATAAGTCAAGCCGCAGCGTATAAACACAACAACCTTGCTGCACTCTCCGCGGGTAGAGGACATAAAGCACTCATACCCGGACAGTCTGATAGGAGCTGACAGGTTGGGCTTGTAAATCACGATAATGGGGAATCGGTGCGTAAAGACAAACTGTCTAAAGTCGGACATGCGTGACTTAAGCCCTCTGGCGTTCCAATGAAAGACAGATGCATTCTTGACCTCCTCTTGAAACGACGGCAATTCTCGGGCCGTGGTTTTACCATAGAACCACAAGCACCGGACTCAAGGTGTCACGCACCAGCAGTGCGCTCTGTGCCGACGGGGTTTTCATGCTGCTCAGTAGAACGCGCCGGCGTCCGTAAGTGACTTCAGCATCGCTATGACTTGGTGATCCTCAGTCGTCGTCACATCCGCGGTTCGTGAGGTCATTGAGAGCGGCGCAATTTAATGTGACTCCGATGCAGGTTGTGCTCGTGGAAGTGTAGGCCACTCTCCAGGAGGTGCGCGTCTTGCCCCTTTCTTCGTATTCGCGGTATCTATCTTTCTGGAAGTTGGCGTTGATATGGTAGCCGCTTTGCCGGAAGATGGCGTATATCATTCAGTAGATGTAACTCTTCGTGATACTCTTCGGTGACGATGTCGTCGTCGCCTGAGAGTAGCGGCAGCCTCTCTTGTGTGTTGAATGGTCCAGTACCATACGTTTGAGTACTGCTCGCTCGTTCCTCACCCGCGGGCAATCATTGGATGAGGCCTCATGAGTACCATGGAAGTTACGGCACTTTAACACAGTTGCGCGGCAGGCTTCTGCTGAATGAGATTAAGCGCACCGTGGGCACATGAGGTTATTCCTACAGACATATTTTACGTGTCATTTGTAGCATTGCAGGGGCTTCGGCACGTATGGGGGGATTGTATGGCAGACGTGGCCAACTTTGACGTGTGAGGGAAGGCTGTCTCCCTCAAACCACAGCTTCAGGCAACGTGTGTTGCCAAGTCTTGTGATGTGCGTGATAAGAGTGCCTTCTTTAGTTGGCTTTATTAATATAGGTAAGTCGTCAGTTGGTACAGAAATATCGACATCATAAATGATGCCGACAGTGCCATTGCAGCCTGTAGGTATCATGGATCGCACTTGTACTTTGTCTATCTCCGTTACGTGGCCGCAGGCTTTGCAGTGCACTACGGTGTAGAACATCTACTGCAAGGACATTCTTCCATGCATTTATTCTCACGTCCTTTATCTCGTTTAGCGCGATTCCCTCAAGAAACCCAGAAAGGACGTGCCTGTTTAGGAGTCGCAGATTGGACACTGGGTCCACAGGCATGAAGAGCATAGTGTACGGCCAGCGCTGTGGTTTTGTCTTCACAGTGGAGACACTTGGCGACGATGACCTCTGTAGCAGTCTTCCTTTTGTGGTCCGGCTCATGACAAGTGTGAAATCGTCGTCCGACGAGTTGACGCTGTCCGAGTATAACTCGGTTGGCTCGCTGTCCGTGTCACTTGACGCATTTACAGGTTTCCTGGACGCGACCCCACGTGATGGCTTGGCTCCAGGAAGGTGTTCGAGGGCTTCTTCATCCATTGCCGCAACAAGGGAGCGGCAGCTCCCAGAGTTCGGAAAGAAACAAATCGAGACAAAGGCACAAGCGTTCTATGATATAGTAACTTCGTCGTTGTGAAAAAAATGGTACAAGACAAAAGGAAAACAATATCATTACGTTTGGTAAAAGGAGTCGTCCTCGGGAAAACGTCGTACTACTTTCACATTCATCCACGTGGGCATACCTAAGTGCCCTTGACTTTTTACAGCCAAGCTTCCTTCATACCCTGGACCCTAATTTACAACTCCGTATTCCGTCCCACCTTCCACGACGTAAGTGCACCCTTCTAGTCCGTCAATGGCTAGGAGTAGCATTTTCAAATGCCTACTCCTTTCTTATCGGAATGGCCAACAGCCGTGCCAACAGCCAGCCAACAACAGCCGGCCAACAGCCTTATCGAATGGCCAACAGCCGTGCGCGTGCGTGCGTGCGTGCGTGCGTGCGTGCGTGTTTTCCCGCCTACCTGGGTTCCTGGGTAGTCCATGATCAAATGGGTACCACATTTAGCTGCGGCGCTGAGGGAACAGGGTTCGTAACAAAGCGTCGGACCAACTACGGGGCAATGTGTTTACATGTGCCAGTCTTCAACAAACTACTCTCATGCTCACATGAGTCACTGTAGGCGAGGGACTGGATAGGTACCCCTGTTGAACGAAACTGTGGGAGGGCAGCACGATGTAGCCGCCGTAGCCACGGTTTATTTAGGCCGGCCAGCCATGGTGCCCCAGAATCTCAGTAGCGGCCGACATCGCAGCCGCTGCGCGCGAGCCCTCTTCTTCTTCGCCGGCATTGGAGGCAATAGTCAAAACTATTTGACGCCGACTTGGAACACTGAATATAAAAAGGTTTAACTGAGATTGCTAAAACTAGCGTGTGCCACTTAGTCTGTACTGGTCTTCAAATAACCTCTTTAATGCGAACCTTGGTCACCGGGTATGTGCTAGTGGGTACGTGCTGCTCTTCAATGAACGTCTTTGACGCCAACTGCGGCTACCAGATATCTGCCAGTGGGAATGTGCCACTCTAGAACCACGAAAACGGAGCCTTAAATTTCTCCTACGCCGAACGGAATTGAACCCACGTCACAAGCGTTCCTCATGGACAGCAATCCGAAGATTTAGCAGGCTGTGCCACAAATGTGCGCTAGGTGCCAGGTGTGTGCCGCTATTCACTGAACCTCTCGCCAACTTGGTTCAGTGACTATGTGCCACTGGCCACGGGGCAAGGGAGGGAACAATCCTCAGCGTTCGCACGCACCTGCGCGCCACACTTGGCGTCTCGGAGGACGCGTGCGGACTTCTTGGCAGCACCACTGGATGACACACCATGTTGAGAAAGATGCGCGAGTGGGTAGCCCGGTTGCCGCACTACGCGTTTCTCAGCGTTCGCACGCACCCGCGCGCCATGCATTTCGGAGCCCACGTGCAGCCTTCGCAGGCGGCTGCGCTGAACGGCGCCGAGTGTTCCTAGGGAAACGTGAAAGAGGAATTACAGTGCAGTACACGCGTTATTCGGTAATATGTCGTGTCGCTACATTGATTCAATGCTAAACGCATTACAGTCGACATTTCTCTCTGCCAATTTTACAAAGCTAGTTCCGATTGCATTGCCTGATGTAATTCTACACCCATATGTCCCGCAATACTACAGCCTGAGCCCTGAAATTGACCTACACATACTTAGTCTCATGAACCTTGCTTCCGATTCTGCCTGCAAGCCTTTTCAAGTGATAAGACGAGCTTACTGGTTGTTTAAATTTGCCTTCAGCAAGCGCTTGTAAAGAGAAGTTATTCTTTTCAGAATCCAGCGCGACTAAGAAGCTCCCCAGCACTATCTGAGGACGAGCTTCGTCGCTTCTCACAGCTGCGGGTGCGGCATGTAAAAGCAAGCCACCGTAAAGAATCTGTGCCGTAGGATTCCGCACACGGAGAGTATGACAAAGAGGTGTGTGCATTGAGAAACAACGAGAAAAGAACGCACACGGCTAGCACAGTGCCGGTCTCGGTTGCGACCCGGCTCGGTGAGTTCGTCTGCCGGCGCAGAGACCGCAGAAAGCGACGCTGCCTTGCGTGAGAATTGATTGGAAGCGAGGTGGGAAGCGCAGCACCTGTCTAAAGAGAGAAGAGAAACAGAGCTCAAAAATGCAACTCTGCTGCTTCGTGGACGTTCTCTCATTGCGTAAAGGCTCCCCCCCGTCATCCACCTCCACCCGGCACTATCCCTGCTCTTTTCTGCTTCTTCGACTCCATAGCGTGTTCCAACACTCCTGATTTACTTGATTCTTCGCTCCCACCCTCGACGTGTTCAACCTCATATTTCCTCCATTCTTACCTCCCACGCTCCTTCTCCTAACTTTCTTTCTTTCTGATTTAGTTTTAAGCTGCCTTTGAAAGCTCGCTGTTCACATCATCCTCACGGGTCCTCTGTACTCCTCTGAGCAGTAAATTTCTGTTGGACGAAAACAGCGAAAAAAAAAATTATTCTGCTAGACAATCTCACACCCTCACGGAAATTATGGCTCGAAGGAAAGTTCCACCCCTATTTTCCTCTTGTCATTGAACGACATATAAAAACATGCCCTGGTCCACCACAATTCCCTTTGCTAGACGCGTAGCGCCACAAACCAGCGGGCTCACTGCGCCCTTCCATCTTTCTTTTTTTCTTGCTCTTCCATGTCACCGACGAAACGTTCATTGCTATACACAAACCCGGGCTGCACGCGCTCAGTGAAAGGTGCGTGCTCCAGCCAGTGAGCTGTATAGACGCGACTGCGAGTGAGTTCGCGAGCGCGCGATCCTCCATGTATTATGTATGGACGTTCGTGTCGTTCTCGACGTTTCATGCCGCTCCCATGGCGCCCGCTTTGCCGCCGTTCCGTGAACTCCTGTGGCTCTTTCCTCTGCGCCCAATGCCTCCTCTCCCTCGTGAGCAGCACGAAGCAGGACGCGTGTGAGATATAGGGGAAAAGCACCGCTCGTACATTTCGCATGACGTGCCGTTTCAGTTTGCGTTTCCAGCACGCGCGCTCGCGCGTCCGCTCTGCCACACGTATTCATCAGGAGGCGTGGTCTGGCGCACGACTGCATAGACATTTTCGCGTGCGCTTTCTTTCTCGCTAGCTCGCAGGCGAGCTCTTGGAGCCGCTTTGTCGGTCGCTGTCTTCACGCCTGCAATTACGCCCTGTCTGCATAAATGTCCTCGCACGCTGAGCGCCCATTCGTAATGCAAGAATAGATGTTGGGTGTTAGTGTCCGAGAAGTGAATACTTATCTGACTAGGAAAACCATGACAAAGAGAACTAACGGACAGCGACAAACTTCTGAATGTGTAGTGGCAATAAAGGTACGGCTTGCATTGCCGAGAGGACATGACTGATATTCTACTGCACAATATGAGTGAACATATATATATATATATATATATATATATATATATATATATATATATATATATATATATATATGTATATATATCAGAGAAGTTTCGTTTGACAAGGTCATCTAGACATAGCTATGCAAGAAGTACACGATAGAGTTGAGGGGGATAAGAAAGACATTGCCCATTGCCGTTTAACACGCCCAAGTCGAAAGGAGGCATTTTCGGGTGGTTTCATCTCCGTTGCTGTCAAGTTTAAGGCGTTCAATCATCCAAGCTGAGGACCAGAGCCGTGAAACTTGCACAGCAAATTTGGGGCTCATTCGGCAGGAATGATAACTCATGGGATCGCAGATGTAGAGTTAATTCTTGCTCAAGGCGTGTATTTTCTACTACGTTTGCTAAAAGCTTTCTATAGTATTTGTGAATGAATGTGTGCCAGTGCAATCTAAGCGTGCAACTTATTCTATCACATCAATGGAATCAAAACTGAAACAAAGTAAGATATGCATTGGAAAAGGAGTAAATAACAGAATCCTCAATTTGTTCAAAAGCGGGAAAAAAAAGATGCTTGCTCTCCCATAATCGAAAGTAGATGTAAGCATGAAATGGCTACCGGCAAAGCAGATTGGTTCGAGATGATACTAGCCACAATGTTAAAAAGGGTGTAGTGCATGTTCACAACGGCACAGCCCACCGCACCACACCGCACCATGCCATATTTTCACTGGACCTTATGGACATATACAGAACCTCATTGCAAACCTCGTCGCGATCCAACAGCCATCTGCGGTGCACCGGATGCTACCGGCGCTGCCAGTCAACACCCTCTCAATATTAAGAGGGTGTTGTGCCAGTGCACCAGACCAACACCTTCTCAATATCGCCGGACGCGCCGCGGACACCACGGACTGCTGGCGTAGAAACCAGCACAGGCAACTCTGTATCAGCGTCAAAAGATGACGATCAAGTGTACAGTGCCCTGTATCTGCCTTTTGGACGTCGCTAGTGGAAATTATAAATGAAACTCCAACGTACTAGAAGTTACAACTTGAATGGTATTATTAACAAACATTTCGAAGAATTCGGAAGCAATATTTTTCGTAACTTATTTGTGAAGTCTCTTGCGTATGTAATGAGGTCTTGACTGGTTACCCGGATGATTTGGATCTGTTCACGTAACTTGCCCGGATGTTCTCGTTTGAGTGCCCGGATAACGGTTCTGGCTTTTCGCTCAAGGTCACTTGAAGGCAGCCGACAAAGGGAGCTAAAAGCATTTCATGCTTAAAACACACACACACACACACACACACACACACACACACACACACACACACACACACACACACACACACACACACACACACACGCGCGCGCGCACGCATGCACGCACCCAGTGCGTTCATCTCTTTCATCGTTCTCCTTAGTTGTAGCTATTGTAAGGAAGATAACGAATGTGCGCACAGAGTCCGCAGCATCGGCAGCATCAAGCGCGCAGCAGAGGCTCGAGCTTGGGAACTGCTCGGTGCATCCTAGAACAGGCGGTCTCTACGAACCCCAATAAGTTTCCTTTATGAGTCGTGGAGCCGTGCGGGGTAACGTCCTATTATACCATCCTGGAACTCCGTTCTCGGACGCTACCCTCCGCCATGCCGAACGTCGACCAGCAGACTCTTCCATCGCCACCCGTTGTTGCGTACTCCAGGGTAGCGTATCGTACTGCTGCCGAGAAGTAGCGGCGCCTTCCTATCGAAGCTCGACCGATGTTACTTATTGGGTATCGTGGCGTTGTCGGCGGGCTGGAGGCATCCGGTAGAACATGGCGACCAAACAAGGGGGAGACGATTTCTAGAGCGAAACTTGCGTGGTTTATTCAAATGTGGATGAAAGAAAATGAGAAGAGCATGAAGTCATCAAAAGTACATTTCGGAGCCCCTTAAATAGGCTCTCTACAATCGTGGGCGGGATCTTGCTTCTGTCGATGTCACGTGACCGGCCCAGTAAGAGGGCCCCTCCTCCTTGGTTATACCTAGCCTGCTGAAAGGAAGAAGTCGTCCCGCCTCCTGGAATTGTAGACGCCTGTCCGCCTCTTGTGCGCGTTGTGGGTTCGTGGAAGTTATATTTTAGGTCCAATTCGAGGAAAGGGCCTTTCTAAGCTCGCACACACACACACGCACACAAAAGAGGCCTGTACACTGCGGGGCTTCCGGCCGACAGGTAGACACTCGAAACGGTCATGACGAATTAGGAAGTCACGCTTCATTTCAACGAGGCCTGGTGGAAGAAGGTCGGGTGAGAGAAAGTTCTTTGTGCGCCAGGTGCGGGACGCCAACCATCGCCTCATTTCGACGAAGATGGTCGGATGAAATTCCTTTCTCCACGTGGTGTCAGACGCCAACCCTAACACCGTCCCTTGCGCTGGTACCGTTCGCCAGCGGGAGCCTCCTATCTTCAGCGGAACCGACGACAACGACGTTGAAGAGTGGCTGTCGTCCTACGAACGGGTGAGCGTGCACAACAAATGGAATGACTCAGACAAACTGGCTTACGCATCATTCTACCTCACCGGCGTGGCCAGTCTCTGGTTCAGAAATCACGAGAGGGATATCCGAACGTCGTCAGCGTTCAAGACGTCAATTACAGAAGTATTTGACCGACCCACCGTCAGGAAACTCCGAGCCGAGCAGCGTTTGCGTACACGCGCACAGGACACGGGCCTGACATTCACCAGCTATATAGAAGACGTTCTAGATTTGTGCAGGCGCGTGAACGCTGCCATGACGGAAGCGGAAAACATCAAGCACGTCATGAAGGGAATCGATAATGACGCGTTCCAGGTGCCTCTGGCCAAGGACGCGCGCACTGTTGGCGACGTCATCAGCTTGTGCCAGAGCTATGATGAATTACCTAAGCAGCGAGCTCTGACAAGGCGACATCCCACACCGAATGCGGCGTCACTCTGCAGCCTGACCCCCGGCCCAGAACAAGCCTCCCTGATGACCCAAATCAAGGATTTCGTCCGTGAAGAAGTCGCACGATAGCTATCTCTGGTGTCAATCACTCAGGCCAGCACTTTGCCGTCTCATCTCCGTAACGTGATCCATGAAGAGGTCGCGGAAGCGCTGCCGGCTGTTGACCAGCAGGATGTCGTGACTACACCAGTCACTTATGCTACGGTTGCTGCAATGGCCCCTCGGACTGTGCCCGTGTGTCGCTTCCAGCAGCCTGTGCACCGCCCTTTCCCTCCCATCCCCTGGACCACCACTGACTCGCTAACCCGTGGCGTACGCCGGACAATCGCTCTATATGCTTCGCATGTAGGTATCCCGGTCATGTCGCAAGGTTCTGCCGCCGCCGATCGCAGGCGTTCGATGACGATCGCCGAGCGCCCTATGTGCTCCCTGATTCAAGTGCGCCTTACCCATCAACCCATCACCAGCTCGCTCCCAGACTGATCGCCGTCCTCGCTTCGAACGCTTCCGACCCCCCTCCCCACGTCGCTGGTCGCTTTCCCCTATGCATCGACGAGCCGTCTCTAACGAAGAGGGAAACTAGACGGCGCAGTTCCTGAGGCGAAAACTGGGCAAGTGTCGACATGCCGAAGTCCTCCTCCTTTACCTGCCAATGTCATTGATGTGTTTATCGAAGATATCGCTACGGTCGCCCTCAACGATACCGGTGCCGCTATTTCTGTTATGGATGCCAGGTTTTGCCGTTCGCTTCGTAAAGTGACGACGTCTCTGTCAGGATTGTCGCTTCGAACGGCGAGTGCTCAACCCATTTGCCCTACCGCTGCTTGTACTGCCCGTGTGACCATACGGTCCGTTTTGTACACAATTGAATTCATAGTTCTTTCATCGTGCTCCCACGCCGTTATTCTGGGATGAGATTTTCTCTTACGCCACAATGCTATCATCAATTGCGCTCGGGCTGAGAGTGAACTTTCCCACCTTGGTGACCTGGGCTCCGTCGATGCTCATCCTGCCGCTAAAATTGTCGTGAAAGAAGACACCTGTATTCCCCCGTGCTCTTCAGCATTCGTACCAGTCTTCTGTAGTACCATATCCGACGGGACGGTCTTCTTCATGCCCTCTCATCACTTTGTCACCTGAAAAGCGCTTCCTTTGCCCTTTGCAGCTCTTGACCTTGCCACCGGTGTCAGCACGATGCCCATTTACAATTATCTTTCATCGCCGCAATCATTGCTCCGCCGCGAATGCCTTAGATACGTCGAGTCGGTCGATTCAACACGAATTGTCTCCGTCCTCGACGAAGTGCCTTCTACTGCCGTCCATAAACTGAATGCCCTCTCCGTATCCGACTCAACATCGACTGGTGTGTTCAGCCGATTCATCGCCGAAGATCTGACGCATTCGCAGCGATCTCAACTTCTCGCAATCCTTCAGCACTTCCGCCGTTCTTTCGACGTTTCGCAAACATCTCTTGGCCGTGCATCGACGGTCGAGCATTACACTCACCGCTGCGACAAAGACCATATCGCGTGTGCGCTACGGCACGTCGCGTCATTGCAGACCAGGTCGATGACATGCTCCATCGAAGCGCCATTCAATCTTCCCAAAGCCCATGAACCTCTCCCGTGGTCCTCGTCACAAAAAAAGACGGCTCCATCCGCTTCTGTGTTGATTTTCGGCGGTTGAACAAGATCATGCTGAAGGACGTCTCCCCATTACCATTACCACGCATCGATGATGTTCTGGACTGTTTGCATGGAGCCGAGTTTTTTTCGTCGCTGGATTTGCGGTCAGGCTACTGGCAGGTTCCGATGACAGAGGTCGATCGCCCGAAAACTGCCTTTTTTACACCGGACGGCTTGTATGAATTCACCGTCACGCCTGTCGGACTTTGGAACGCACCTGCTACGTTCGAAAGAATGATGGATAATGTTTTGCGTGACCTCAAATGGAAAATCTCTTTGCTATCTTCACGAAATTGTGGTGTTCGCCCCTGATTTCGCAACGCACCTGCTCCACCTCAAGCACGTACTCACTTGCTTGACCAACGCCGGGTTGCAACTTAATCTGAAGAAGTGTCGATTTGCTGCTCGTCAGCTCACAATTTTAGGCCATGTTGTGTCAAAAGAGGGCATTGGCGCAGATCTCGAGAAGCTACGTGCTGTTACTGCGTTCCCAAAACCTACCACTATGAAAGAGCTACGCAGTTTTATCGGCCTCTGCTCTTACTTCCGGCGATTCGTTCGAAACTTTGCGTCAATTATATCGCCTCTCACGCAGCTCCTTGGTGGCGCTAGAGATCTCTCATCATGGTCTCCAGCGTATGCCGACGCCTTCACAACCTTGCACCGTCTTCTCACGACGCCACGCATTCTTTGCCATTTTGACCCTCAAGCGCCAACCGAAATCCATACCGATGCAAGCGGTATAGACCTTGGCGCTGTGTTGGCACAGCGTCAACCTGGCCACACAGAATACGTCATCGCATACGCGAGTCGCACGTTAACCGAGGCGGAGAACAATTACAGCGTTACAGAAAAGAAGTGTTTGGCCAATGTGTGGGCGCTTGGCAAGTTTCGCCCATATTTATACGGCTGATCGTTTGACGTAGTGACCGACCACCGCGCACTATGTTGGCTGTCGATGTTCAAAGATCCATCGGGCCGCCTTGCCCGCTGGGCATTGCGAATCCAAGACTATGACATCCGCGTGGTTTACCGTTGCGGGCGAAAGCACTCCGACGCTGACGCGCTATCCCGATCGTCGCTTCCCCCGAAGGCCTGTCACAACTCCTCCGGCGAGTGCACATTATCCTCTCTGGACGTTGACACTATCGCTGCAGCACAGTGTAATGATCCCTGTACTGCATCTCTGCTCCACCTTCTCTCGGATAGGTCGAAAGTTCCGGCGTCACGTACGCTTCGGCGCCAAGTTCCTCATTGTGTCATTCGAGACCAGCTACTATATCGACGCACCTATGCCCCAGAGGGAGGCACCTGGTTACTCGTCATTCCGAGAATCTTGCGATCAGAGCTCTGCTCCTCGTTGCACGTCGACCCTCAGTGTGGCCACACGGGAGTCTTCAAGACCTACAAAAGACTTCGACACTGCTATTACTCGCGGGGAACGTAGAATTTCATTCGAAAATTCGTCCGCTCTTGTCATGAGTGCCAACGCCACAAAGCGCCACCGCACAAGTCCGCTGGTAAACTCCAGCTTTTACAATGCCCATCCCGACCATTTGATCGCGTGGGCATAGATCTCTACGGGCCAATTCCGTTGACTCCTACCGGTAACAGGTGGATAATAGTTGCGGTAGACCAGTTAACCCGTTATGCGGAGACTGCTGCTCTACCAAATGCTACAGCGCAGGAGGTCGCCAATTTATAACTTCGCCGTTTTCTCCTTCGTCATGGAGGTCCACGTGAACTTTTAAGCGACAGAGGCCGGGCCTTCTTATCGGAAGTCATCGAACAACTGCTTGCTGAATGCGCCATTGTATATCGTAAATGTGCTGCTTATCACCCACAAACTAACGGTACCACGGAACACTTTAATCGAACTCTTCGTGACATGCTCGCCATGTATGTCTCACCTGATCACTCTAACTGGGACCTAGTTCGTCCGTTTGTCACCTACGCCTACAACACCACGACTCAGACCACTACTGCATTCTCACCCTTTTACCTTCTTTACGGTCGTCATCCTTCGCACACAATTGACACCATTCTGCCCAACCGGCCGGACCCATCCGAATGCCTGCCGATCTCGGAAGCTGCCAGACGCGCCGAGGAATGTCGACAGCTGGCCCGCCCATTCACCTCGGACGGCCAGAACCGTCGAAAAGCCGTTCACGATGCCCGGAACTCGTCTCCCACTTTTCTCCCGGGCGCTCTCGTCTGGTTGTTAGTGCCACACCACACGCCTGGGCTCGCTTCAAAACACCTTCCGAAGTACGACGGGCCATACCGCGTTCTCGAGCGAACATCATCCGTTAATTACCTGGTTGAGCTGCTAACGCCGCCGTCCGACATGCGACGTCGTAACCGCAAAGTCCTTCACGTTCAGCGTCTCAAGCCGTATTACCATTCTACCGTCCTTCCAGAAAACTAAGTCGCCAGGATGGCTCCTTTATTTCCGCGGGGCCATTGTAAGGAAGATAACGAACGCGCGCACAGAGTCAGCAGCATCGGTAGCATCAAGCGCGCAGCAGAGGCTCGAGCTCGGGAACTGCTCGGTGCATCCTAGAACCGGCGGTTGCTACGAACCCCAATAAATCTCCTTTCGCGATTTTTTCTTTCGCGAATGCAAACCAACAAGATCGGTATCAAATTTCATTAAAGCTCCATATTTCTACGCTAAAGACTTAGACTTATAGCATGAAAACATGAAAAGCGTTCACGTGCGATTTTTACGCAAATTTTCTGTCCCATGATTTGAGCCATCCTACTGCATGATTTTGCGGAACTCTGGGAATTCGGCAAGCATCCGAACAGCTGTTAACATAAGGCTTAGGTGGCACAGCCATTACAGCTTAAGTGCACGGACCGACGGACAAAATACATGAACTTCATTTCTTAAACCACGGCTGGTTTTTGCGTCAAAATGTTTCTTGCCTTACATCGCACAAGAACAGCGCCAACAAATTTACTAATAATTACACGAAAACTTAAAGTTCTCGCCAAAGACAATGAATGGTTCACCGCACTAACGTTCATTATGTAAAGAAGCACGCTTTACAGGAAAAAAAGTGACTCGTTTTTAGCTGCGCAAATTGTTTCCAATGTGGCGGTATTAGAAAGGAGAGAAAACAAACAGCACGACCTAGTGTAATAATATTAACTACATGACTACGCAAAGCATGATGATATAGATGCGCTGACTGAGAACGAAGGCTCGGATAAATGACGCCAAGGTTGGCGATTGAGCAATTGCCCTCAAGCTCTCAGTGGACATAAACTAGCTTGCACGCGAACAACTAAATGGAATTTAATATGGCAGATATTATTAAGGCGAAAGCCTTAGGTGTCTATGTTGGCAGTACCATTGGCGGTAACTTTTGACAACCTGTGCGGTTACGAAAACTGTAGACGCCGCCACTAGCAAAATCACGTCAACAAATGGTCGGAGTGAAGTCACATTTCTCAGGGAGGTTCCTGTAAACAAAGTAAATTAGTGTCTTAGAAAAGAAAATTTTGCGCACTTAGGTCTGGGTGGGAATTGGGCCCATGCCTCTTCAGTGCGAGATGAGCACGCTTTCCTGAAGCCACGGCTGCTCCACGGTTCTGGCTCACTAAAGGTGTGCCTAGTGCATGCCTGAGTGCACACTTCACGTGGCTACGGAGACGCGCTCGTGCCTCTGCTCGAGCGTTCGTCGTCGTCTTCTTCCACAGCTAGCTCGGACGCCGCTCGTCATGCCAGCGTTCCCATACTTCCACTCCCTCTGCGAAGGCGCTGACCGCACTGGCTTACAACCAGTAGGTGCAGCGATTTCGGTGAGTTCTGTCGTGCGTTCTGATGGACAGTTGCCACAATTCTTCTTAAACGTACCTTAATCGTGACAAAAAATTTGCCAAATTTGAAATCAGGTTTTCGCCCTAACGTTTTATAAACGTGTAGCGCTTGCTTAATTTTTATTCTAATCTATGTCTTTGTAATTTTAGAATCATGTCTTCATGAACCGCCATGCAGTTCTGAAAAGAAAATCTGGAGGACCCTTGAGCTTCGCCTTTCAGAGTGGAACGCGATAGCATTGAAGGACCTGTGACTGCTTCTCACGCTTCCCGGCAAAAGCAGCTTATGAAACCGTAATGTTTATACCGGGAAACGCTGGCGGCGAACGCTATGCACGAAGGCGAGTTTTCTGATAGAAACGCGTCCTCTTGCGTGAGCTGATCCCGGATGTACTGCCCAGCCGCCCCAAAAATATTACATCATCTTCAGGTTTCTGTTACTGTTTCGTAGATTTAATATATAAGCCTGAGAAGATCTAACATAAAAGGCATGCTCTGTCGGTGTTTTTTTGAAGGCATTTGTTTGTGGGCTGTCATTCTCAAAATTCCGAGGAATAACTTCGTCAAGAATGTAAGACAAGACGTGAGCAACTTCAGTGATAGAATGGTGTGACAATATAACCCGAATATGCCGCATGGCATACAGGAAAACATACCACATATGTTTACCTGAATATATGCGGAAATTTTCGCTCACAGACAACTCCATCGACGCCGACACCGGATTTTCGGCGACACCGGGCCTTTGACCCTTTCGGCTTAAAATCTAATACGTTCACCCAAGAGGTCATTAGCATGTATTGCTCAATAAGGAATGTAGTTTGGGTATTTGTAGCTCTGTTTGTGGGCGAGGCGTGTGTAATTGCGTGGAGTGAAGGGTAAGAGCAGAATAATGCAGGAAGCAAAAGGCTGGGCAATTTCATAGTGAATATATCACCTAATTGACATCTTAGGCCTGCGCGGGCCACACCAAATTTTTGCAAGGTTGCGTTAAACCAAGAATACACTTGTGCGTCCTGCCAAGCACTTACTTCAAGGCAGTTGTTTTGATTATCACGGTCTAGTAAATGTATGATTATTGCAATTGTCCTAAGCGTTTTTCCAATTAAATATCTGCACTACTTTCAAGCAACACCAAGAATACATAACACAACATATGAAAAGCAGACAAGCTATATTTCTTTACATATTTCACCGCATAATATAAATAAATTAGGTAGGTACCTTTGTTGAATATTCTTTCTTATTTGTCGCTACTTACTGGATAATACAAGTTCTCTCTGCCTGACCACGCACTACGCGGGCCACAAGTGCAATGATGACCCTAGTAACAATAGTCGCGACTGGATGTTAACACTGGGTTCGCGCAGCATCAGGACAGCGGCATCTGGGGAAAAAGAGGAAAACTGGATGACCGACGAAACTGGTGTTGGGCACGCTAAATCTGCTGAGGCAGGTGTCTTCTCTTTACGGGATAGCAAATTCGGATATTTTCGTTGGAAGAGTGTTGCTTGTTCGTTTCATGACCAGTTATATTATTCGCCGACACTTGTGCCCCGACTCGCAGTCTGCCGTCTTCTTCCGAGCGCCCGCACGTCGTCGTCTCCGTGCGCGCGAGCGAGATAGCCGCGCTACAGGCTCGCCCTCGCGACGGCGGCGTGGGCGGTTGTAAACGCGAACGGCGCTGTTCCCCGCCGGCAGCAACGACGTCCCCGCGTGCGCGTTCCCGCTGACTCGACGGCGCGCCATCCTCGTTTTGCCCCCTTCGTTACTGCCGGACGACAGCGAGCAGCCGCCGGAAGGCGCGAGCGAGTTATGTGCCTCCATTCTTTCTGCACAATCTACTCCGCGCCGTTCCTGCTGCGGCTCCTCGACCAAACGCTCGTGCGCTTGTGCTTTAGCGCTCCTTAGCTCGTTCTCACACTACGCGTTTCGCTAGAACTATGCACCAGGGCGAAAGCTGAAGACCTCCGCCACCTGCCTCATCTCAGCTCAATTTTTCAAGAGTCAGCGTCGGCGACTTAAAGCGACACAGCAGCAAATATCTAAGGACTACGCAGCCCAAGTTTACGTCTGCGTTTTTTGCGTGATGCACTGCCGTGACATGAGGTTACGCTGGTGACGCGAGCTGATCAGGAAGTGGATTCGCAAATGGTTTATTAAGGAGTGTACCTTACAAGCGATTACCAAACAGCATCTCGCAAGGCGCGTTCGTTGTCTGCTTCTTTTTCGAGTCCAAACGTCCTTTTCTGCATCATTCTGTATACCGTCTAGTGTACGTTACTGCTAAATAAGTAACAAGTAAACAAGAAATCTTCATATAATGATTCAGCACTCCTCTGCTATGTTTTCCCTATTGTCTATTCGGCCTGCCAGTTTAACCAGCATGAGGAGGCACCACCCAAGCTGGAGAGGTTCCCGCGCGGGAACGTATTCGTGTGTTAGTTTCTTTATTAGCCGAGTAGAGCCGGCTTACAGCTCCACGAACACTGCACCGCTTTAGGCGGACAGGACTCGCCGTGGCGGCTTTCGCCTCTCGTAGGGAGATTCTCGGGGAACGGAAAAGAAATAACAAAAGCTGTACTCAGAAATATTAAATTGGGAGTCGGTACGCAAGCGTTCGCCATTACTCGTGCTTGCCTGTTCCCTCTTTCGTTTTGATTTCCTTTCGTTTTGTTTCATCTGAGCAAGCCCGAAGCAATGCCTCGCGTGCAGTGTCGAATGTTCTCGCTCTTCACTGTCGGCCTTACAACCACTGGGGCGTCGTTCTCCTCCAAGTGCCCGACAGGGAAGCAGCTTGAACCTATAACATAAGCTCGCCGCATGTTTTCTTTCTTGCGTAGCAAGGCATATCGTATCTTTTTCTGGGTTTGGCTAATGCTTTGTTGTTGCTGTTGTCTTTTTCTTCCCTTTACTCCCAACCAAACCCGTTCTGTCTTACGCATCTCTGGAAACGCAAGTTGCCTGGCTTTCATCGCAAGTTTTGTTTTACGCTGGTTCTTTTCTAAGCTCTACGTTCTCTCGGCTTCCTCTACATTTCCCGGGCACACATACAGGCAGATGGGCTCTTGGTTTCTACATGTCGCTTGTTTATTTGCCGCGCGTCTGTTTGGCAGAAATATAAAATAAACTGAAATTGCTGTGCGTCCGGTGCATTGTTTATCGGTGATGCGTGCTCCAGCTTATTTGTTTTGTAGCTACTGCCAACGATTGCCCGAAAGACGACTGCCAGCTCTTTCGCGGGAACCATAAGAACTACTGGGAGACAAACAGCCAGAAATGCACTTGGCTTTCTTTCGAGTGCCTCCGCTACGGCCGCCTTCCCGCCTACGCAAAACAGCTGTGCTTACACTTGTCTTCACGTGCTGGTTCACTATACTTCGGTTCTCTGCGGCTTTGGTAGCAGCGGGTCTCAGTGCGGCGGGTGTTTCTTTTTTTCTTCTCGTCTTTTTTTTTTAGTATGCTTGCTGTCGCGACCCTTCTATGTAATCGGCCGGGAAGCTCTTCCGGCTTCCTGTCATGCGAGCGGGAAATGGCCGTCTCCGAAGTGTGTCGCGCGAAAGTGAGTGGAACCGCCGCTTAGTCAACCGCTTTTGTGACGTGCCTAGCGGATACAGGAGGCATAAAAGCTTCGCAAATAAAGATGTGACTAACGGAGTATTTCACCATTTATCTGTTTTTTTCCCTTTTGTCCGTAATTATAACACTTCTGAGAAATATGTCCGTATTTCTTGCTCTCAACAGCAACGGCTGTATTATATTACCTGCGTTAAAAGAATGAACAAATTTCTGACACATACGCCGTTTTAAAGCGAAACTTTCTTTGCAACTGTCGTCGATTACAATTTTTACCGCTATTGTCAAATAACAGACAAAAATGACGCCTAGAAAGAGAGATATACATATAGAAGTAATGACGAGAATTTATCCTCGTTGCGCTTGAATCTATCACAAATATAGTAGCCTTGCTAAGACAGTTCGCACAATGTGCACATAAATGTACAGCCGAAGAACAACAAGCAGTCGAAAAAGTAATGATATATGACGGGTTTATCCAAACGACACGGCGTTGTGACAGTTGGTGATCTTCAGAATTGAATATGTTGTCAATACAGCATGTTGGTGCGGGTCAGGCGGCAAGAAAACAAGTTGGTATTAGCGTACCGTTGTTCTTCATTTTCTTTGTGGGGTCTGTTCCGCTGCCAAAATGTTCAAATCTCAATATGTTTCACACGCCCACATGCATATGGGAAGACTATTTTCTATTGGAAGACGTGAGAAGTCGACTTCAGAGAGCTTTTCGTCCATAAAAACTGTATAGCATCAGCTGCATGTTCGCCATGACGACTGGATGGCACTTGTTTTAAAGCGAAGCTTCTTCGCCTGTCATTTGATGGTTTCACTTTGGTCGGTCGGTCGGTCGGACTGTCGGTCGCTGGTCGGGTTCTCGCCGAGAATATTCCCCCTCACATTAAAAAAAAAGAAAGAAAGAAATGTCCCTCGGCGGGATTTGTACCTAGACCTCCAACCGCATCAGTCCGTTGCTCTAAACATCAGGGCACCATCGCTCTTTCTTTTTCTTTAATACATAAGAAACCCCGCATGGGCCCGCACAAAAAGAAATTCCATATCAGTACATCCTACACAAAACACCTAAAAAGAAGGCAAGCATAAGCATGTATTCAGCACCTCCATCAAATCTTGTGGCTACCCCTGAGCAGCATACTAACTTTTTATGGCCACAATAGTACGTATGGTTCCTTCTTGTGAACACCAACTAGCTTATTCAGATGGTTGACACGCGCTGACTATGATAATGATATACATACTAAGGTCCGTACACAGACCGAGGGATTGGCCAAGAAGTGTGTCCGCATGTTGACTATCATGTTGATGATGACTATTTCCATACAATGGAACATGCCCAAAGCGCGGAATTGACCAAGAAGCGGGGGGTACATATCGTGCCAACGCCAACTATCGCTTCGAAATTGGACCGTGTGTTGAGGATGAATATGGGTTCTATAATATATGGCATATAATGACAACGACAGATTGGACATGAGCCAGTTGGTACATTTAAAATAAATGTAAATAAATGTAAATTTAAACAAACACAAGCTAATATAACATTCGGCACAGTCCACAGCACGGACGCGTGAGAATACATGCGCGCGTGCCAGCTCCCGCCAAACCGAAGACGGAGTAATGAAATGGGCAAATTCGTAGCATTTCACCAATCGCTTTATGAACGCTTCTCTTCACGTAGATTGCCAAATGTGCGGTGGATCTGCGTAGTTTCAAAACCACTTTATTGTGCAAAATTCTCTGTGAATGCAATCTTCCCTCTGGAGGCACTCAGTGTTCCGCGCAAGTTCCACAGTTAGGTGAACGCTGTTACAATCCAGTCGAGTATGCAGGAAGATCACTTCTTGTTAGGTCTGGTAAAAAGAACTAAGCTGCACACAGCAACCTCGTGAAGAGATGGAGGATTTGATGTCGGCTACAACGTTGGATGGGCCTATGTTGGTGCACTGATGATAAAAAGCGACAGCGTGAAGCTTCTCATGGGAATATTCCCATTTCCACTGAACTGCTCGTGAAAGAGCGTACAAGTGCATTCATTTGTTAGCGCATATAGATCCATCAGTTATCTCGCCTGCTGCTTTGTGTAAATTTTTCAAATACTTGCGAGTTCTTTGCACTCAAGGTTGATATCTCAGGTCGTCTTCCAGACTGCGTTATGGCGGCAAATTTTCACGATGTACCACACTTTCTATTCCAACGCGTACGTAACGCGCCCGAGACAGGAAGGAATTATTAATGCGAAAGCATTACACGCCCTATAATGCAGAAAAGCCGGCGTTGTCAGCAACGAGTGGTACCAAAGATCATCATCATCATCATCATCAGTGACCTCATCAGCGTCTTGTATAATGTCAGTAGTAATACAGAATTAAAGTTAGAACAAGTTAGGCGACTTAAGGTAAAGGGAATTAGGGTGAAGTGAATGAAGATGAATTAAAGTGGATTATGGAGGAATAAAGTGGATTAAGGTAGTATAAGGTGGATTAATGTGGATTAAGGGTGGTGCAAATTAGAGCGAGGTGGACTAGAGTGCATTGAGGTAGAATTGGGAAGAACACGCGACAATGTATTTAGTCACGTCTCCTGGACCTAACGAATGAATTAGAGAAGTGATAATGCCTTCGCATTCAAATCACGCAAGGGTACTTAAGTGCCTGTCAATATTTCCTCCTTCGCTTTAGGAATGTCGATAGTTTTGCTGACTTCGACGGTGTCCACATTCCACGTGCTGAGCTCCCCCTTGTCTCGTTCTGTTCCGAATGGGTTAAGGGGAAAGCGGGCGACAGGAAGCGACGGTGGGTTGATCCGGCAAGTCCGTGCCATGTGAACCTGCATTGAGGGCAGGCAGCCGCAGCCACCGGAGTGGCTACCGAACAAGTCGGTCGCGAAACGGCGCACGCGCTGCTTTCACCCGGCGAGCACATCAGCAGCCGCTCCACGTCCAGACGAGCCAGTCGGGATACGGGAAAGCCCGCAGACGCACGGGTACGCCCCTCGCAGCAGCCGTTTTGCGGGTCCAGCGGCCGAACGGGGACGTTTTATACACGCTTATCTCGAAGCCAGTGACGGGTGCGGGAGTGACGTTGTAAATAAAACAATGGCCTCGTAAAACACGAGCTCCCAACAAGCAAATAAAGATTGTGCAGGGAGCGAAAGAGTGGCGGAACACCGTGCGAGGGAAGGAACCCACCGCCCTAGCTTCTTTCACTTTTTTAGCCTTTGCTCTTTCTTTCACATCCTTCCTGTGTTTTCCTTCATTGTCTTGCTTTCTGCCATGTGCAGCGATATCAGGTAGGGGAGCAGCGAGCCTTGCTACCGGGGCCTGGGCGTGTAAACGCAGGAACGGCTTTAATCGCGATAACGAAACATTCTCGGGCACACGTGGCCTGTCTTTTTATTGCCCAGATTTCTTTCCACCGCATTCCGCTTGACGGCAACAATATAGAGATCCTTTGTGAGGTTGCAAGCGGGGAAGAGAGGGTTGTGGCCGCATCTCTCCTCCGAGCCGTAGGACACCGCGACCAGCTCCCGTGGCTTTAGAGCAGGCTTAGCGGCTGGACTATCGCCTAGAGCTCGCACAGCTGCGTATGCGGTGGCGCATCCGAACGTGAGACTGCATCGAAATGAAAGCGCGCTCCCCGAAAGTGAGCGTCTAGACGCGAACAGCTCCTACTTGTGACACGGCTTTCGGCGATTTCGGAATCGCGTTGCGTACGAAAGATTTCTGGATCTTTCTTGCGGAGGCCATACGGCGTTTGTCTTAAATAGTTGCTGCTTAAGAAGGAGAATATGTTGCTGGCGTCGCTTAGGGCAAAATGCTTTCCCTGCATGCAGATGCATGATTGTGTTCCGGATAGTACTTTATCTCTTCAAGAGGGGTATGTGGTTCTGCCTCTAAAGTGACAGCAGAGTCAGTCCGCATAATGATTTGGCTCAGCCTTATGCGGTATGTTCAGAGTGTATCTCGCCTGTTAGGGCTTCCAAAATAAGTTCTGTTAGTACTTTTGCAACGGATTCATAACTGGAGTATCAGTGTAAAACTACATATCGAGTTCTTCTTTCCTCTCTTTTGTGTGCGCACAAGCCGTAACGTGGCCGGGTTGATCAGGGCACTAAACTAATGCGTGTGCAGCTTCTCTTCGCGCTTTGCAGTTATTCTAAGCATATCAGTTTTCAATTCCGCTTTTCGAACGAAATAAAGGCTTCGCAGTCAAAGTGTAACCATTGCATGGGCTCTGGTTACGGAAATTTGAATATATCTCTAAGTCTGTTTAACAATGCAGGCAACAGTGCATTTGAACTAAGCTTTCCCTTAGGCAATCACACCTTTGTCTGTTGAAGGATACGAGCTCAGTGCTTCCAGAAAAGACCGCTTCTAAATGCCTGAGATAACGCTTCGTTATTGCACCGTACCTGAAAGAAGTTCCAGAGTTAACCTGAGGCAGGACTTATCTACTTCTTTTTCTTATTAGGGTTTCTGAATCACTGCGCTAACTGTACCGTGGGTGGGGATACGATGATATGCGAGTAAGCAGAAAGTGATTGTGAAGTAATGTTTTTTGAGGTTTGAATCGTAATGGTTCACACAAATAAACACAATGGATGCGGCAAAGTTCTTCTCTCGCCGCTCTAATAGAGGCGCTATGCACTCGAAGCTTATGAAGTATTGCAGGCGTGTGACGCTTGGTGCCTTCTGCTCCTCTTGTATACAAGCCAAAAGTGAGACGAAATTATTCATTCTGACTACCAGAACAAGGCCTGACTGAAACTAAACTTCACTTAACAAAGCTTAGGACGCATGCCATAACGGAAGCGGTAGGCTGCACCCCAGTGAACTAGTTGAAACCCAGCCTATGGTACACGTTCGGCATGCGAGGCACGTTGTGCAGTTTGGCGATGTGCGAAATATTGTGATCTCACGCGGACAGTACTTTTGTAGGCATGTGCGCTATAACATGTGCCACAGCAACAAGAGGAAAAGGAGACGTTGCCTTCTTTCCTTCCGCCACTCGATTAGGCCTCGCCTCGGAGCGTAGGGTAGGTGCCTCCTTTTTGCCCATAGCCGGTCGTCAAAGGATTCTGGGGGAGATTAAATGGGCGAATGGATCCAAAGAAGCGACGCGTGCTCGCATCGAGAATTCAGTGCAGTACAGCTTACTCCAGATGTTGGTAGAGGTGGCAGTCGGGCGCATGCGATCTTCAGTGTGAGCGATTCGGCTTTACGAGATACAACACAAATGGTGGCCCCAGGGCTCCGCAAACTGCCTTTCACTGGAAAGCTTATTTTCTTGCTTTGCTTTAATATTACTCTATCAGCAAGTACACCTGACCGAGGTTTGAGGTCACAGCGATTTTTATTCTTACGAATTTTGTTATTGCTTCTTATTCTTATTATGATGTTTATAAAGATTGGCCGGCTACTCTTTTAAAGAACACCTCTACGCACAAATATTGTCAATACAATACTCGCATTTAATTCAGAACGTGAAAGTAAATGTCATGAGCAATAAATAGTTACCATAGCTTGGCGAGAAATTTAGCATTAAATTTTAATTAAAATGTATAAAACGGAGGACCTAGAACACTGCTCTGAGTCACACTGCAGAAAAATGTGTTAAATGCTCGGTTTTTTGTCTGTTTGAGCGAATATGTTGGCATATTTTAAAATTTGATTGGTAGGATGCATACACGCTTCTAGTTTGTACTAACCTTTTGGCATCGTCCCACCGCATTCGGGAGTGTGTATTACAAATATTGGTCAGGTTCTGTCCTTACGAACTGCTCTAGCGTACGTAGTAGTATGGACACATAAATGAGCAGAAGGATAACATAGCCAGTTACCCTATATCAACATAAAACTTGTGCCAATCTGTTCACGTTATGTAGTGACAGCGGGCGAACCAGTCAAATTTGACTGACCGCAATGCAAAGTTCACTCATTTAAATTTTCATTGAACACGATGTCGGTCAACAGCCGACGTCGTACAGCGAGGCGATTGCGTGGCGCTCAATTGGATTGGAGCCTAACAAAGCTGCCGACCTCTGCACCGCTAGGAAACCAGCCATGTTGTGTCGCAAGCTATGCACTTGGTCCTATTTTTTAAACTTTTTCTGTTTTGTTTTTCTATTTCACACGATTTCCTAATCTTAACTTCAATTCGCTCATTATCTTCCCCCGATTTGTGAACATGTCCGTAAATCATGCGTATAAGCCCGTGCATGTAACAGTATATGCACTATAGATATGTTTACACGTATCAGTGTGTCTTCGCTCTTTATTTTCAAGAAGTTCCACCCATTAGCCTGCAAATATATTTAGTGCAGCCTCTCGGTATCTCACGGAAAGCGCGGGGTTTTTCTTCTTTTACGGCGAAGCTGTTTACGGCTAGGTTCGGGTGGATCTCGTCTCCGTGGACATAGACCAACTCTCCACCGCCGACGCCGCTTTCCGAAGTTTTGCATACTCCTCGCCACGAGCGCCGTCTCTCTCCCGACACTGCGCAATACCGAAGCGCGCGCTCCTCGGTGGCCACCTGTGTGGCACACTACAGTGCGCCGTGATTGGGGTAGCCGTGCTATAATAAAACGTCATTGTCTCTATCCATCAATCGTTGTGTATCGTTGCCTTGGAAAGTATAGATCGCGCCACTGCCGTTATCAGTTGCACTTTCGACTGGGCATGGGCAGGAGACGTGTTCGATCGGAAGGACAGCGGGAGTACAATGAGCGTCGGCGCGCACCGAAGCGCGAATGGGCGCGCTGACAAGGTGAGGCCGCCCTCACTGCTGCACCCAGTCCGACAACAAGTAGTGCCGGCGACGCTCTTCTCGAGGGAGAGCGATTCGCGCGCGTCGAGCGCCGATGTAAGAAAAAGCGTCGGTACGAGCGGCGCCGTCGAGCGAGTGCCACCAACGATGACCGGGCCAGGGAGGCGAGACGCAAGCGCGACGAAGACCCTGCATATCGCTCAGTGAAAACGCACGTCACCGCCGTAAGGTCCCACCATGGGAACGTTTCCCCGGTGCGACGTTGAGGCCCCGTAGACATAGCAAAACTAACCATGGTGCCAGCTTCGCTGGACTTTCCTTGTCACGGGGTGGGCGGGCTCCGAATTTTTTGGCCATCGTGAAGCCAACTTTTGTGTAGTCATTTTTTTTTAAAGTTCCTCATCGCTACCTCGTCTCAGTAGGAGAAGGAGCGAAGCCAAGGAAGAGCGCGCTTACTGGAAATGACTGTCCAGACAGACATTGTCGTTGATGCGCTATTAACGTAATAGCGTTAAGGGCACCGTGTAACCGAAAGTCCGGCGTGGGACGTCGTTTTAGAAAAAAGATTTTCGAATCACCCATACCCAGGCCTTCCGTTTGGTGCAAGGAAGCTGCTGAACTGATTGAATTTCTCAAGCTAAAATATGTAGAAAAATTGTAAAGTACGACTTGCACACAATCTACAGACACGATAGCGTCGGATTGTAATTTGACTATACGAAAAAACAATTCTGTTACGCGAAAACTCAAGGAAACCCCTTTTCCAGCGTTTCTACGACTGATAGACCAGCCACGGTGTCAGCCATTTGCACGCGCAGGCGCGTGGTTATCTCGGGGCCCATGGAGGTTCCTTGCAATACCTCTAGATGGCGCTCGCCTCCGCCGCATCGCGGCCCATGCAAGGGGCCGCGTTTATACCAGAAAGCTCGCCTTCGTGCATTGCATTCGCAGTCAGCATTTCCCGGTAAACATTAGAGTTACATACGCTCCAGTTGCCGGGAAGCGTGAGATGTAGTCAGGGATCTGTGAACGCTATCGCGTTGCACTATTAAAGGCGAAGCTTAAGCGTCCTTCACCTTCATTCTTTTGCTTTTTGGCATTCCCTGAACTCTACGCAAACACCGACAGGTCTGTCAGATTCCTTAGGCCTGTGCAATTTGCACAAAAATATAGACAGTGAAAGTCTGGATAAAATATATTGACATAGTTTTTTTTTATTTATGTATATAATATTGGGAAAACAAATTTGCAAATAAGTATCCTTCTCCCGTCACGGCTCCTCCATTTAGCACGATCCTATTACTAGATTCAAATGCTTTTTTTAGTGTTTTTCTGTTTTTTATTCTTAACTATGAGCGTTTGCTCGAGAACCAGATGTCTGTTAATTTCCTGGTGTATTCCGAACATTATTGGACGGTAGCTTTCTTCACACATTCCAAAGCAGACATTATGTGCTGCGCCGATTGTTTTTTACGGCGTAAGCTGTGGTGGGGCGCATTCCAATAGCTGTTTCGGTCGGCGATGGCGTCCGCCGCCGCCTCCGGCGTGCGTCACAGCTATCGCCCTGTGCGCCAGAAGTCACGCGATCTCACAGGCGCGCCACGTAGCGTCGATAAGTGCTCCCTTTACATTGCAGTTACATATTGTGGTGCATGTAAAGCCATACTTATGCAAGTGAACCGCGTTTCAATGCTTCGTGCATGCAGACGCTTCATTTTCACATTGGGACGATGCTTCCTTTGAAAGGGAGGGAAATGCCGCGCCTGTTGTGCGGCAAGGACATTGATGACAAAAAGTATATCGCCATTTTGAAGAAACATAACGAACAAGAAGAAGTGACTAGCACGCGGTATTAAACAGTCCGTTCTTGCAACTGTTGTTTTGAGTCAACAATGACAAGAACTGTTCCTGCGGACTGAGTGCTTTGGACCCTGAAGTTTCCACTTGCATCCGAACGCGACAGGTATCAAGGGATGTGACATGTGCGCCGCCTAGTGTCACTGCTGAAGAACCGATGCAGATGAAGCGACTCGTGGAGATACGCGCGCGGCTGCAACACAGACAACATTGGACTCAGCAGACGGCCGAGACCGAGAGCGGCACAAGTCGCGGATCACCGTCGACGCCAGGCTGATAGCTTAGTTCATTCTTGAGAAAACGACGCAAAAAGACTTCACCAAAGAGGCCCTCCAGTGCGTGGTGCCGAAAATAAGGCACGACTGCTTCTACGCGAGCAACAACACGTGTGGTCCGCCGAAAATTTGGCCCGGCAGCTTCACCGTGAAGACCCTCACGAGTCTAGCCACTTCGTTTTTTGGCATTCGAATTAACAACGCTGAAGACGTACAGGTTTTACCACGCCGCCGCAAACCCAGATAGATCAGCGCGGGACGAATTCCATAGACATTCCAGCATCGCCATGACGCAATCACGTAACGTTGCTTTGCACTGCTGGATCAGCCCCACCAGTTTGCCACCTGCTCTCTCAAAGTAAGTTCTCTGGCTGCACACAGGCCTGACGTCACGCACGACCACATCTTAAAGAAAAAGATTAAGGAGATGTATAAAAATTGTAGGATGGAAAACAGGTATTGAATAACTGATTAAATCAAGCAGGCTAGTTAGCTGTTTGTCACCGCCCTGTTTCAAAGGGCATGCCGATAAATATTCGTCATCATTATCGATCATCATTATTATTTGCATGGCATCGCGCTACTTGTAACGCGATGTGAGATGCGTGCCGCGTAGTGTCTACATGTAGCCGAAGTCCGCAGCAGTTGCATGTAGCAGTTGCATATTGCATTTAGCTGGACCTGGTCAAGAAAAGCAGGCTAGGTGACTATTTGTCACCTCCTCATTTCAAAGAGCATGCAAATAAATTATCATCATCAACATCATGGTATCGGGCCACGGGTCAATGGATGTGACATGTGCGCCACGTACTCTCGATACGTGTGTTCGCTCTTCGGTACGCTTTATGGCACCTGCTCACAAGGCACGAAGCCTCCAGTGTGTGCTGCTGAAAATGGAGCTCCCATGGAGGCGCTCCTCCAGCTTACGCTGTGACTGTGCTGCGTATGCCGCGAAGGCCTGTGACTTTTCTTTTTCGAACAATCTTTCTTTAGAGTACTGACAGTGTATATGCATTCCAAGAAGAAGAAACTTTATTAAAGACTAGACCCGCAGTTTTCGTTGTTGTGGCTTTTTTATGTGGTGGGATTGTAATTTTTTATTCATTTTTATTCCGATGTCACGCTCCAGTGGAACATTACGTCATCCTCCATCATCTTATTCTCTTTTCATTTGTACGTTTAACCAGGTAATTTTTTTTTTGTATTTTCCACCACTCATAACATCTTAGCTATATATAAGTGAAATTCAGCAGCAGAATACCCCTGCTTCTCCCTCTCCTCATTGTCCTCTACCTAAGTCCAAACTAATCCAATCCGTCCATCCAGCCAGCCATCCATCCTACCAATCCATCCATCCATCCATCCATCCATCCATCCATCCATCCATCCATCCATCCATCCATCCATCCATCCATCCATCCATCCATCCATCCATCCATCCATCCATCCATCCATACAATCCAATCCAAATCCATCGAAATTGCGTTAGTCATTATTATCGAGCATTAGTATCGAGCATAAGCTTTCTCCTATAAACCTCCCAAGGAATTGAGGACACCAGGTGTAATGTATGTACGGCTGCTCACACAATTTTCAGATGCAAAACAATGACAGGGGCTTGTCTTGCGGGAAGTAACTCTGTCGGTCACAGTACCATTATACGAAATATTTCATTGTGTTCCCCATGCATCCGTCTACGTGTCATTCTACATAACTGAAGTATAGCTAACCTCAAGCGGGAAACAAAAAGGCGGTATCAACATGCAAGCCGATGACGCTACGTCCTCTCCGATCTTGGCTTGCAAACTTCTCATTCGGTAGTTCTTCAATCGCGAGCTCGCTGACAATTAGGTTTGCAATGAAGCAGTAAAAATAAGTCCACCTGCGAGATTTCATATAGAATTACCGCTGCTTACTATTCATTTGCAGACAAAACGTGCCAGGACATGCGTGAGCGCGGACGCGACCAAGCCTCCAGTTCGTATGCGTGGCCTGCAGGCTCGCTCAGTACGACGTCTCAATACCGCACGACTTGCCAATACGCCCGGCCTGTCCGAGCGGATACGCCAAGAGCCCTTCATATGCCACTGCACGTTTCTACGGCGCCTGCGTACGAGTCTGCAGGGACGTTGGTGCGGTGGAAGCGAGCACCCAGCGGCTCGGAGGAGCGTGCCACGCCCGAGCGGATCCCGGCACGGGCTAAATGATCCCGCGGGCCTCCAGCACCGAGTAGTGGTTGCGGGGCAGGAGAGGGCGAGCTCCCCGTTAGCCAGACCCGTTGTGCGGCCGTTTTTTGTTCGGTCCGACTCGTAATTGACGTTGGCCTTTCTGCCTGCTGCTTCGCCTCAGAACCCGATCCATATCCCTGTACTATTTCTGCGTCCTTTCTATAGCTCGCTTCCTTTTTCTCCGTCGGTTTGTTCCATCGTGCGCTTCAATAATAAGATTAGTCAGCGCACGAGGCATCACTGTGCGCAATAGTAGCCGACGCTGTCATGAGTGGCTTGACGAGGTAGCGTGAATAATTTCGCGCGTGGTTTACCGAATCCTTAGTTTACCTAACTTTAATAATCTAGTCATTTTCTTCATTGATCAATTAGTCTGAACGAGATTAAGTGAACAGTGCAGAATGTAAGTATTTCTGTGGGAGAAAACCTTCTTTCGTGATGGCACACCAGAAAGAGAGAAGGACAATATTCGTAGGTTGTTTCTCTGTTTAATGACGTGTGAACAATTAGAACAGCAACCAAAAGGGACAAAAGCAATAACATTTATGTCTAGTGCTTCTTAAAGAATGGCATATATTTTTTATCATCTGTGCGAAAGTAATAGTCTTAAATTTCAATCACCATGCTGTCGCACAGATGTCGCAATGCGGACGCTAAAGATTGCTACAAATGTTTTTATTCTTACTTTTGAACTTTCTGGATAAGTAGTTAATTACGGAAGTCCACATGCTCGCTTTTGATTTCCGCGGCTTAGAATGACCTCTTTTTTAATGCTTTAATCAATAATGGCGAGAAAGTAATTCACCAGAAATGCAAGAAATATCTGATCGTATGCTATCCTTATTGGAAGCAATGCTATAATCTTTCCGCGACTGCATCGGGAAATGTTTCTTGTGGAGCCGAGATGTCACAGTGAGTTTCGTTGTAAACGTGTAAAAACACACTGATTACTTTGTCTCATTAAAACGAAAGCTGAAAGTAAGTGGCAAAGGAAGAAGGCCACTAGATTATGACCTGAACATGATTTTTAATTCAATTGCACCACACTGTAAGCACTAGCTTTCTCGCAAAACCCAATAGGTATACGCGCACCGTATCTGCGAAACAACAGAAATGCAGAAAATTGATCATACTGTAGATTCCTAACATTGTTTTAAAGCTTACCATGGTATCGAGAACATGAAAAAATATATTTTAATATCTGCGGCTGGGCATTCATTTTAGTCTGTCGGAAATTGCTTGAAGAGGGGCTCGTGAAATGGCGCACTCAAAAATTAAACGAAACTGCACTTATTCTTAGAATGCGTGGCAATTGAAGCGCAAACCCAAGATAAGCGCGGCCACATTCTGTTGAATCATTTTCGCCCGTTTGCTCAAAACCTTGGGCCAAGTTTAATAAGCTTTCGCTTTGTTTTGGGTACTTGAGAGAAGTGCTCCTTCCAAATCTAGACGAGAAGAAAGTCTCAGTAAATTTGTCTTCTTTTCTTTTTTTACATATATTCGAAGGCAACTCGCCTCAGCAGCGCGTTGCGTTCAAAAGAAAAACTGAATGACAGAGAGAGGGCTAGGGAAATTTGGTGCTGCATTTTGCTATTGAAGAGACGAGGCAGTCTACAACATTAAACCTTTTCTGGGATTTCCCACTTCATTTTCAAAAGTTTAAATAGCGCGGGAGCCGCCGTCGAATACAGCTAAGAGTCAGTTTATTAGTTCAATCTTCCTTGCTAGCTACTTCAGAGGCTCGCCTGGCTGACGGAACGCTTTTCCGCCATTCTCTCCGAACTAAAACGGGAAGGCGGCAGAGAGGGAACACAGCAAGAAGAATTGCATATGAGGAGAATCCTTAAGTATTGGCCGAGTGGCTAGCCCTGCGCACATCGAGGTGTATATATTTTGCTTCTATTTATGGCCCTCTTTGAGATAGCTTTGTTTTATGCGCACAGCCTCCAGCGTAAGTACGTCACGATATTACTGGTTTCTCTATCCAACCATTACTTCCCGCTTTTTATCTCGACAGCGAACGCGACATTAAGCAAGCTAAGCGGAACCGGAAGCACGGGTGATGCTTCAGCGCTTGCGGGCTCTTGAATGAGCAGTGAAGGAAGTCTGAATAGATCATTTTCACATTTCCCCGCGCGTATAGAAGCATTAAATATAGGAGAAGAAAGAAGAACGATCAAAAATGTATTTCAGCTAGCGTTGCCTCAGCAAGTTCTGGACGATAACGTTTGGGAATGCGCACAATAAGACAAAAGACCCAACGGAAGCTTTGAAGTAAAATATTAAGAGAAAAATGGAGGGAGACGGGATCTTAGAATGACTCATAAATTGCACGTGCTTACACATTATTGCTGTGGATAAAAAGGACTTCAGACAGGCTAGTGGGACGGTCGAAGAATGACTCGACGTAAACGTCGAGCTGTTGCAGCAACAGGCGATGACTCGAAAGCCATAAAATCATAAAATCATGTTGTAATAAACGAGCTCGTGCTCTCAATTGCGAATACAATATCTTGTTTTGTGTGGGCCCAACAATTACTTACATGTCCGCAGTGGCGTAGCAATCGAAACTCACATTCATCATGGGTGCCGAAGCGTCAGCACAGAACATTGCGAACATTAATACAAGGGACATTGGATTTAAAGTCGAGGAGTCCATATGATCATTACTTCTGGTTATAGTACGCCTAGAAGTCACTGTTATCGCTATCGTAATCACTGTAATTATTTTCTTCTTCGGGAGCCTAATTAATCCCACTTACGAGCAAATGCAGTGAACTTAATTGTGGACGAAATCCAGAGGCTGCCTTTACTCTCGTCCTGTGTCTACCAAGCCGAGCCGCCTGATACTGACCTCGTCAGTCAATCTAATTTTGTGTTACCCTGATCTCACTGTACTTTTCCCTTGAGCTGTTCATGTGACCTGCCCAGCTACTCTTGTTGTTCCTTGTCATATATGGCGGGGAAGTGTAGAGGCAGACTATCGGCTCCCTGCATCCTCCGCAAGCGCAGTGTTTCTTTGTTACTAACCTTCGTTTGCGATTGCGACCCAATCACGGCAGGATGTAGTACGCCAAACGCAGCACGGACCTATCCCGCCCCGCCCAGTCAATAAGTAACGCAACTGCGGGACTTCAGGCATGACTATGTCCCGGAATGCATATATATATATATATATATATATATATATATATATATATATATATATATATATATATATATATATATATATATATATATATATATATATATATATATATATATATATATATATATATCGAGATAGCAAGGAAAACGGCGAATATCCGGTGGGGCGTTGAACAGACGTGTTTTATGCAAATCTTACAAATGGGAGAATCGCATCCCAGTTACGATAGTCAGGTTGAATATACATGGATAGCATGTCGCACAGCGTGCGATGAACTCGCTCTGTTAGCCCGTTGGTTTGATGGTGGTAGCTAGACGTTGTCTTGTGCACGGTGTTGGACGCTTGCAGAACTTGATTAAGGGCGCTTGAAAGAAATGCCCTGCCTCGGTCGCTTAAAAGAACGTGAGGTGCCCCGTGACGTAAGTAGATAGCGTGCAAGAAGAAGGCCGCTACTTCTGAGGCAGCTCCTGAACGTAAGCGTAACGGGTCAAGTGGTCCACAGCAGTGACGATCCATCTGTTGCCGTCTGGAGTAGGTGGGCGTGGCCCGAAAAGGTCAATGCCGACGACAGAGAAGGGTTGTGCTGGACAAGGAAGTGGTTGTAGTGTCCAAACAGGATCAGTAGTAGGTCGCTTACGGTGTTGGCAAAGCGTGCACGACGCTACATATCTAGCTATGCTCGTGGAAAGACCTGGCGAAAAGAACCGGCTGCGTATACGCTGGTGTGTTTTGTGGTAGCCCATGTGGCCTGACGTAGGGTCATCGTGTGAGGCCTGCAGAACTTCAGCGCGAAGAGATCGCCGTAGAACGGGAACCCATTGATGGCATTCCGGGTGAAAAATATACCGGTAGAGCACGTCGTTTACGAACTTCAACAGTTTGAGCTGTTTCCGTAGCCTGGCATTGGGTGGAGATGAAATACCGCTAAGGCGCTTGATGATACTACGGCAATAAGAATCGGCGCGCTGGCGAGTGGAAAGCACTGAAGGGCGGTTTGATAGAGCCAAGGAAGAAATCGGTGTAATACACGATGCATCCTCCGTGCAGCCAATTTCACTAGGGGATGTGACGCTCTCCGATGATGGTGGCAATGGGCATCGTGAAAGAGCATCGGCATCTTGGTGCTTCCTTCCGGACTTTTATATGACATCGAAATTATATGCTTGTAATCGGAGTATCCAGCGGCCAAGGCGTCCAGACAAGTTTTTGGTGGTCGATAACCAACATAGGGCATGGTGGTTGGTCACAACCGTGAAATGTCAACCGTGGAGATATGGACGAAATTTCTGAATGGACCAGACCACAGCCAAACACTCTTGTTCGGTTATAGAGTACTTCTTTTCCGCGGAAGTGAGAACGTGGCTTGCATATGCAACAACCTTCTCGCAAAATTCGTGGTCGCGCTGCAGCAGTACGGCACCAATTCCTTGGCCACTAGCGTCAGTATGCAGTAATGTGGGCGCCTTGTCATCAAAATGACAAAGAACAGGTGGGGATGTTAATGCGCGCTTGGGTTCTTGGAACGCGGCTTCACACTGATCATCCCAATCGAAGGAACTTGAACTAGCAAGGAGGTTGTGGAGGGACGAGGCAATGCTGGCGAAGTTCCGGATAAAACGTCGAAAGTATGAGGCGAGTCTAATGAAGCTGCGCAGTTCTTCTGCACGAAGTGGGCGTGGAAAGTTGAGCCCTGCGGAAATTTTGTCCGGATCGGGCTGGATGCCGTATTTGCTAACGAGATGACCCAGGACTTTAATCGTTGTGCTAGCGAAACGGCACTTCATCGTGTTTAGTTGAAGTCCGGCATTAAAAAGGCATGTGAGCACTTCATCTAAGCGTTGAAGATGATCAGTGAAAGTCGAGGAAAACATGACGATGTCGTCTAGGTAACATAGACAAGTTTTCCACTTGAGGCCGCGAAGAACAGTGTCGATCATTCTTTCAAGTGTGGCGGGAGCATTGCATAGACCGAAATGCATTACGTTAAACTCGTAAAGACCATCCGGAGTAGAAAAGGCGGTCTTTTCTTTGTCCGCTTCGTGCATTGGAATTTGCAATATCCGGAGCGAAGATCAAGGCTGGAAAAGTATTGCGCGCCTTGCAAAGAATCAAGGGCGTCATTGATACGGGGCATCGGTTATACATCCTTACGGGTGATCTTGCTTAGCGCGCGGTAGTCAACGCAAAATTGTACCGATCCATCCTTCTTCTGCACTAAAACGACCAAGAACTGGCGGAGGGACGTATGATGTTTCTTTTCAGTATATCGGCGACGTTCTGCTCGATTATTTTGCGTTCGGCCAAAGAGACTCGGTAGGGACGACGGCGTACATGAGTCTGGCCATCGGTGTCAATACGATGGAAGGCAACGGAAGTCTGTCCGAGTGACGAAGTATCCATATCAAAGGAGGCCTGATGCTTCCAGAGCAATTTTAGCAACGCTTCACTCTGAGCAGCAGCAAGGTCAGGACTTATCACTGAAGCAAGGGCAGATGAAGCAAATTTGCCCTGTTGAGGAAGAGCTTGCGAGGGGGCAAGAGTAAGCAGGGAGACTGGTTGGGTATCCACATAACAGGTCACTGCGGAGCCTTGAGGTAGGAGGATTGTCTCAGTGGTCGCGTTTAACGCGATGATTAATGCAGAACTTTCTTTGAACTGCACCAGGAAGGAAGCGAAGACAATCCTACGGGGAAGACAGCGGCCGTAAGGAGTGATGAACACGTCGCCATTGGTGATGTCCGTAGAAGAGAGACTCATGATGTGCTCGTGGCCGGTACGCAGTACAGAATTGGCAGCAGTGAGAAAACGCACTCGTGGCTCATCGGCACTCCCGCTGCTATGAACAGTCTGGGTCATATGGACTGCACGTTGACGGCAATAAATTAAAGCGGACGCTGACGAGAGAAAGTCCCAACCTAAAATTAGTTCATGAGCGCACGGGAATAAAATCGCGAACTTAATGTGATGACGGATACCATCAATGAAGACAGGCGTTTGTTGGAAAAGTCCGGTTGCAAGCGGATTGATTGCAGGGCGTCGAGGCGCTGACAGACGGAGACGACGTCCGACAACGTCGAAGGGTTTTGAGCGGCCAGTGCGCTGAAGGCAGTAGATCCTATACCCTTTAGAAGGTGTCGCACGCGGTCAGTTTCTGGCATGGCACTGTCGACACGGCGGTAAAGCGCGAGGATGTCCTCAATGTACGAGGTATACGACTCGCCATAGTGATGGACGCGCTAAGACAGCCTCTTTGTCGCAACTTCCGAACGAACCGTGGGTGTGCCAAAAATCCGGCTTAGCTGTTCCCTGAAAGACAACCAATCACGGAATCACAGACATGGTTCTTGAATCACTCGTGATTCAAGAACCATGTCTTGGCTACTTGTGAGACGTAAAATGGTACGTTGTTTAACCTCGATGTCTCGTTCCAGCTGTTGTATTCGCTGACACGATCGTAGTTGTCGAGCCAGTCTTCAACATCCTCACCAGGCAAGCCAGAGAAGATTTCAGGATCGCGATACCGGTTTTTGGCAGGGCTGGGAGGGGGGGTGGCTGGCACTTGAACCGAGATGGTGGACGCTGCGGTCTGGTCTTGCAATATGGCGGCCTCTTGGCGTAAGCGGCGTCCAGAACGTAGCTCCAGGATAGGATAGGATAGGAATAAACTTTATTTGTCCAACGGTTGTTGATGTTGGTACCCGGGGAGCTCCAGGAGAGATCTTGAAATGGAATGAGGTCGAAAGGATCTTAAAGCACCTCCACCACTTGAATTACCATGGTCCAGACGACGGTTTATCCCAGGAAGGAAGAATGGCGACGATGCAAAAACGAACACGAGCCGATGATTGATGATGACTTTGCACAGATGAAGATGAAGTCCGCATAAATGCTTACGATATATATATATATATATATATATATATATATATATATATATATATATATATATATATATATACACGTAGCGACGGTCTCGAATACGATAGCATGATGCCTTCAGGTATCATGCGTGGGTTTATTGACCCGTTGCCTGCACCCAAAAAGTTCACGTACACGTGACGCCTGCGGCAGTAAGAATTTTCCACGTCCGTGGCCAAGGCTTGTGAGTGGTGGCGCTGACTAGCACTCCCAGGCTTACTTCAAGTAGATAAACATGTGAATACCCCAGAAAGTGGTAAGAGCATAGCACGCGCAATGCGAATACGTGGGTTCCTATCCCACCTGGGGTAAGCTGTATTGCTTTCATTCACTTTGATTTCCATTAATTTATCATTTCTTTAATTTAGATACTAAGTACAAGTAATGTTCCGGCGGTCATGATCATATATAATTGTAATTAAAGACCTAACTCCAGAAGTACTGTCCCAGTTATCAAAGTGTGAATGAGGCATTTGTAGGCACGATCAAAGGATTTCTAACTGTGGTTTTCAGCGACGCATGCTATTTTTTTCGCGACTGGTAAAGAAACCCCACAAAATATGAGAAATATCATATGACTGCGCTCCCACCCTCATCTTAAAGCAGCATCCTCAAGTAAGCTGGTCGAAAGCAACTGATTTGCCTGTCGCAAACCAGAAAAGACAGCGCTTCACCTTGATAATCATACGGAAGGAGCACCAACGGCAGGTTTTACAGCTTCGCAGCTATTCCTTCCTCTCATTTCCACGTCCCACTTATTATGCGTCTTTCAAGGTGCACCGATCACATTGATAACGAAAGCCCCTTGATATCGAAGCCGAACCGCTGCTCTTACTACGCACGATGCAAAACGCGAAAAGCAATGTAATAGGCACAGCATGTTTCAATATCCCGGTTCTGCTCGCACCGAATCGAAGGAGTGCGCACGCAGCTATATTTCGCGCCAGAAACTTTCTTCGGACCGGAGGCAAATTAAAGTGACGGTTTTATTTTTCATGAGAGTGTATACGTGCTGCAAAAACAGGTTCGTGGCAAAAAATAAAAGCGATATAAACAAACCAGTAAGTGACTCACGTGTAGGGAAAAGGAAAAGCCGACGCGTTCAAGAAAGTAAAGGTACCACTTTTAAATGAGCCAAATCGACAATCAGCACGTCTGCGCAAACATTAACAAAATGAAAACCATCAGATTTCAGTCTCCTTTTATTATCTGTGAATTCGTAAGCGCCGTTGGTGCCTAGAGGACGTGTTCGAATAGGTGTCCTTCTGCAGCTACGGACTACTGAGTCCGCTTTATCATATCTTCAGTGGCTTTCTTGATGATCGACGCTTGAATTCTACGGCAAATATACGTTATCCTTGCGTTCAGCTCATCTGACGTCTCGTCATGATCATGTGAACACGATATTTCACATAACCCCACAGAAAGAAATCGAGTCGGAAGAGGTCAGGTGACCTAGGCGGCCAGTTCACAAACCCGTGCCTTCCAATCTATTGCGCTTGAAAAGTCGCATCCAGCCAGTTTCGTGCTCGGCTGCTCCTGTGTGCTGCAGCCCCATCTTGCTGATGCCACAGAAGTAGAAGACGTGACAGCAGGACTTCACTGAGAAACTCATCCATCACTCCTCAAAGATTTCGTCCACGCAACCCTAGCCAGCCAGTGTGTGATCGCAAAATACGGGACAGATTATAGCACGGGAGTAAATTCCAAACCACACATTGAACGACCACTGGTTCTGGTTCCGAGTGCGCTTTACCCTAGTGTGGATTCAAGTCACTCCAATAGTATGCATTACGCAAATCTACCTGGCTGTTTCTGCAAAAATTGCCTTCATCTGTGCAGATGATGTTGCTCAAGAAGTCCTGTGACTCACCGGCTTTTGTTAGGAAGCAATTCAAGAAACCTAGACGATTCTGCAGGTCCCTATCTTCCAAACATTGGTGCTGGTTCAGGTGGTAAGAGTGAACGGCCGAGTGATTTAGAATCCTCCAAACAGATGACTTGAAAACTGGTACGTGGGCGACTACGTCTCACACGCTAGCATGAAGCTTTAAGTCTCTCAACGTAGCTCATCCTTGGAACACATTAAGTTTGCTGAAGCATCTAACACACGGATTTTCACCCTCTAAATATAACACCCCTTTACGCCCGCGCTGACAAATTAAAATATAGTTTTTTCCCCCAATTCATTGAATTGTGGAACCCACTTACCCCTAACATACGAAAATTGACAGTTGATAATTTTGTTAAGGCAATGAGTGGTTGATGCCCGTGATTCCTAAAACCATGTATTACTTACTCACTGTTTATATGCATATGTGTCTTTACTGAGACCGTTTTTTTTTTCTTAACATATTCCTTATAGTAGTGCTTTGCTTTGTAACTTTGATTTGTGTACCCCCTTTTACTGTGTGTGTGGCACCCTCGATCTTGTGCCCCACTCCTGCGATAACCCTCTTAGTGTTACAATATGTATAAATAAAATAAAATAAAATAAAGAAGTGCTAGAAAATCCGTGGGTAGGCTATGACTCAAAGATGGAATCCTCCACCGTTGTTTCTGGAAGCTTCCGGTTTGTCTCAATTTCTAATTATAGTCGATGCGTTTGGTCTACCGCCACAGTTCCATGACTCATATATATTTCCGGTCTTTCTCTTGTTGCCAATTGCAGCTCCCTAAGCAGCGATCATGTTATCCTTCCGCTCATTAGAGAAAGACATGGTGACTGGGATGAAACAAAACGCACCTTTAAACCTTTGCACTGACGTTGTCCATTCAGTTTTGTCGGGATAAGTTTTGTGGCAAAAAGAAAAAAAAACATCCGTGTACTTTACCTATGCTAAGAGAAAAGCTATCACAGCTTGTTCCCAACTTACACTAAACGCGACGTGTTACTTTGGCAAGGCGCAGCATATTATTCTTGATCACGATGTTCTTTTTGTATTTCCTTTATTTCGCTCTGACTAACTCAGAGGGAACCAGTTTGATTGAAAGGCGTTGCTTTATGATGCGGGTGGGAGCACAGTCACGTGGTATTTTCCATCTTTCGAGGGGTGCATTCATCATCATCATCATCACCCTGGTTACGCCCACTGCAGGGCAAAGGCCTCTCCCATATTTCTCCAACAGCCCCGGTCATGTAGTAGTTGTGGCCATGCTGTCCCTGCAAACTTCTTAATCTCATCCGCCCACCTAACTTTCTGCCGCCCCCTGCTACGCTTCCGTTCCCTTGGAATCCACTCCGTAACCCTTAATGACCATCGGTTATCTTCCCTCCTCATTACATGTCCTGCCCATGCCCATTTCTATTTCTTGATTTCAACTAAGATGTCATTAACTCGCGTTTGTTCCCTCACCCAATCTGCTCTTTTCTTATCCCTTAACGTTACACCTATCATTCTTCTTTCCATAACTCGTTGCGTCGTCCTCAATTTGAGTAGAACCCTTTTCGTAAGCCTCCATGTTTCTGCCCCGTAGGTGAGTACTGGTAAGACACAGCTATTATACACTTTTCTCTTCAGGGATAATGGCAACTTGCTGTTCATGATCTGAGAATGCCTGCCAAACACAGCCCAGCCCAGTCTTATTCTTCTGATTATTTCCGTCTCATGATCCGGATCCGCAGTCACTACCTGCCCTAAGTAGATGTATTCCCGTACGACTTCCAGTGCCTCGCTGCCTATTGTAAATTGCTGTTCTCTTCCGAGACTGTTAAACATTACTTTAGTTTTCTGCAGATTAATTTTTAGACCCACTCTTCTGCTTTGCCTCTCCAGGTCAGTGAGCATGCATTGCAGTTGGTCCCCTGAGTTACTAAGTAAGGCAATATCATCAGCGAATCGCAAGTTATTAAGGTATTCTCCATTAACTTTTATCCCCATTTCTTCCCAATCCAGGTCTCTGAATACCTCCTGTAAACATGCTGTGAATAGCATTGGAGAGATCGTATCTCCTTGCCTGACGCCTTTCTTTATTGGGATTTTGTTGCTTTCTTTATGGAGGACTATGGTGGCTGTGGAGCCGCTATATATATCTTTCAGTATTTTTACATACGGCTCCTCTACACCCTGATTCCGTAATGCCTCCATGACTGCTGAGGTTTAGACAGAATCAAATGCTTTCTCGTAATCAATGAAAGCTATATATAAGGGTTGGTTATATTCCGCACATTTCTCTATCACCTGATTGATAGTGTGAATATGATCTATTGTTGAGTAGCCTTTACGGAATCCTGCCTGGTCCTTTGCTTGGCAGAAGTCTAAGGTGTTCCTGATTCTATTCGCGATTACCTTAGTAAATAGTTTGTAGGCAACGGACAGTAAGCTGATCGGTCTATAATTTTTCAAGTCTTTGGCATCCCCTTTCTTATAGATTAGGATTATGTTAGCGTTCTTCCATGATTCCGGTACGCTCGAGGTTATGAGGCATTGCGTATACAGGGTGGCCAGTTTCTCTAGAACAATCTGACCACCATCCTTCAACAAATCTGCTGTTACCTGATCCTCCCCAGCTGCCTTCCCCCTTTGCATATCTCCCAAGGCTTTCTTTACTTCTTCCGGCGTTACCTGTCGGATTTCGAGTTCCTCTAGACTGTTTTCTCTTCCATTATCGTCGTGGGTGCCACTGGTACTGTATAAATCTCTATAGAACTCATCAGCCACTTGAACTATCTCATCCATATTAGTAATGATATTGCCGGTTTTGTCTCTTAACGCATACATCTGCTTCTTGCCAATTCCTAGTTTCTTCTTCACTGTTTTTAGGCTTCCTCCGTTCCTGAGAGCATGTTCAATTCTATCCATATTATACTTCCTTATGTCTGCTGTCTTACGCTTGTTGATTAACTTCGAAAGTTCTGCCAGTTCTATTCTAGCTGTAGGGTTAGAGGCTTTCATACATTGGCGTTTCTTGATCAGATCTTTCGTCTCCTGCGATAGTTTACTGGTATCCTGCCTAACGGAGTTACCACCGACTTCCATTGCACACTCCTTAATGATGCCCACAAGATTGTCATTCATTGCTTCAACACTAAGGTCCTCTTCCTGAGTTAAAGCCGAATACCTGTTCTGTAGCTTGATCTGGAACTCCTCTATTTTCCCTCTTACCGCTAACTCATTGATCGGCTTCTTATGTACCAGTTTCTTCCGTTCCCTTCTCAGGTCTAGGCTAATTCGAGTTCTTACCATCCTGTGGTCACTGCAGCGCACCTTGCCGAGCACGTCCACATCTTGTATGATGCCAGGGTTAGCGCAGAGTATGAAGTCTATTTCATTTCTAGTCTCGCCGTTCGGGCTCCTCCACGTCCACTTTCGGCTATCCCGTTTGCGGAAGAAGGTATTCATTATCCTCATATTATTCTGTTCCGCAAACTCTACTAATAACTCTCCCCTGATATTCCAAGTGCCTATGCCATATTCCCCCACTGCCTTGTCTCCAGCCTGCTTCTTGCCTACCTTGGCATTAAAATCGCCCATTAGTATAGTGTATTTAGTTTTCACTCTACCCATCGCCGATTCCACGTCTTCACAAAATCTTTCGACTTCCTGGTCATCATGACTGGATGTAGGGGCGTAGACCTGTACAATCTTCATTTTGTACCTCTTATTAAGTTTCACAACAAGACCTGCCACCCTCTCGTTAATGCTATAGAATTCTTGTATGTTACCAGCTATATTCTTATTAATCAGGAATCCGACGCCTAGTTCTCTTCTCTCCGCTGAGCCCCGGTAGCACAGGACGTGCCCGCTTTTTAGCACTGTATATGCCTCTTTTGGCCTCCTAACTTCACTGAGCCCTATTATATCCCATTTACTGCCCTCTAATTCCTCCAATAGCACTGCTAGACTCGCCTCACTAGATAACGTTCTAGCGTTAAACGTTGCCAGGTTCATATTCCAATGGCGGCCTGTCCGGAGCCAGTGATTCTTAGCACCCTCTGCTGCGTCGCAGGCCTGACCGCCGCCGTGGTCAGTTGCTTCACAGCTGCTGGGGACTGAGGGCCGGGGTTTGATTGTGTTGTTCATATAGGAGGTTGTGGCCAAGTACTGCACCAGGGTGGCCAATCCTGCTCTGGTGAGGGAGTGCGCTACCGGTCACCGGGATTAGGCCACACTCCAGGCCTGTGTATGCAATTTTATCAACACGTGGACTTTTTTTTTTTTAAAGCCGGTGGAAAATTGCCGGCACCGGGATTCGAACCACGGACCTCTTGCACGCGAGGCGGGTGTTCTACCTCTACGCCATTTCTACCTCTACGTAGAAGTGGCGTGTATTCATCAGTTGGGAAAAATTAGTACGCAATTAGTATGTCCCTGAAAATCCCACAATTAGATGTCTCTTGGCTGTGCCTACAAATGCCTTATTGACACTTTGATAATTAGGATAGTACGTCTCAAGCTAGGTAATTAATTACAATTATACCGAAATTACTCACGGCTGCTCCACAGTACTGGAAACAATATGCGCTAGGTTTTCTTCTAGTAACGCATTGCTCTTTTCTTAAATGTTGGTTCATCATAGTTAATTGGAACACCCTGTATATATTTGTGACCTTGTGCATGCAAGTGACGATGTTTCTATCCCTAATAAATGTTGTAAGTTATTAGTAGTTTTTTTCATGAGTCATTAGCTATGCTTACTGGGAAAACAAGCAATACTGAAACACATATCATTCACATACCGATAATAAAACACTCTGTCGAAGGGGTCACTGAATTCTGCAGGTTTTTTCCATGGTCAATAAAGCATGCAATGCAATTTGAAGCGAGGTGAACATGCAGCAACATTTTCATTCTCTTCGCATAAGCTATCCGTACCTTTAAAATTAACTGTTAATTGGCTACCTCCTCCTCTTTCAAAAATATAGTAAACTTTGTTCTGTGTACATATTTAACTATACTGTGCATGTGCAGGGTGTTTTCCGTGGAAATATAAAAGAATGTTGAAGTGAAAATTACTGATGAAGCAGCCGCCGCGGATGCTTCTGATGCGCTTGTCGTCCTACTGTCAGGATCTGAAGAAATCAAGCGAAATTATGAGTTAAAAGCCGTCCACGCCCGCGCCAAGAAAGATACCGCAAGATCTTAGCCCCAATAAAATTTTAGACAGGCAAGTCAAATGAAACCTCAATTGATGGGGGTGACAAACCTCGGGAAATGACATTTTGTGTATGTGGGTGCGTGTATGGGGGGGAGGGGGTGAGGGGGTAGCCTCAGCACCGCCGGCGGGGGCTCTGCCCCCTCCCCCCCCCCCCGGAGCTCCGGAGGGGGCTCGGGACCCGGAGCGCCCCCATAGTCGACGCCTATGATCTTGGGTACTGATGTTTACTAGATCTAAGTCAGAGTGTTAGCCAGCTCTTTTATATACATATATATATATATATATATATATATATATATATATATATATATATATATATATATATATATATATATATATATATATATATGTGTGTGTGTGTGTGTGTGTGTGTGTGTGTGTTCAGAGAGGCTAAGCAGCGATGTTAGCAGATGAGAACTTGCGATTTGAGACAGGCGCTGCAGTTGTAGAGCATAATTCCTCCTCCTAAAATACAGGGGACTGAAGGAACCGCGTCACCTTTCGCTGAGTTATGTGAGCGTATTATTAATGATTATGCGAGCGTGTGAGAATTTATGATTGTGCCCTGTCATAAATAGTAATGAGGCGAAAGCCAAGGGGCCGGTGAAACACAAGCGAATGTCAAAGCGCCGCAAGGAGGTTTTGCGAAACGTTCCAATGCCAGTATTTGGAAATCTTTCCAAAACATTAAATTCCTTTCGCGATTACCCATTGACATGCATTCAATTCGTTATCATGACTCGTGATTCACATAATTAGTGGCAGCGCTCAAATCCAGGCAATGAGTAAAAGCCTTTGCGCAAGAGAAGTTGGGTGAATGTCATCTCAGGGGCCCAATTCACCGAACGTTTTCTTCGTAAGGGCCATCTGCAAATGTCCTGTCACCTTCGCTTATAAGATGTTCAACATCAGGATTGGCTGACATGCGCTCTCATACGGGCGATTCAAGCGTTACAAATTTTCGTGAATATGAGTTCCGTGAAACAATCCACAAAGCTTCTTGTCTGTTTGGATTTATTAGGGCTGTTCACTATCCGCTGGCTTCGCTAATATTGAGTCCAACATCACGATTGGCTGGCGCTTGCTTTATTTATGAATATTCCTAGGGTGGAAAGTTTTTTTTTTCTTTTTTTGTAGCACAGGTCACCTTTATATTCGAACCAGCGCGTTTACAGCGCTGCCCGCGGAACCCCTAGCCCTGCCAGCAGCCACTGTATACTCACGTGACGTGTAGGCCGTAGGGGTACTCCAATAGTCACAAAGGAAGAAGAAAAAGAAAAAGAGCTCCGGGCTAAAAAATGACAGAAAAACGTCGTGGGGTGGAAGTGATGGGCGTCATCGCTCTACGGGTTGTGAAAGTGTGTAAAAAAGTGGAAATAACACCATTACGACACAAGCTTTTGGGACGCACTGTCGCATAAATACGAACGCTCGCGTGAGATACAGGCATGTATTTTAGTGAGACGATGCGCTTAGCATATGCGTCAGGTTAAGAAAACAGTGCAGTCTGGTGCGAGGCAAGGGATTTTAGTGTGTCAAATGCTAATCGTTCGTGGACACAAATGCTTGTCAAATACGCATGGCCCAAGCCTGTTTAGAGCTTCTTTTGACACGAACATTGGATATCTGAATTATGAATGCGGATGACGATGAGTGTCCATGGATGAGGTTGGCGTTAAGGTCCAAAGGCTTCGTCCTTTAAAGTACATCGTCGGCGTGATAATTATAAAGAAAAGCGTTGCAATGGCGCTTCACTTCGTGAACGCGCGTTACGCGCAAGCGTACACGGCGGACGCCGTGAACATGCACAGCCAGCAGGTCGAAGCACGAACGGAAAGGGCGCGGCAATTCTGCATCTCCAGGCACCTTCCTCCTCCGGCGCACGTTTTTCTCGCGGGTTCAAACATTGCCGACTTCACAGACGGACCCTCTACGCTCACGCGTAAGACATCTCATTCACGAACCGCTTGACAAAAAAAGGGAAAGAGACCATGGTAAAGCGACGGAAGTTTGCTTACGACCAACTTATTGCACGCCAGGCGTGGCGGCGGGCTGATGCCTTCATTGCGATTGATACTGTAGCGCAGTAGCTCACGACTCTCCCGATACATCGAAACCTGCACTGTTAGAGGCTTAGATGAAGCTTTCACGACAAGTGGACAGCCGACGCTGCATAAGGAGAGCAAAATTATCAGAATACGATGCAATCTCTTTGCCGCGTTTCACGTTGATCAATTGTCCTTTTCCCTGGGAAGCAATAATTTTGTACACGCTGTTGTAGACACTCCTTGCTTAAAGCCAGTTGGCCTTTACGCTGAACTGTTACGCGGTTGGGCTGCCTCGCCCAAACTTCGCCATCAGCGCTCATTCTTGGAAGAGTAGCAGCAACTTACGCGCGTTCTTCTGCGTGCAAGGAGCTTTCGAGAAGAAGGGGTGAACCCAACTACTTCGCAACCCGGGTGCGATAGAAAATGGACGCCCCCATCGGTTGAAGGGCTGAACGGAGGAGAGCTACGCGACAGTTGCCCGCGCTGCGCCGCTGGCGAAAATGGATAAGCGGCAGCGCGAGACGGATCCGTCGCGGATGAGGCGCCATTTGTCTTGGTCTCGTGGCCTCGTGCGCTCTGCCCGACGCCATCAATCTGAGAGCGCTCGCTCGCTTGGCGCCTTTGTTTTCCTCCAGGAGAGGACGCGGTACCAGTAGCGCCGTGAGACGCTGCATGTGCTGCGTCTGCGTCCGCATGACCCGCCCACATAACCCCAGCGGTTCAGCATACAGCTTCGAAAGGATAGTCGACTGCGCGAGTTGGTAAGAGGTCATGCCGAAAAAAAGCGCGAATGGGACGTGGACGGAACGTACAAGGAGATGTGATTGTCGTTTCCTTTCTCCTTATCCCGTTTGTGCTAATTTAGATTTTGACAGCTTAGCTTTCGTCTGTCACACTCCGAAGTGGCATGCCGAGACATGGCGCAGAGTGTCCCTTTGCATAAGCGCCCACATTGCAATGCAGCTTGACACGCCAAGGAGAATTATTGCTTTGACGTAGTGTAAAATCTATAGAATTCTACAGCGCCTACAGAATTAGCGCGCTGTAAACCTTCAAAGAAAAGGGTACAGCAGCCTTACAGTTGAGAAGAACTACTTACGATAAAACAGAAGCCTGAAAATGTTGGCTACGTTCGCAGCGGACAGAGGAGCCGAAAAACTGGTGTCACCCTGAAAATTTATTCTAAGTGGATATATCGCCACGCAAGGGTGCCGGCTCTAATTAGTAAACTGCAATACGTGCCGGAAGGTAATTAATGAGGAAGTTAATTAGTCTATATTCCTATATAACGTTCAATTGTTATCTAACTATAGGCCAATCTCCTTAACAGCACACTCATGTAAATTACTCCAACACATTATCTTTAAGAGTATTATGGAATTTCTTGAACCTAACAAAATCTTATGCACTTTCCAGCATGGTTTTAGACGTGGCATCATCACTATAATAGAAATGACAGAATTCGTTCAAGACATCAGCAGCTCTTTAGACATATGTAACGAGATCGATGCTATTTTTATAGACTTTGCAAAAACCTTCGACACTGTCTCACGCCCTAAACATATGCACAAGTCGTTCGCTATACTAAAGAAATGCGTCTTTGGTTGGCTGGATACCAGACTTTCTTTCCCGGCGTTCGCAATATGTATGTTTCAACTGTACTAACTCACCCTTAATGCCTGTTTCATCAGGGGTTCCCCAGGGCTCAGTACTTGGTCCTATTTATTCCTGCTTTATATTAATGGTCTTCTCCTACACACCTCTATTAAATATGCCTTTTTGCAGAGGATTGCATTTTATATCATACCATTACATCTCCTACTGATCATGTTGTCCTTAACAATTATTCGATGACTTCTGTAACTGGTCCAAAGCATGGCAAATCAATATCAACTTTTCCAAAACTGTCTCCATGTCCGTTACACAACGATCGTCCTCTTCCTGCTGTGCCTATGCCTTTGGCAATATTACTTCAAATAGGGTTTCGAATTCAAATATTTAGGTATGAACTTCTTAAACACTTCTATCTCTCGCGGCGACAATACCCTCCTCCTCCCCCCAAGCTCACTAGGCCTCAGGCACTGACATTCAGACTGTTGCAGACAGAAACCTATCCCAACCTGTTCACGTTACATGCGATATATCCGGAGATTTACACTGACGACGCGTGCCCTGCTTGCGGGGATAGATCAACACTTTCGCACATGCTCTGGGGATGTATCTCTTTAGCAAGCCCTGACCTCAGCTCAGCTAGGTGGGAGGCGGCCCTCCGCAACCCACTCCTGACTGAGCAACGTTGGGCTGTCCAGCAGGCCCACGATGCGGCTGGCAGGCTAGGCCTGTCCGTCACGACGTGGAAGCGGCCCGCGACGTGCTAATACGCGTTCTGCAGGACTGTAAAATAAAAGTTACTCAATCAATCAATCAATCCTCCTAACACACGATTTGTCACGGTCGAAACACATTGATATAACCTTTAACAAAGCCCTTAATAGACTATGTTACTTGCATCGTACGCTACGTCTTGCTCCTCAAGAAACTAAACTACTTACATATGAAACCCTTGTTCGCCCTATCCTCGACTATGGCTGCGTTGTATGGAATACACAACAAAAACTGCGACGTAAAAAACTAGAATCAGTGCAAAAAAAGGCAGTGCGTTTTGTTTGTAGAAGATATGAGAAGGAATTTTCGCCATATGACTCTCTTCCCCTCCTTGGTCTCACTCCTCTTGCAAAGCGTCGCAAAGTTGAATGCCTAAAATTCCTTCACACGTTAATCAATTCTCCACGCCTCTTCTCTCTAGATAAATATGTCCTTTTCCAAACCCTAATGTACGAGGAGTCACCGTGCTCTCAATATCTCAACCTTTATTACTCGCACTGATTCTTTTAAAAACAGTTTTTTTCACCAACAATTGAAGTCTGGAATTAATTAACGGGCGACATCCATTCACTACCACTGAAACAGTTCACGCAAGCTCGTTTATAAATGCTTGTATGTTTGTTGTTCATCCCACTCCTGCAATAGCGTCATTGAGGCTTCAGTATGTATAAACAAATAAAATAAGGAGCTGAATATGTGTTCAGATTTGCAAAAGCCCTGCTCAAAGACTAGAATTACGCTATCCGCCAAAGCGATTTTTTTTAATTCTGTAAAACTTAAATATGATCACCTGGTACATGCAAACGGCGATTTTTGTTATACTGCACTTCTTGCGATCTACCAGCCTTTGTGAACGTCTCTAACTGGAACGCCCTGCGTGTGTGTCTCTGTGTGTGTATTTTTTTTTAACCCTTTCCTCTCGGTCCTCTTTCTAACTCCTATCTCCCAACCCCAGTCTAGGGTAGCAAACTGGAGACTAATATCTGGTTAAACTCCCTGCCTTTCCTCTTCATCTCTCTCTCTCTCTCTCTCTCTCTCTCTCTCTCTCTCTCTCTCTCTTCGGTTATCTTTACAACAACCGTTTCTGCTCAGTTCCCATGCGTTACCAATCATCATCATCATCATCATCATCATCATCATCATCATCATCCTGGTTACACTGCAGGGCAAAGGCCCCTCCCATACTTATTCAACTACCCCAGTCATGTACGAATTGTGGCCATGTTGTCCCCGCAAACTTCTTAATCTCATCCGCCCACCTAACTTTCTGCCGCCCCCTGCTACGCTTCCCTTCCCTTGCAATCCTTCCCTCCTCATTACATGTCCTGTCCATGCCCATTTCTTTTACTCGATTTCAACTAAGATGTCATTAACTCGCGTTTGTTCCCTCACCCAATCTGCTCTTTTCTTATCCCCTAACGTTACACCCATCATTCCTCTTTCCATAGCTCGTTACGTCGTCCTCAATTTAAGCAGAACCCTTTTCGTAAGCCTCCAGGTTTCTGCCCCATACGTGAGTACTGGTAAGACACAGCTGTTATACACTTTTCTCTTGAGGGATAGTGGCAACCTGCTGTTCATGATCTAAAAATGCCTGCCAAATGCACCCCAGCCCATTCTTATTCTTCTGATTATTTCAGTCTCATGATCCGGAGCCACGGTTGCTACCTGCCCTAAGTAGATGTATTCCCTTACCACTTCCAGTGCCTCGCTACCTATCGTAAACAGCTGTTCTCTTCCGAGACTGTTAAACAGTACTTATGTTTGACACGCAAGACAGCTGACATAAGTTCCTTATGTCAGCTGTCTTGCGCTTGTTGATTAACTGCGAAAGTTCTGCCAGTTCTATTCTAGCTGTAGGGTTAGATGCTTCCTTACATTAGCTTTTCTTGATCAGATCTTTCGTCTCCTGCGATAGCTTACTGGTATCCTGCCTAACGCAGTTACCACCGACTTCTATTGAACACTCTTTAATGATGTCCATAAAATTGTCGTTCGTTGCTTCAACACTAAGGTCCTCTTCTTGAGTTAATGCCGAATGCCTGTTCTGTAGCTTGATCTGGAATTCCTCTATTTTCCCTCTTACCGCTAACTCATTGATCGGCTTCTTATGTACCAGTTTCTTCCTTTCCCTCCTCAGGTCTAGGCTAATTCCAGTTCTTACCATCCATGGTCACTGCAGCGCACCTTGCCGAGCACGTCCACATCTTGTATGATGCCAGGGTTAGCACAGAGTATGAGGCCTATTTCATTTCTAGTGTCGCCATTCGGGCTCCTCCACGTCCACTTTCGGGTAGCCCGCTTGCGGAAGAAGGTATTCATTATCCGCATAGTATCCTGTTCTGCAAAGTGTACTAATAACTCTCCCCTGCTATTCCTAGTGCCTATGCCATATTCCACCACTGACTTGTCACCAGCCTGCTTCTTGCTTACCTTGGCATTGAAGTCGCCCATCAGCATAGTGTATATTGTTTTGACTTTACCCATCGCCGATTCCAGGTCTTCATAGAGGCTTTCGACTTCCTGGTCTTCATGACTGGCTGTAGGGGCGTAGACCTATACGACCTTCAATTTGTACCCCTCATTAAGTTTCACAACAAGACCTGCCACTCTCTCGTTAATGCTATAGAATTCCTGGATGTTACTAGCTATATCCTTATTAATGAGCAATCCGACTTCTAGTTCTCGTCTCTCCGCTAAGCCCCGGTAGCACAGGACGTGCCCGCTTTTTAGCATTGTATATGTTTCTTTTTTCTTTTTTAGACGTGGAATCGGCGATGGAGACGTGGAATCGGCGATGGGTAAAGTCAAAACAAAATACACTATACTGATGGGCGACTTCAATGCCAGGGTAGGCAAGAAGCAGGCTGGAGACAAGTCAGTGGGGGAATATGGCATAGGCTCTAGGAATAGCAGAGGAGAATTATTAGTAGAGTTTGCAGAACAGAATAATATGCGGATAATGAACACCTTTTTCCGCAAGCGGGTTAGTCGAAAGTGGACGTGGAGGAGCCCGAACGGTGAGACTAGAAATGAAATCGACTTCATACTCTGCGCGAACCCCGGCATCATACAAGATGTAGACGTACTCGGCAAGGTACGCTGCAGTGACCATAGGATGGTAAGAACTCGAATTAGCCTAGACTTGAGGAGGGAACGGAAGAAACTGGTACACAAGAAGCCAATCAATGAGTTAGCGGTAAGAGGGAAACTAGAGGAATTCCGGATCAAGCTACAGAACAGGTATTCGGCTTTAACTCAGGAAGAGGACCTTAGTGTTGAAGCAATGAACGACTATCTCATGGGAACCATTAAGGAGTGCGCAATAGAAGTCGGTGGTAACTCCGTTAGACAGGAAACCAGTAAGCTATCGCAGGAGACCAAAGATCTGATCAAGAAACGCCAATGTATGAAAGCCTCTAACCCTACAGCTAGAATAGAACTGGCAGAACTTTCTAAGTTAATCAACAAGCGTAAGACAGCGGACATCAGGAACTATAATATGGATAGAATTGAACAGGCTCTCAGGAACGGAGGAAGCCTAAAAACAGTGAAGAAGAAACTAGGAATAGGCAAGAATCAGATGTGTGCGTTAAGAGACAAAGCCGGCAATATCGTTACTAATATGGATGAGATAGTTCAAGTGGCTGAGGAGTTCTATAGAGATTTATACAGTACCAGTGGCACCCACGACGATAGTGGAAGAGAGAATAGCCTAGAGGAATTCGAAATCCCACAGCTAACGCCAGAAGAAGTAAAGAAAGCCTTAGGAGTTATGCAAAGGGGGAAGGCAGCTGGGGAGGATCAGGTAACAGCAGATTTGTTGAAGGATGGTGGTCAGATTGTTCTAGAGAAACTGGCCACCCTGTATACGCAATGCCTCATAACCTCGAGCGTACCGGAATCATGGAAGAACGCTAACATAATCCTAATCCATAAGAAAGGGGACGCCAAAGACTTGAAAAATTATAGACCGATCAGCTTACTGTCCGTTGCCTACAAAGTATTTACTAAGGTAATCGCAAATAGAATCAGGAACACCTTAGACTTCTGTCAACCAAAGGACCAGGCAGGATTCCGTAAAGGCTACTCAACAATAGACCATATTCACACTATCAATCAAGTGATAGAGAAATGTGCAGAATATAACCAACCCTTATATATAGCTTTCATTGATTACGAGAAAGCGTTTGATTAAGTCGAAACCTCAGCAGTCATGGAGGCATTACGGAATCAGGGTGTAGATGAGCCATATGTAAAGATACTGGAAGATATCTATAGCGGCTCCACAGCCACTGTAGTCCTCCACAAAGAAAGCAACAAAATCCCTATAAAGAAAGGCGTCAGACAGGGAGATACGATATCTCCAATGCTATTCACAGCATGTTTACAGGAGGTATTCAGAGGCCTGGAGTGGGAAGAATTGGGGATAAAAGTTGATGGAGAATACCTTAGCAACTTGCGATTCGCTGATGATATTGCCTTGCTTAGTAACTCAGGAGACCAATTGCAATGCATGCTCACTGACCTGGAGAGGCAAAGCAGAAGGGTGGGTCTGAAAATTAATCTGCAGAAAACTAAAGTAATGTTTAACAGGCTCGGAAGAGAACAGCAGTTTACGATAGGTAGCGAAGCACTGGAAGGAGTAAGGGACTACATCTACTTAGGGCAGGTAGTGACCACGGATCCGGATCATGAGACTGAAATAACCAGAAGAATAAGAATGGGCTGGGGTGCGTTTGGCAGGCATTCTCAAATCATGAACAGCAGGATGCCACTATCCCTCAAAAGGAAAGTGTATAACAGCTGTGTGTTACCAGTACTCACATATGGGGCAGAAACCTGGAGACTTACGAAAAGGGTTCTGCTGAAATTGAGGACGACGCAACGAGCTATGGAAAGAAGAATGATGGGTGTGACATTAAGGGATAAGAAAAGAGCAGATTGGGTGAGGCAACAAACGCGGGTAAACGACATCTTAGTTGAAATCAAGAAAAAGAAATGGGCATGGGCCGGACAAGTAATGAGGAGGGAAGATAACCGATGGTCACTAAGGGTTACGGACTGGATTCCAAGGGAAGGGATGCGTAGCAGGGGGCGGCAGAAAGTTAGGTGGGCGGATGACATTAAGGCGTTTGCAGGGACAACATGGCCACAATTAGTACATGACCGGGGTAGTTGGAGAAGTATGGGAGAGGCCTTTGCCCTGCAGTGGGCGTAACTAGGCTGATGATGATGATGTTTCTTTTGCCCTCCTAACCTGACTGAGCGCTATTATATCCTATTTATAACCCTCTAATTCCTCCAATAACGCTGCTAGACTCGCCTCACTAGATAACGTTCTAACGTTAGAAGCTTCATATTCCAATGGCGGCCTGTCAGGAACAAGGGATTCGTAGCCCCCTCTGCTGCGTTACAGGTCTGACCGCCGCCGTTGTCAGTTGCTTCGTAGCTGCTGGGGACTGAGGGCCGGGATTTGATTGTTGTATTCATCTAGGAGGTTGTGGCCAAGTAGTGCACCATGGTGGCCATTCCTGCTCTGGTGAGAGAGGGCGTTACCAGGTTCTGGTCACCGGGATCAGGCTGCACTCCAGGCCAGTTCGTGCAATTTTATCAACACGCGGATTTTTTTTTATCCGGTGGAAATTGCGCGGCACCGGGATTCGAACCACGGTCCTCTTATACGCGAGGCGGATGCTCTAGTCTACGCCACCGCTGCACGTTAACAATACACGCTCGAAACACTTACTCACAGAATGCCCGGCACCCGCCGCGGTGGCTTAGAAGCGATGGTGTTGCGCTGCTAAGCACGAGGTCACGAGATCGAATTCCGGCCGCGGCGGTCCCATTTCGATGGGAACGAAATGCAAAAACGCCCGTGTCGCATGCATTGGGGGCGTATTAAAGATCCTCTGACGATCCGAATTAATCCGGAGGCTTCCACTATGGCGTCCCTCATGATGAAATCGTGGTTGCGATTGTTGCGCATAGTGTTGCGCATAGAAGTAGCTGCTCTGTGCGAGAAAAAGAAATATGCTTGTAAGCTACAACAACAGTTCCTTCTTGTGTGCATGTAATCTTTGTTAGAAGGAGTGGTCGCGAAAACACGGTAAAAAATTGGCACTTTCCACTGTCGTTGTGGACCGAGGCCCGATAGCTATCAATGATGCCCTGCCGGATCACGGGCCATTTGCTTTTGTTAGGCTCCTCCAGTTACGGTGCGTGTAACTTCGCCGAGTGCCAAGGCGCTACTTCGAAGATAAGCCACAAACAGGATGAATTCTGACTTGTATACTGTTCCGGTCGTTCTGCCCATTACACGAGTAATAAAATTCAGCAAGCTAAGTAGACGAGTAGCAAGCTAGGCTACTAAAATGATTAAACATTCGTATTTGGCAACGAATTTGTCATAAATAATGATAGTGCGAAGAAAAGTGGTAACTTTCTTTCCGTGGATTATCTCAAAAGGAAACTGTCGGTTCTGAGACAGGGTTTTAGCAGGTAATGTTTGGTTATCTTCTTCTGAACGTGCTGAATCCAAACGTCAAGTGACAAAATTATCTTGATACGTTAAAAGCTAGTGAGCCATTTCCCATTGCGATGCTAGCTTCCTCAGATTTATTTTTCCTTTTCGCTTGGCTCACACCCATATTTTTTAATTTAGTTAAGAAATACTGTGACCTCTTTCTTGAAGATCATTGCATCCAGTCGAAGAGAAAAATGCAGCATGTGTACCCGTGAAGCACCTTTGAGTATATTTTTTCAAGAAAGATACGCTATTGAAAACACAAGCAAACATAAAAATACAATTACAACAAGTACACCGTTGAAATGTACAAGCAAGCCGATTACACTCACAAATATATATATATAAATATATATATATATATATATATATATATATATATATATATATATATATATATATATATATATATATATATATATATATATATATATATGTGTGTGTGTGTGTGTGTGTGTGTGTGTGTGTGTGTTTGACGCAGAGGTAAACACCCTATGTAAAGCTTGTCAAGAAACAAGAGATGTGTTTATTTTTATATTGCTGTTACTTGGAACTGTACCATCTCCACATGGTTAAATTTGGGGAAGCATTCACGGTGTTCTTTATTAGTAAGTGGCCTCTGCCATTGACTGGCTACTTTAGCTAATAATATGCTCAGCATCGGAATTGGCTCGAGTTTGCTCTCACCAATCATTATGTATTAAGAGCCTTCAGTGAATATGGGGTTCGGATCTTCTTATGAATGCGCATCGTTCGAATTTTCGCCGTCTAAAAAAATCTACGTCGCTTAAGTAAAATATGCGTCTGTGCAAGTACACCCATTTTATGTGGTTCGGTAGTACAAGTAGTAACGCCGACATGTCATTAGTGTGCCTCATAGCACTAAGATAGAGCCACCTGAATTGTTGATAGGTGATCTGAAATATTCTGAAAATAGTCAAATTTTTAGTTAGGACGGAATACAGGCAGAGAAACCGGCATATTCGTTGACTTCTTAATTCCTGATCCGACGTAGTTTCTTCAGCAGTTTCTTGGTTTTGGTCGCATATCACGCAAGAAATGCTGTGGCTGTGGTAGTATTGGTGAAACATCAAAACCAACAATGGTTACTTACTGACAGAACAGTATACCATTCACAAACAGAACACTGCAGCGTTATAACAAGCGCCGTGCAATGATCATCCTGTGATAAGTTGATATGTTGACTAATCGTTCTTTGCAGGGAAAACCCATGGCTACAGCCGGCCTTCGGGCAATAAGCGCGCAATTGAGTGCTCGAGTATTCGGAGGCGCCAACGAATGGCGGAGAGGAGACCGTCGTCATCGCCACATCTGCGGACAGGCGGTACCGTTTGTGTAAGCCGAGGCAGTTAGTCATCGCTCTAACGATGACGGAAGAACCGAACCGAGGACGGCTTCAGGGCCCGTCCAGAAGAAAGCGACCTCCCGTGTTTAAGAAGGGTGCGTGCAGAATCGCGCTAATCACAATTCCATCACGTGACCGGGGAAACCACCAACAAGGCCGACTCCTACTACGCGCTGTTATACCGAAAGAAATGCTGGTAGCATTACAATACACAGAGATAATGGCTTCTAACTAAAAAGAAGTGCGCACGAAGGCGACGTAGGGACTTGAATGCCTCGCGAAAGTGCGCGGGCGTCGCGGCAAGGCGAAGTGATACTGCTTATCGCCATCCTCCCGCCTCCGGCATTTTTGTCGACAGCCGTCAGTGATTTACGGGCGCGCGTTGCTTCGGGAAACGAGGGGCAAAAGAACAGGGGGGAGGCAGGGGGGAGACACACGCCTTTCATAACTCTATCATTAGTTGCAGATAAAGATGAATCCGCAAAAGGGAGAGGGGCTGCGGGCACGAAGTCCGGCGGAAAAAAACACGCCGGTCGAGGCTGAGTAAATCATGCTTCGATTGCGTGGCTTGCCTACTTCGTTCTCAGCGCGCGTTGTGTCCTGATCGGTGGGCGGAGAAGGGGGCGAGTTCGGTCAGGACGGTGCTGGCGAGCGGTGGGGTGGGATCGCCCAAAAGCAATGGAGATGGCCCGGGGGCGCCCCCGGCATTCCTTTGATAAATAGCCCCGGCCATAATTCAGAAATAAGAGCGGCGACCACGGGCCGCCTTCTCCGGCCCGAGACGGAAGAAGAACGCGACGCCGACCGGCGGGCTGGCTATTCTCCCTCGCGACGCTGGCAGAAAAGGAGGATCCGCCGAGCCAAAGTGGCGGGCGGGACGGGAGGGGAGGCGCGGGCTCGACGCTCTGATATAGAGCACTGCAAAGGGATGCCAACTGCGCTGTCCCTTGGTCATCATCCTCTTCTCCCCCACACACCCTTTTCCTCGCTCCCTATCCGCGGTCGCCGCCTCTCGTTTCTTGGGACGGAAGGGTGGAGATATTCGCCTGCCCCGTTTTCGTGTCGCGCTTTATTCTGAGGCGTTCCGCTTGTCCGAATGTGGTTTCCGCTTCGCGCTTCGCTACGTCTTTGCATCTGCATATCATTTCGCAATGCGACCGCCAACAGAAGCCAGACCCTCTGCGAGCCACACCCCCCCCCCCCCATCTTTCTTTGTGTTTTCATGTAGGTAGTAAACTTTTTGTTTATTTTATTATTATTTTGTTATCCATCACAGTTTTCGACCCCGTCTCCCTCCTGTACATAGCAACTCGCGCACTCTCTTGGCCCTACCTCATCTCCCCGCGTTGTTCTCATTGCGTTTTCGATCTGCCTGCCTGTTCCCTTAGATTGACCGTGTCGGACGGCGGCCGCCTTTCCCCGACTTGGCCCAATCTCGACAGTTCCTAGTTGGGGTTCAGGGACGTTATTGATATGCTCTCGCTTTGTAACCGTGTCAGGGCTGCGCGCTTTGATATGGAGATTGGTCCGGCCAGATAGCGGGCAGTGATTCGGAGGCGCCACGATTCCTGGCGCCGGCTTGTTTATGACGGGGCCTCCGTACACAGAGCCTGAACGTCGGCGCCCAACTATATTCGCGTATTCTACGGTTTCAACTAGGAGAATACGGCCTTAGAGAAATGCCCAGTCGCGAAAGAATAAACAAAAAGTGCGCGATGTTGTGACATTTTTCATGCTGCGAAAATTTTGATAACGGAGCGTGGGTCAAGTAATATGCGTTGTACATCAAGGTAATACGTACCATATTTCATCTCACTGAATATATGTTATTGTACATGTTTTGTACGTTATGCCAAAATGCCGATTTCAGTATACTGCACGGTGATGTAAAGAAACGTTGTCTTCTGTACTTCGTGTAATTTCTGCTTCTTTGCAGGACAAATAAATTTTGTGGGAAAGTCTTAGGCAGAAGTTAGCATTTCTAATACTATAAATAAATAAATAAGTAAATAAGTAAGTAACTAAACTAATGAAGAAAAATACTGAATTATCTGAAAGTTTTTGCGTCACACTGCTATCCCACATTTTCAATAGATTCCCCTATTACTTTTGTAGTGAAGAAGACATGCGTGTGCTTCAGGCGCATCGTCAACGCCTCAAGCACGCATCAACGTTTCATGCGGAAACATGGGTGTTCAGTTGTATGCAGTGCTCGTCGGTATCGTGGGCAATACATATGAGTGATGCGATTCTTGACGAGTGCAGGTGAAACCTGGGAAATTCTGCTAGACTTTTTATCGTAGGTATCACAAAGCGTGGCATCAACAAAGCACAGAAAATTTACGGGTATGTCAGGGTCCTGGCAAAACGGGCTGGACAAACCACATATTGACTGAAAAAGTTCAGTATGTATTGAACACTCTAGCCGCCGAATTCCCGAAGCTTCGTTGTTCCTGAGTGCTGTTCTCAATCGGATGGCCACCTTCGCTAACAATTATGTGTAGCATCAGGAATGGCTGGGATTTGCTCTTTCGAACAATTCTAGAGTAATCTCTTTCTCTTGTTATTTCCTGTTTTTTTTTCACGTATTTTTTAAGAGACCCGTCGTGGTGGCTTACCGGCTACGATGTTGCCCTGCCAAGCACGAGGTTGCAGGATCAAATTACGGTCACGGCGGCCGAATTTCGACTCCCATGCCCCTTGCATTGTGGACACGTTAAGGATAGCCAGGGGGTCAAAATTAATCCGGAGTACCCCACTACGACGTGTCTCATAATGAAACCGTGGTTTTTGCGCGTAAAACCCCAGAGTCGATCAATCAAAGCATTTTTGTAGATATGGGCGCAAATAAATAATGTTATGAAGAGCTTGGCCAATCAAATTCGCCAGTGGAGTCAATTTGCGGATAACAGTTCATCTGTAGTTTACGAAGAGAACTATAGTTCTCTTGGTAATTATGTCTTGTCTCAAATTCCTTTCTGCAGTCAACTACAGTGTCAAGAATACGACCGAGAGTTTAAAAGCCTAATCTACATATTCCGATGTCGCATTTGACTCTAGACTTCTTTCTGAATTAAATATCGGTCGAAGCGTTGTAGACATGGAATCGTTGAATACGTAGCGAAGTGCATCAAAACGGTAGTATTTCCGAGTACAGTTAAATGTGCTTTAGTTCGACCACTGGAATTCTCCTATAGTTTCTAGTTTTTCAACCTTCCAGTTGGTCGATGAGGATTACTTATTCAATACCGTTTGCATGACAGCGTGATCGCAACCGCGATGACGCTCTCCTAAACTTTCTGACCAGATTTGTCCTCGATTCACTTTACAAGCTCGGCGCAGGAAGTCGCATAGGGCGGGGCTTCTCGGAAACGTCTTGCATTTCAATACGGCTGCCTCAAAGCGCTCCCGCTGCCATCTCGTTTCCTGGTCGTTGTGGCGGAGAGGTGAGGCGTCTCGAGAGCGAGTCGTGGCAGTGACGCGAAGCTGCGCCTCGGCGATCTGTCGCCGAGCTCTATTCGCGAGCGGGACGTCTTCATTTCCTGCTCGGCGTCCTTATTAATGACGCAACGTCAGCCCACAAGTGGCGCTTCCTCTTTTTTTATTTCCCTCCCTTTTCCCCCTCTCTCTCTGCCCACCGTGCAGGAAAATCTCGAGGCCAGGGAGCACCTCCGTGCGCTGGTTCTCCCCTTCTATTCAGCTAGAACGAAGAGAGGCACTTCCCCACTCGGTCTCTCACTGCCTCTTCGTTGTAAACAGAATGCCACACTCGCCATTCTCGTCTCGCCTTTTGTGTCGTTCACCTCTGCGTTGACCTCCGTCGGCTTGCTCCTCGTGCGCGTTCCACTGCCATTTAAAAGAGCTTTCTCGCCTGTTGTGCGGGCATCAAGTTGACGCGCTTTGCTCTCTTCTCTTAGCTTCAATTCTCGACTTTACGTGCCCCACCACTTCGCTCTGCTTTTCTTGCTATTTTACTTCTTTTTTTTCCTTTCTTTTGGTAGGACGTAGGTATACGTTGCTGCTGCGGTTCAGCCGTTTTCAGGCACGGCACGTGCTGGATCTTTGCATGCTACTCACAAGTATTGATGCCTCTTTTCTAACTGCCAACGTCCTTTGTGTGCTTCTTCTTTTTATAATATTCTGCCCTTGCCTTCCTGCTTCCTATAACATGCTTCCTTTCGTCTACGTTTCATGCTTTCACTCACAGTTCAATTTTGTTCTTGCCTTTTTTTTTTTGCGTCATTCCTCCGTTCTTTTCAGTCCTTGCCTCTTTCTTTCCTTTCTGTTTCATTTGAAATTGCTCGCTGAGTGCCGTCTGTTCTCGATCAGGTTTCCCGTTGTATGCATGCTTTCTTTATGTATTTGCTTTCTTTTAGAACAGCACCCTTCTTTCGCTCAGAACAGGGCTCCGGGCACCACGGTCTCACTTGCAGGCGCCCAGAGCGCCACGACTTTAAGAGTGATACGCGATGCCTCGGCTCCTCGCTCTTGTGGAGCGCCCCCTGTCGGGCTTATATTGCTTTCCAGCGTGATTTGTTGGCGCTCCAACGTCGAGGCCGTCGAAGACTATGTGAGACAGAAGAAAAATGTGAAGCTTGGCACACAGACATGACACCAGGTCGCGCGCTAAAGAAGACGGAGTAAGAAAAAAATATTAAGAATGAATTGTGAAGAAAATGATCATGTTGATCGCAGCAGCAAAATAAAATGAACAAGATATCTAATATAGCTGTTTCCCATAAAGTTAACAACTAATATGTTTTGAGCTCCTGTAAATATTGGCGGTTAGTAGCTTGGATATTTAAAGCAATACCTACTTCCAGTGGCCACCCTATCTATCTTCATCAGCACTACCTTTTGCTTATGTTTAAGGCAACCTCAATATTCCTTTTGCTTAGCTTGAAAGACAGCAAGTAAAGAAGGTCCTTAATAAAGCACCCCATTTCAAGAAAATCTGCATTTAGAACCCAAACTTCGTGTCAATACATTAAACTCTCATCGCCGGTGTCAATTCGATTTTTGAAAACAGATGTCTGTCCTAGAGAACGGTCTCCAAGGTCGAATATGTTCCAGTAAGAGGTCAGGAGGCAACGTAGTTCATGAGCATGATGAGCCGGATAGCTGGCAGCAATCATTATTTTAAGGCATTCAAGTCTAAAGGGGTAGGAGGCGAACCAAGAGGAGTACACGAGGAGCTGTCACAAGGTAAACCCGAAATGTGGTAGACTCAGGCCGGCGTTATTTGCGCGAGCGATATGCAGCGAGGGAGAACTTGCGCAGACTCCACAGTTCACAAGGAGAACAAATGATGTGTCGTTCCTACTGATAACGAGTTTAAGCGCGAGGTTATGCGGAAGCAGGACATTCAGATTAAGAGATACGATGTAGTCACCATGTGATATAGCTGGGAAGGATAAAAACGTTACGCAGGAAACGGCAAGCTGAGGGAGGCGAATATATTTGTTCAGTGGAACATATTCTGATTGGAGTGCCATCAGGAGGATAAATAGTAACAATATTAGTAACAACTGACTTGCAGAAGTCATATTCACTCGCATGTATCCAGCAATGTGCAAGAATAAAAGCCCGTTAAGAAAATTATCGGTATTCCCTATTCAAATATTAAAGACAGAAAGAATGCGTGAAGTAAAATATGTCCAGTGAAAGATAAAGTACTTTGTCACATTTTACATGCTTATAGCCAAGTATCTGCCATTTATGGCGAAGTGTGATGTGAATAAGTGATGTCCGCCAGCCAAAGGGCCATGTGCTCGAACCCCTCTCCACATCATACATACACATAGCACAAGCGGGCCAGCTTCGTGTATCACGAATATTCTGTGCTGCTTATATGCTCACAGAGCCTTTCATGGTGTACATGATCAGAGACAACAAAAAAGTCTTGGCAGGCTCTCCACGGTTCTGGTCGCCCCAGCCTGTACACTGCTGATTGCACAACAGCAACAGCGTCACAATTGTATAATAATGCATCATAATCATCCGACTTCAATAGATACTGAAGCAGCGCGACTGAAACAAGAGCAGCAATTTTGTAGCTTTGCCTTCTGCTAAAATCTGTGCTATTCTTGTCATAGAGTTTCACAAAATTACTGAGAGGGAACTGTGGCGCTAGTATCTACGGTAGCCGCAAGCAGGGCGGTTCAGCCAGCATGTGAATGATGGGCGGTAGAGTGGGGTTGAAAATTAATATGCACAAGGCAAAGCAAATTATGAATATTCGGGCAAGGGAATAAGAGTTCAAGATCGCCAGTCACTCTCTAGGCTCTGTGAAGGAGTATGCTTACCTAGGTCAATTAATCACACGGAACCCTGATCACGGGAAGGAAATTATTAGAAAAATAAAAATGGGTTGGATCGCATACGGCAGCTCCTGACTGGAATTTCACCATTATCCTTGAAAAGGAAGGTGTAGAATCAGTGAATTTCACCGGTGCTGACATATGGGGCAGAGACTTGGCGACTGACAAAGCATGAGAACAAGTTAAGGACCGCGCAAAGAGCGATGGAACGAAGATTGCTAAGCATAACGTTAAGAGAACAAACGGGTATAGCCGATATTCTAATTGACATTAAGAGAAAAAGAATGTAGCTGGGCACGTCATGTAATGCGCCGGTTAGATAACCGTTGGACCATTAGAATTACAGAATGGGTGCCAAGAGAAGCGAAACGCAGCTGAGGACAGAAGATTACAAGGTGGAGCCGTGAAATTAGGAAATTCGCGGGCGCTAGTTGGAATCGGCTGGCGCAGGACAGAGGTAATTGGAGATCGCAGGGAGAGGCCTTCATCCTGCAGTGGACATAAAACATGATTATGATGATGATGAGATGGATTTGCTTAAACTTCTGCCTCATAGCTGTGAATCAATTTGTGACTTTGCAAAGTGATAATTTCTAAGAAAAGACTGTTATAAAGGATTAAATAAACATCATTAATGTTTTCCGACAGCAGGATTCAAACACTGTACCTCTATAGCACAGAAACCAGATATTGAAACCATTACGCCACGGACGCATGGAAAAGTGGAACCAATGGAATTAGCAGCAATTATGCGTACTTGATGAGCCCTATACCTTCTGCATTAAAGAAATGTTTAATTTATTTGAAGTGTAGGTCAATATAAGCTCTGATAAAGCGTAGTAAACGAAACCGCAAGAACGCTTGAAGCCCCATGCAAGCAGGAAGATGAGATCAATCTATGTGCTACCCATCATTCCCCTAGTGGCGGAACTACCGCGGCGCCAGAGTTCCCTCTAGTGAGTGTAGGAAATTCTATGAATCTTACAATACCACCGCTCACGGCGGTCTGATCCCATTAAAACCGCGGGCGCAGCTTTTCTCTGACCGCTGATGAAGGGCGAATAGCGCGAAAAGGATTAGCAATGCAAAACGCATCACAACGAAATCGCGGACTTAGACACTTAGGTGAACAGACGGAGGAGTAGGTAATTATGAAGAAAATGGAGGATAGTTAGGCCTGGAGAGCGTGTCTCTAGCCTGCTACTCCAAACTGGGGCAAGCGGAAGTGGGAGATACAGGGAAAGGTAGGTGGCAGGCGATTATGATATGGAACAATGAACTACTATGCACATGTTGTCCAATACGCGTATGCGCGCTTTAGACACAATACATGCAGGAGTTATCTTGCCCACAAAAAGCGTTATCACGCGAACACAATTAGCACTGCCTTCACGTCTCACAGGCCCTAGAGACGAGCGTCTAATCCAGTGTGACATACAAAGTTCAAGAGTGCTTTTATTGTGCGTTGGGTATATTGAGCTCTTCTCTACGCGGCTAAAATATTTTGTTCCTACAAACAAACACGTACCCTTCACCTACCCGCCTCTACCTTGTATTCCCAGACGTTTACACTACCCCCAACTGCCGCTCGGTGGTGTGGCACTCACCCCGCTACGCTTCCGCATATTCTGTGGGACTGCCCAGCACAGTACACACACATTAACACCACGACCCTCTCGTCGAAGTTGCGTGAGGTTCTGCGAAGCTCCGCCCTCGACGACCAAACCTGGGTGACCCTGGACTCACGTGAGGCGGCGGTGAAGCAAGCCCTCGACATCCCCTCATGGGAGGCTTAGGCCCGGCCATCATAAAGTGCTGGTTCTACAATAAAAGTTTATCGCCCCCCCCCCCTAAAACGGTGCGGAGTCCAAGCAGTCAACTAGGTGAACAGGCATTCTCACTTGAATGCCCGGTGGCTGTACAGGAGCGAAGTACGATACTTGAGTTGATAATGACTTCGTAAGGTGAAAGATTCGGCCAGTTGGCTTTGTATCAAGGTCATAGCAGCGCGAACTAAAACATACGCACAAAGAAAGAGACACGCGGGGACAAGCGCTTGCCTTTACGTGTCTCTTTCCTTGGGTGTATGTTTTAGTTTGCCCTCCTATGACCCTTGATAATAAAACATCAGATGATTTTCCGCGAATAATTACGCAGAGCTCATGTCGCGACCACTGTCAATGGCAATGTGAATAGAAATCGAGCAATGTAGCTGGCAAGCTTTTCGGTACCGCCTAACGGATCAAATTAATCAGCATGCAACAGTTTAAAAAATTACAGAATTTTGCAGGATAATACGAACATATGCACAAGGAAGGTCCCAATTCCAAAAGATTATATTGCAGTTGACGGAGAATATGAACACCTAAGAGCCATTCGACGCCGATCCGAAAGAGCTTACCGACGGAGCGGAAGTTTAGAAGCATACAGAAACGCTCAGAAAATACACAATGTAAGCGCAGACGAATGGAAACCTTGGGCAAACGGCGCTGGCGCGATTTCTGCGGCACGCTGTCTCCTCACACGTCTGTCCCACGAATGCTTCTAGTAATTCGTTCTTTAAGCGGACCTCTAACACAGAGCTTCCCATTTCGTGCTCTCGCTGTAGCTTGGGACACGTGTGAAATAATAGTTGCAGATGAATTTTGTGAGCTTATTTCCAGACCTGCTTTTTCATCGCAATGCGCAGAATTTGATATTTCAGTAGTATTGGCTAAGCGAAAAATTACTGCTTGCTACTGGGCCCAACATCCTCAATTAGATCATACTTTCATATTAAGCGAGCTTCAATGTGCAATCGCATCATGTCGCCAAACGTCCGCTGCTGGGCCGGACGGCATTACGTACAATATGCTAAGAAACTTCGGACCGGTAGGTACAAATGCTTTCTTAGACATCTATAATAACTTATGGATAGAGGAGACTGTACCTGACTCTTGGAAAGTCGCTCGAATCATACCAATTTTAAAAGCTGGTAAGACGCCCTTGTGCCTTGAATCCTTCCGCCCTGTTAGTTTGACAAGTTGTTCATGCAAAGTAATGGAGAAAATGATTGACGCGCGACTTCAATGGTGGTGTAATGAAACGAATGTGCTGTCCAACTACTCAGTAGGTTTTAGAAAATATAGATGCACAACGGATGCAATATTAGATATAGTAACCTGTGTGGAGCACGAGCGTGCACGTGGAAACATGACTATAGCAGTATTCCTAGGCATCAAGAGGGCATTTGACACTGTTAGTCACGTTCATGTTCCAACATGCTAAGCATGTTGGAACTTGGTCTGTCTGGCAGGTCCTTGCGATGGATTTCTGAATTTCTATCAGGTCACAAATTATTTGTTCAGACGAGTGAAGGAAAGAGTGCTGAACATGTTGTCAAACAGGGAGCACCACAGGGAAGCGTGCTCAGCCCCTTATTTTTTAACTGCATCATGGCTGATTTAACAAGAAGGCTGCCATCACAGTTAAAGTTTTCCCTGTATGCAGACGATGTGTGTATTTCGACATCTGGGTCTAATGCTCAACTACTTCAGATGGCATTGCAAGACGGCATAAATATCATCAACCAATTTTTGAGACAGAGAGGAATGGTACTATCACACGCAAAGACAGCTGTATTGCCCTTCAATCGGAGGCAGTTAAAGATGTCACACTTAATCTGGAAGGACACCCTCTAATGATTGTCACACAACATCGATTTCTTGGCATAATACTTGATAGGCAGCTATACTGGGCACCCCACATAAAAAAAACTCGAAAACGAGGTCAATGCCATGGTGACTGTACTTCGCAGACTTGCAGGCACATCATGGGGCGGATCAGTATCGTCCATGCTGACTGTTTACAATGCATTAATACGACAAAAATTGCGTATTCCGCGCCCATCTTACACGGACTTTCCCACACGTCAGAAGAGCGACTTCAAAGACTTTAGCTAGAGGACTACGCCTATGTCTAGGAGTTCCACGAGCTACTACTAGTTCTCTTGTAATAGCTGAGGCTCGCCAATCACCATTTCCAGTTATGCGAACTACAGAAACATGCCGGCATTATTTCCGTCCTCAAACCCAGCATAAAAACCACCCATTGGCCCTAGACATAATGAAACGAGATAGAAGTTATGTTTTTATAGAAATTCAAGAAAATCTTCACACATTGCCAAGAAATGAATTTTGGAGCTCAGACATCGAATATCCTCCATGGCTGCTTACAGTTCCAAAAATCGAATTGTCAGTAGATGGGATATTCAGAAAAAGAGACATGTTCATTCAAGCTGCTCAACAACTAGCACTATACCAGATATATATGCGGCATTCAGGATACACACACGTATATACAGACGTCTCCAGTACAGCAACCTCTTCAACTTCATCATTCATTATACCGCGGCTCAACAAGCAAGAATCATTTAAGTTATCTCATGCGACTTCGTCCACAACGGCTGAACTGTTTGCAATCCTATGTGCGATAAAATTTATATTATCAGTAAGAGATGCGCTAAAATGGGTAATCTTTAGCGATTCACAGGCGGCTCTAACATCACTCTGCAGTACAAAGGGGAAAACATTCAGTGACAGTATAATATATGAAACACTTAAAAACCTCACAAAGGCAAGCGAAGCGAAACATGCAATAGCATTCCAGTGGATACCAGGGCATTGCAACATTCCTGGCAACACAGCAGCCGATGAAGCAGTACGACAAGCGCACCTCAAAGTTGATACGGCTCCGCTCCCAATATCAAAGAATGAATTACGCTGCATTATAAGGACAACATCTTTCAAAATGTCTAGAAACACTTGGTTTGACCAGAATTCTAAGAGCTCGGACTTATACCATATTGATCCATTTATTGAATTAAAATTTTCGTTGTCATTAGATAGAACTATGGAAACCCTTATTCATCGATTAAGGCTAGGCACTGCTTACACAAAGCATTTCTTACACAGAATTGGCCGAGCGGAAACCCCAGAATGTGATTGTGGATTTGTAGACGAAGATATATATCACATCCTTCTAGATTTCCCACATCACGACACACCAAGATGCCGACTTAAATCAGCGCTAATTAAATTAGACCGCAGACCTTTCAGTTTAAGGAAACATTTGGGCCCTTGGCCAACAACGGCCTTGCAGAAGAGCGCTTTAAGTGCGCTAAAGACTTTCCTTGAAGACAGCGGCATTGTTGGACGTTATTAGCGCTTTCATTGTTCCCTTCATTTCAATGTCACTGTATAAATACATCTGTTTGTGAATTATGTTATGTTGACTGTTCTGTTATGACTGTATGTGATAATGCATTTACACGATATATGTACCACCCGCTGACTAGACAATGTGTTATTAGGTGACAGTATCGTTTGTAATTTTGAGACTTTCATCTACATACGTGTGGAGACATTTACCTTGTATATTGTACGTACAATGTGTTCGTTACGCCATAGTCTTCCTGTGGAAACGTTGCATGATAAGTCCTGGTGTTCGTGTGAAAAGATTATTTGATATGTAATCTTGAACCCTGTATGATGTATGACGGAACCACCCAAGAGATAAGGAGTAGCCGGCGCCTTAAATTGTGTGCCAACATCTGCTTATATCATATCAATAATAAAGTAAATAGCGATGTATCATATCCCTGAAGTCAGGTTTATTTACCACATGCAGTGGTAATAGCGAGAATTGCGTTGCTTCGGCTATATGCCAGATGCTCCGATGCCATCCAACTTTGCTTTGGCATTCGCTTGCCAAGGTTGCCCATGAGCATAGCGGCATGACTACGACAGTATGACGCCGACGTGGTTACGGTGGAATGACGAAGAATGAATGGCGCCGATCGAACGACAAAGCCGTATAACGACGACGGCAGGGTGACGATGAGGTATCGCAATTTAAATTATGACAATGGTATAATAACAACATGATGACAATGAGATTATGACGACGATGGCGTGAGGACGACGGTATGACGACAATCTAATGAAGAATCGGGAATGACAACGATGCATGACGAACAAGGCATGGCGATGGCGATATGACAACGAATGCACGATAGCGTCTGTGTGACGACGACGCAATGACGACGATGGCATGACAACGGCGGAATAATCATGATTGAATGACGACAGCATGATTACGATATAATGACAAACAAGGAATGATGTCAATGGATCGACGAAGATGTTATGACGATGTCATGACGACAATGGGATGACGAAAATGTGGTGACGACACTGAAGTGATGACACTGGTGAAACGACAACGTGACGACGCTGGCATGACGACAACGGAATGACGACGATTGCATGATGAGAGTCGGATGTCGAAGTTATAATGATGACAATGAAACCACCGCGACGCATCCCGACGACGGTATCACAACGAATGCTTGACGGCCGCTCGTTCGGCGTTAAACAGATACACAGACAGACAGACAGACAGACAGACAGACAGACAGACAGACAGACAGACAGACAGACAGACAGACAGACAGACAGACAGACGGAAGGACGGACGGACAGACAGACAGACAGACAGACAGACAGACAGACAGACAGACAGACAGACAGACAGAAAATAAAAATAAGTATGTCTCGAAGTTGCACTTTGAAGCACCTAAAATAAGTGACCAGGCAGCAGATGTAGAGAAGCACAGAAAGGACAGCGGAGCGACCTCAAATTTTTCATAAACTAGAGCAGATGCGCATCACGCCCAAAAGCACATAGAAAGGTCTATATCTCACTCCGCCTATTTAACAATGGTAACCTCTACCACTTATGCTGTCGTCAACAATAATGAGGACAACTCAAAAGTTTTAGGAATGCCCCAGAAATACAAAAAAATAATTTTAAGGCATTCAGAAGTAACTGTGAGGCTTGCGTCAGCAAAGTGTGAAAAAGACCGTAGCGACTTTACTGAGGCGTAGCTTGAGAATCTCGCGAACGAACTGTGCGCTTGGACACGGAACATCGTCCGAGCAGAAAAACGCAGCCCAAGCGAGAGGTGCGAGCGAAGCGACAAAGAAGAGGTCAAACGCGTCATCGGACGCCGCGGCATTACAAGAGTCTGCCACCGGTAGACCCTTTCTCCTGCGACTAAGAAAACGTACGACGTTGTCCGTCGCGACATTCGCGGTCCATTTATCGGCGGCCCGAGTAATTCGATTTGTTGTCCGCTTCGAGGTGGCCGCGATGCCGCACGCCTATCGATATCGTCCCCGCCCGGCCGGACTGTGCCTTGTCGCGCAAACCGATCGCCGCTCACAGCCTCCTGGCGCAAGACCACGGTACCGCTCCTTCCCCTCCCGTTCTCTGTCCCTCCATTCGTCGTCCTATTTTATTCATTTGCCGTCTTTTGTTTCTATCGGTTCCTGTGTGTACTACGCAGGTTCTACCCTGCGTTCCCTCTCTGCGATATCTGGGCGGCTACAGCGCTGACGGCTGTTCTTCGACGCTCAGACGCCCGCGCCTAATGTTGTTTGCCGATGTTAATGCGCGCGTTTACGGCATCCGTCATCCTCCGCTTGGTCATTGGGTGCTTTGGCCAAGTTCAACTTCAGGCAGGAAATGGAAGAACACGGTCGACGTCTGCGTGTCGGCGCGGGTGTCTTTGCGACGCTTCTAATCTTTTATGCTTTCATCTTCATTCGTCTCTTCTTTTCTCCGTCTGTACAACGGAAGATCGCCACAGTTTGTCGCTGTGTGTCGGGTGGGCGCAATGCATCGTTGTTGTAGTAAACGGTAGCGGTAAAGATCCAGGGTTATTGCAGTTGTATTCCTATCAAGCGGCCAAGATGTTGCGGACATGAAACGCTGAAAATGGTATGAGCTAGCGTCGGGAGTGTGGACTTCGTATATGCCATATTTATCTGTTCTTTCTTAGTTGCTTTTTTAAGCTTTCTATGTCTCACTGATTCGTTCGTGAGCGCCGAAAATTTACTGCAGGAAGGCCAACTTACACATCTGCGTAGGACACTACAGTTTACATTCGCAGTACCGCGCCAGCGTCGACTGGCCGGCCAGTCAGTGCCTGATAACGGCGCGAAGCGAAGAGCTCAGAAAAAGTAGAGGATGCGCACAAAGTTCACTGGAAGCACAAGTTGTGTCTGCTAGGCATGACACCACCCCTGTCGCCGTTAACTGAGCTTCCCTGCTTATCGGAGACAGCAAGTGCGCGTGAACACGGGCTCGTCTTAGGATCTGGAAAAAAAAAATTAAAGCCCCTTTCTAAAAGAAAGATGGCTGAATCCCAGGCTACCCAGACGAACTGTATATATCTGCATTGCATTACCCGCGTCACGGAATACATTCCCGGCCGTCACCATGGGTAGGCCGCGGGTGCAGCGCACGGCAGATGAGGCTGCAGTACTGTACGTGAACGTAAGCGCGAGCGCGATTGTGCCCGTAAGGCCGATCCCGTGGTTCGGCAACCGCATGCCGAGGTCATGTGACAGCCGCTTGTGCAGATGCCTACTGGTCTTGTGATCGTCAGCGTGTACACCAGACCGAACACGTCTCGTTGTGACGCGGAAACTGGCAGAAACGATGAAGACCTTAAAGCCACATAATACGCCGGTCGTCGTGTGTGGTGACTTTAACATCAATGTGGCGAAAGAGCACGGCAAATGGATCGAGAGCTTCATGTTAGATCGCTATTCGTTGAAACTGAAGACGCTACAGAGACCTACGACGCAACACCGTTCCTGCATTGCTTTCACGTTTGCAAGCATGCCACGTCACGTTACGATGGCAGAGCCTCTGACCTCTACCACAGGGATCAGAAGGCAGTACTGTGCAAGTGTAGAGTCGTCCGCGAAATTCTCAGTGTGTGCGTGTAATCAACGGCTACACGATCTAAAATAAAGGCTATGCAACTTAACGAAATGCGTCTACATTCAACTTCAGCGTTGAAAGAATGCAATCCTAAACAAGCAATCAAATCACATCTGCAGTGCATGGGGTCGCTCAGCATTTCTTGGGTTCGTTGCGTGGTCGTTGGCTTTGGACATTGATTCAGTCTGCATTGGTGGAAAGTTTCGAGTTCAAACATCTTTCTTTATGAAAGGGGCCTTGATTTTTCGTCAACGAGCTCTAGCAATCGGTCCATAGCGATCATGCAGTGGATTTCACAGCACAATTTTTACTTTCCTTTCTTTTTTTGTCGGCAATAACTCGCAAGTCGAAGGTGGTTTACACAGAATGCTAGACGTAGAAAGAAGAGGCTTAAAGCCCTGAGCCCGAATTTAATATAGTCTTCACTGCAACTTTTTGCTACTTCTCTATTTTCTGTCATTTTGCTCCTGTTCCTAACCCTCGCGTTCACAAAAGATGTCTTATAAGAGCCATCTGCGATGGGCCGTCACCGCGGTGGCCTTTCTTATCACACCGATCTCACACCAATGACTGCCGAGTTCCTGAACGCCGGCCACACCAGAAATTATCTTCCGTAACAGAATTCTTGTGAACACCGGCGCTGGTTCCCTCCCACGAATCGAAATTTAAATGCGGGAACTTTGTGACGGCATTTGATCCTTTATCATATTTGCGAGCATAAAGCAGGAAATGATAGTACGTGCGAACGACTTTGGTTACAATCTGCGCGATAAAAAGAATATGTTTTTAAGGAATAAAAGAAGTCCACGAATATCACAGGTTCCTCGCTTCCATTCATTTCTTGATTTTATTTTACATGACAGTCGCGACGACTTGGCCACAATTGCAAAGCTGCACAGCAGTGCGTTTCGGAGTTACGACTGCGCAGTAACGGGGTGCAGTAAATAGACACATATAAAGCGTTATAAATCGGCACAGTGTTATGCGTTCTGTTACTGTGTCCTATGTTTGCTTTCTGTACCAGCAGTGTTCTAGCTTTGCTCGTATACATTCGTGTCGTTTCGTTTTTGCAAATTCTTTACTCATTGTAAAATTATTTACGCCCCGGACTTGTGTCCACGCAGGAATGAATGCGACTAGCTTAAAGCGGGTTACTTCCAGTGTCTCAATCCGACACCCGAGTTGCCTACAAAGTATCATCGTAGAAGCCAGTCCAGAGCAATGCTCCAGAATGGCTATGTCCCACTGTGACACAAGAGGTACAGAAACCCGAAATGTCTACCAGACGCCCAGGTTCCCTACGGAGTATAATCGTAGAATCTTAATCATCATTGTTCCCTCAACAAACATACATAGACCTCGTTCTTCTCACATCGCTGCGTATACGTCTGCATATTTATTCATAAATTATATTATACATCGGCTGCCGTGGACATATTGAGGTCCATTGGCTACTACATTCCTGTAGGTTCAACAGGTAATAATAAAGAAGATAAAAGATAAATAAATAAAAAATAATGAAGATTATGATGATTATAAAACAAATAATCATGTCAGAACGGAGAATCAACTTGAAAGCTCACGTTTTCCCAACCTGCTACTCAAGTGCTCTATCCGCTTTTGTAGCCTTTTACCCGTTGGTGCAGGAGCACTCCACGTACTAATATGGTTGCCATGCCTGCTTTTTCACAGTTACGCAACTGTGTGACCTGACCGAGCCTCGGTTATCCCCGCCTCACCGACTACCGATGAGTGGGAGGGGGAAGATCGAATGACCAGATTTTACAAGATTACCCAACACCACAGATTGCAGAGGCGTACATTCCCGCCAACGCACCCAAAATTAGGCAAAAATCAGTCTGTCGAATGGCGGCAGTTACAGACCAGATCCTATCCGAGTCCAGCTATTATGCACCAAATACACCCAGATATATACACGACGGATAAGTGCAGACATTGCGACTCTAGAGCCACCCTGGAGCATATACTATGGGAATGTACGGCTGTAATACAGGATAACGGTCACTCAGCCTCAAGCAGCGACAGCCTCCGCGCGCGCAGGGAGTCTGCGTTGCTCAGCTCGGACCTTCAGCGCCAACTCGGGGCCGTCGAGCGAGCCGAGGAAGCCGCCAAGGGCCAACAACCCTTGGCCGAAACCTAGGCGGGGCCCAGGCCTACCCACCTAATCGCAGGGCACTGAATAAAGTTATTTGAATTAATGAACTGTTTGACCTGCATAAATATTCTCCGAGATCGCATATTTGCTGCCAAGGCAAGATTTGTACAATAGCAATTCGCCCTAAGCACGCGTACGAAGTACCTTGTTGAAGAAAAATAAAAATCGAGCAGAAGAAAAGTGCATTGTCGCAGCCATGTAGCATCATTCAACAAAACTACGGATACAAATTTTTCTTGTGCTCCTTTCGAAGCAATTGTAGCTGTACCAGATACAGTTGCACTTTCATTGAAATAATGAAGTGGGATGTCCGCTTCCCAAGATCTTTCACTCTATCTGATCAGGTGATTGTTGGCGTATCTATCGTATACGGACTGACTCACAAGCGGCTTCAGCAATTTATGATTTGCTGAAGTCAGTAGTCATGTGATTGTGAAAACAAAAACAAAAAAGAACGAAAAAGATATATAAAGTTCGGAGGAAGAAAAGTAACTTGCGCGGAAGACACGGTTTAGGGCTTCACCGCCTCGCAGGCCCAGCATGGTTTTATGCGCTCGTGTTTCTGGTTGCGCTCTGCGTGATGTTTGTGCGTATTTCGAGTGTCGTCTTCTTTTTTTTTTTTTACATTGAAACAGAAGAGTCCATTCGATCTGCCATCTGCGCATGTGATTTTATTGAAATGAAGGTAAAGAAACTGACTATAGTGAGGGGGCCTTTCACTACAGCCATAAAGCTATTTTGGCGGATAACAGCAGCCGATGCAGAATTTTTGTAATGGCGAACCTTTCTGTCTCCTTTCATGCCGCTTAAATTTGTAGAGTGTACGCTGCAGAACAAACACCGCCGGGCCTGATGTCCTTAATAAAAATTCAAAAAATTTAATTATGGGGTTTTACGTGCCAAAACCACTTTCTGATTATGAGGCACGCCGTAGTGGAGGACTGCGGGGATTTCGACCACCTGCGGTTCTTTAACGTTCACCTAAATCTAAGCACACGGGTGTTTTCGCATTTCGCCCCCATCTAAATGCGGCCGCCATGGCCGGGATTTGATCCCGCGACCTCGTACTCAGCAGCCCAACACCGTAGCCACTGAGCAACCACAGCGGGTGATGTCTTTATTGGGCGTTTGAAAGTGTTTGCCTGACTTTTAAAGGTGTTTTTAACCCCCCTTAAATCCTGTAGCGCGTTGATTTTTCTTTTGTTTTGCTAAAAATTCTGCACCCATGTAATAAGGGAAACAAAAATGGTTTCATAGTACCGCGGAAAAGCGCTGGTCTTGTGATTGTGCGGTCCTGGGTTCAAAACGCCTTGCAGTGTGTATCTTTTTTTAAATTGAGACATTTTCTTTTCTTCCTTCGACTTCTGCCTTACTTGTTTTCTGTCCTACGCTTCACCACCACGCCTGACATGGAGGGCTCCTGTCAAGGGCAGCGAAGCGACCCGTTGCGTAGCCTATAGGAAGAGTGTAGGAGCCTTACGTAGGTGCCGCTTTAGAGGCGGCAGACCAATGAATAATGACCCGCTGTTACTGTGTGCCCCAACGAGGCTCCCCGCCCCCCTCTCCCCACCATTCACTGACTATAAAAACTCTGTGCATATAAGCTGCGATGGAATAAAAAGGGGCTCCCTCAATTTAACAACTCTACTCTGAGGGGGGCCGTCAGAAGAGCGTACAGACTATTATGACGGGCCCCCTCACCGTAGTGAATACCTAAGGTAAAAACATTCGCTTCGTAAATTGAAGAAGAAACATAATGAAAGTGTAAAAAAATGAGTAAGATCAAAAATAAATAATAAATTAGAGTTCGTAGTTTCTGAGATGAAACGACGACGAGTTGTTTTTGCACAAACATCTGAATGGCCCCTTAACGGGATTGGGTCTGCTGGGGACCCTCGAAAGAGTCAGCACTTTTCTGCTCCCAGTGGAAATCGGGAAGGCTCATGCTGAAGGTACTTCTTTTTCATTTCCTTATATGGTAATCGGCGAATAAAATTCTCTAAGTATCGTGATATCGAAAGACATGAAGTTGCATGCTACTCTTTTTTTTTTCTTCCTTTGATTGCGTAATCCTATTTGTCAAATAGGTTGACTGCTGCGCCAATTCTCTAGTGAGGTCATGGGACGAAGCATTCAGGTTCCCTTAGCAGCCCGTTGTATTGGCAACGAGTCTGAGTGTAGTGAGACACTACAATATTGTTATAGATAAAACTAAGTATGCCAATGAAAAGAAGCGCTGTGCCTTTCAAGGAAATGAAATTTCAGAGCACGATTCAGAACAATTTCTCTGCATAAGTAAAATTCGAGGAGGGAGATGGGAACGGAGCTTTTTGCTGTAACATGCAAGTGGGGGGCTACACCGACGCAGCCAAGTATCTTTTAGTGTGCAGGCTTTTCGCTACCTCCTGCTGCGTCTTATTTTTCCCACTACCGCTTCGCTAGTGGACGCGGAAACTTCCATAAACGCTCAGCATGCGGCGTTCGCAGAACGCACTACATCGCGGGATCCCTGCTCTTCAAAGTCTCAACAGTAAATAGAACAACCATGCGAGTACAGCGTAGAATGAAGCAACAGGCGATATTAAGAAGAATAGACAACGTCATACGGTTCTTGCTAAAAACCTAGCCCTTCGGTTCCTCCTAGTCTTCTCGCTCAAACCATATGGAACAGATTTCAGGTATGTCAAACTGACGGCCTTCCAGGTCGGAGAAGACACGCAAATGTAGTAGCATTTCTACATTCGCTCTTCTGACACTTCAGCCATTATTATGTCAGTGTGCATAACTGTTACAGTGGTACACAAAATATTGGCAAACAGGAAGGACATGTAAAATAGGCATCTGATAAAGAATATAAGTAAGATCCCAGCGGCACAAGTTGTCCGATAATCTGTTGCTTAAGGCAAACCAGCCATTGGAGTCTGTCCAGAAAGGATATGCGTCACCTAAAATAACGATACTAAAAAAACTAGAAATGAAGGTAGAGTAAAAAAGGACATGCTAAGAAAATCGACTTCTCTCTTAAGCAAAACTTTATTTGCGTGTCATTCCCTACTTGGTAATCTTTTCTGCATAGACAGAACCTATATTCCTTATACCTCATTCGCCAATGTTTCTTGTGCCCGACAGTCATGACTAGAGACCGCGGAGGCTTAGGCACCAAGAAATGCTGTTTTAGGTGCATTAAATCTGTTTTTAAGGTACATATAGGCGTCAGATACTGTCTTTTATGCACGTATAGGCTGAAAGGTACTTTAGGCATGTATAGGTATCGTAAAACTTATTTGATTTACCCGATAAAACAAAATGACGCAACTTGCGTTACAAGAATATTGTGACATTTAATGGTAGTTTACACCATCAGAAAAGTGAAATTATTGCCGCATTCCAGGTCAGTGTTGCGCCCATCATTCAAGTATCTCGATGATGTTGGCTAAAAACATGAAGTGGGCATAAACTATGCTAAATGACCTTCCAATGTATCGTCACGTAGCGCAGATTGATCTCACAGCGGTGTTCTTGTCTACGACGAAGCCAATAATAGCAGCCTTTACACCGGCAAAAGTGTTTTACAGTGAAGTTGTTAAGGGCTACTTTCCCCAGGATCGTGTCCGTGACTTAAAACACAAAACTCCCTATACGTGGGCGGATCCCGAAGATGAAGCATCGACTGCCTGCTGCTGTAGTTGGTATACTTAAGAGGAAGCTTTAGCTCGAGTGCTCCTATCCAAATACATGTAAAAGGAGAATTCGTTTTTCTCGGCAACCACTGCACCAAATTTGACGAGGTTTGTTGCATTTAAAAGAAAAACTTAAAATCTAGTGACTGTTGGTTTCGAATTTTTGAGTTAGCTCGCCAATTTTTTATTAAAAATTGGCGAAAATCAAAAATTTTCTAAAAACGAAACTATCAAGTTTACAACTCTGTAACTCAACCACTAAGAATGATAATACAATTCTGTGAATCGCATCTAAAAGTACATCCATAGCGGACAAAATTGGTATGTTACACATGAATATAAAAAAATTTAATCACAGGGAAATACAACTTTTGTAAAACCGTTGTAACCAACCTAACAAATTCACGTAAAATGTAAAATGACATATTTAATTTGTCCGCTTTGAATGATCTAATGGATGCCGTTTACATAACCGCGATATCAGTTTTTGATGCAGAGCTATGAATTTGAAAACTTCGTGCTTCTATTTTTTTCAAACGGTCAAATATTTGAAAATCGTTTTAAGAAACTTCAAGCCCTAAATCGAAATTCCGCTTCCAACAGTCACTAGAATTTAACTTTATCTTTCAAATACAACAAATTTCATCAAAATCGGTCCAGGGGTTATCTCATAAAAACGTTTTTGCGTTTTACATGTATTTGAATAGGCCGCGTCGGAGTTGGGCCCGAGCTAAAGCTTCCTCTTAATAATGAACATTTTGCAAATGCTCTTTAAAATCTTCTTCTTTATTTTACAGTATATAGTAATTGTAGCGTTTGCTATCATTACATAGTGCTTTATTACTTAATTGTATGATGCCTATTCCTTCGTTTTTTTTCGTGCTGTACACTGATATCCTGATTTACCATTTTTGCCCCTTGAGGTTTTTCTTTCTTTTTCTCTTTCATTGTATTGTGTAGTTTAATGCTGTTCATTGGATGCCATAAGCTGTTTACATTGATATATGTAACTCCCCTACTGTAATGCCTAAATGGCGCTGTGGATATGAGACTAAATAAATAAATAAGTAGATAGTGCAATGCCGGGACGACCCGCGGTGGAGGTGCAGTTCACCATTAAGGGGTCTACATACACAGCTTCGCTGGTCATCCTTCTTCACAGAGTGGAAGGGCACTGAGGTTTTTGGTAACAATCAGTTGCCTTTAGCCAAGTTAAGCCGTTGATGGTAACATAAACAAGATAAGGTTAGAACAGAACATGGAAAACCGCCTTTTTAGGCTCTGAGAGTCCAATAAAAGTACTCAACGTCAAAATAGGCATATATAGGCAAGATAAAGGTGCGACTGAAATATATGTGGACCCATATAGTACATGCCTATATGTTGAATATACCCGATAAGGACGTAAGGTAGAAAGTAGGCATTTTCCCTAAAGTTCCGGGGTCTACTCATGATACCGTCAGGACGACAACGTGACAATCAATCTGGACGGCTGGTCGTAGAGTCCAATTACATAAGAACTTCTCCAAATACGGGCCCTGACGGCTCGCTCACGAACAAGCGCGAGCACGAGTCCGCCCATGCTTCCGAAGCGGGGAGGAGGAAAAGCGCGGTATCCTCCTCTCCACATTGCCCCGAGCCGGCTCCCCAGCGGCTCCCGTCTTCCCTAGGTCGTTCCCTAGCAGGGAATGGGATTGATCCCGTCCAACTCGAGGGTCGCTTTCTCGCCCGAAAGCCTTCTCACGCTGAGTCAGTCCGCGTTCGCTGTCCGCACTGGAGCGCGGGAGCCTCCGACAGCAGTCGCGCTATTGCCACGCTCTCGGTAGCGTCGCCGGCTCGTGGCAGGGTCGCACCGTTCAGCTCTTCGAGTGCTTGTCTTCGCCATCGGAAGGCACTTCCAATCCTCAGTGGCGGCTGCAGAAAGCATAGTGCCTGTGACGAATTCCCAGAGTCAGAGATTGCCCACAGCACCAGCTCACCGAGGTGTGATGCCGTAGTCAAGCGGTACGTACGCGCTGGACGGCGCTTTCGCGACGCACGTGTGCGAAAGTGCTATCTCCTCGTTCCATTCAAGTGCGAAGAACGAAGTGAAACGCGAGCTCAATTTCAATGTCATTACTTAATTGTGTAATGCAAAAACGGTAATGCAAGAACATTTCTGAAGTATGAAAGAAACATGACCCTAGATATATAAATACAAATAGCACAAATTCCTGCTTCGATTGCTTAAACTAATGACAAGTAATGTTGGTGTTTACTATATTATGTTCATGTTTTTTTTTTTCGAAGCATGTTGCATTAGGCAGAATTTCGAACGTGCTCGTTCCCATTGTACGATGTATTTATAGGCTTTTTTTCGGAGAGAGCCAGCACAACGCTATTGCTTTAAATGACTGTTTCTCTGGCATGAACTAATGAAATACTAAAGACGTTCGACAATGGTTCTGGCTTGCTAAAACATAGCGCTTGCACTGTACATAGAAAAGCATCTACCGACGAATTTTGTTTCATATATATAGTCGTAACGAATAAAAACGTGAGGGAGAATCAGGCATGCCGAACTACAAGCGTGTAGTTGCACACAGCGCCGCGTTGATAGATGTATCATAGCGTGCTTGTGTTTTTTTTTCTCTCACTGGCATGAGGTTTCAAGCTACAACTGTGCTTGCCTTAAGGTGGCGCTCATCTTCCATGACTTGCGAGCTTAGGTATACGCTGTCTTTCTACCTGTTTTCATTGGACATGAACGTTTAAGTGAAGCGAACTAGGGCTGTCCGGCAAAAGTAAGAGACCCTCTCGATACTTCTTGCAGTCAGTTAGCGACACTAGCAGGGTAGTTCAACGGCTGCGGTGCTCCACTGTGAAGCACGAAGTCATTGGTTTGATTCTCGGTCGTGGCGGCGCGGCCACATTCGAAGGAAGCGGAATTTAACACCACCTGCAAGCTCCGTGTATAATAGGCGTGATAGCTGGATTCTCACGGCCAACGAAATAGCTTATTCTATTCTCGGTCCAATGCGACGTCTCTTTGTAGTACAGATTTAAACAGCACATAACGGCGCGGTAGGTAATCAGCTCAGCGGTGCCATGCTTGCCGGTGGACGGAATAGCAATGTAGTCCATCGTGTGAAACTCACTTAAAGAACCCTCTTAGTAACTAAAAATAAATCCGAGCCTTTCAAAATGGCGTCTCTCATAGCTGCAGTGTATACTGTTTGATGCTGAAAACCCACGAATTATGGAATGCGACTCTGCGGCACGGGAAGGCCATGAACGTCTTGTTGATAATTCGGTTGTTCATTGCGCGCTAAAAATACAAACCACAGTAGCAACATTTTAAGCAAGAGCGCTAGAGGATTCGTCTTGAGAGGCGGACCATCTCACCTTCGCTCTAGTGGGCACACCATTTGAGAAATTGGGCGCACAGATTCTTCATAAGAAAGTCAATTCATGGAACAAGCTGCGGACCGTCACCGCAATTTTTGTTGGCCTGACATTATACTTCAAGAAATCTCATCAAAGGAAATGCGTGCCAGGCTTTATCTAGACTGTAGTTTTGAAACCACTTATGTAACAGCGCGAAAAAAGAAGGAAGAAACGACGATAGAGACGGAGTGAAAAGAGCGCTCTTCTCACTCGCTATCTATCGTCGTCCCTTCCTTGCTTCTTTTTTTCGCGCTGTTACATAAGTTGCAATGAACCAACTGGCCCAGCAAGCAACCATTCTTTAATAACCGGTGAATTTCGCAACAAAACTGTCTCAGTGTTCGCATGAGCACGGCCTGGAGTAGGTATTTCGTTGTGTTCCTGTCCAAGCGTGCGAAATTGTGCGTCACGTGCATTTCGCAACCCTTTCTGTGCCAGCTGAGATAGGCAATTGCTTTCTCGCTTGCTTTGACACTGTAGTTTGGCAACGAACTTCATGGGTTTGATGTTGTCAGTTCTGCATGAATTTTAAGCAAGAGTGCGCTCGCTGATTTCAACGTGCATGCATCGGGCAGGTTCCGCGCAAGCCGTGCTTTGATAATAAACAAATCATATATAAACTATTTTGGCTTCCGCGCGTCATCAGTGATCCGAGCGGTTCGCCATCGGCTGGCAGTCAATAGGGTATGACAAAAAAATTATGTGCAGGCTCCATCGACGATGAATGTCAATGTAAGCGAATAGCCGAACGATTCATGAGATCTGCTCGCTTCATTAGGTATGGTGCGCTGAACAGCGCATACATATTTATTGCAGTGAGGCTATTTAAGTTGCATTTCTTGTTTCATTGCGCTATTTCGTAGAGAAAAGAGGCGTTAACCGGCGCCTGTGTAGCGGTAGTATAGGTGGAGAGCAAGCTCATCTGAAAGGGCTACACAAGGGGTCGTTCGACAATGAACGCACCCCACAATACGGATGCGTCAGCGCACGCGCGCTATGCATAGGCGCAAAGTCTAACCACCAACCACCGACGCCAAAAACGGGCGAAAGAGCTAGAGAAATATTATCGCTTTAAAAGAAATAGAATCGAGCGATAAGAATCTATACAATATGCCTGCCCATTTTTTTTTTTTCGTGCGACATCGTTTTTGATGAGCCGATTGGTTGTGCCCATTAGACGAAGGTGTTTCCCGCTTTAGGAATCACAATAATAATCAGCTTGTTTACGTTATCTGCAATGCCAAAGTTTCTGCCGGTGATATCCAATCACCGCTTTCATCTGTGAGCGTCCTCCATCCTATGATGACAACATTTCTATCTTCATCACATTACACATACGATGATTTCCCTGGTATGTGTGCTGAGAGCCAATCTTTAGAACAGGCGAGTCAATGCTCATGGCAGATGAAGGCAGTTCTGTCAAAGTTGTAGTGGCTTACAGCGCGGCAAATCCCTTTCGTTCAGAAGGCTTTCCCATCTGCTGCATACCATAATGAGAATGTACCATGCTCAGTCACTCTTTCAACAAAGTGTTGGCTTGGCCTAGTTAATTAGTTTAAGTTAGGTTCGTTGCAGGAATGATGTACATCCTCGATAAAGATTACAGTGACATCAAAACAATATGCTCCGCATTCCCGCGTGCAGTGAATTCGCGCTACGAATATTAATCATCGATAGGCCGCGTCCAGAGCTTGTCACTTATGCGCGTACTTGAAAATACATGGGAGAAACCTTTGTCCTACAGAGAACATAAGGTAGGCTGAGAGAGATAGAGAGAGAGAGAGAGAGAGAGAGAGAGAGAGAGAGAGAGAGAGAGAAGTCGTAAGGTAAAGGCAGGGAAGTTAACCAGGCTGAACCCGGTTGGTCACCCCGCACTGCAAAAGCGGGAAAGGGGACTGAAAGTTGAGAAAATGGAGAGAGGATCACACTTGCAATAAAGCATTCATCGTTTAGTCCATCAAAAGTGGTCATACAGGCTGGTACAACTCAAGTAGCGCAGCAGCGCTTTTGTGTCTTTGTACATCGTAAATGCACGATTTAGCTTGAGGATGACAATGATGCCTAGTTTTGTACGCTTCATCGCAGCTTCTCATTTACTTCAAATAAACTTCTCAGGATTGACGCCGGCTACTTCCAGTTAAATTAAGCGCTCGTCAGTATATGACGGCAGTGATGTGCAGCATCACACCGGCAATTACTTGTAACCTAGCTGAACGATAAGATACCATAAAAACGCACAAAATAAAAGCGTGGTCCAGCTCCTCTATTTCAACCAGTCCATATTTAGCTGCCAGCCATGATTGCTTTGTGTTTTTGGCGTTGCACTGCTAAGCACGAGGCGGCGACGACATCAGAAACGGTACGACGAAGGCCTTGTGACGCTCATAACCACACGGCGCGGATCACTCATCGTGGACCCCATATGCTGAGTGGCTAAAATGGAATTATTCTGAAACCACTTCTACAGGCACTCATAGACGTTGATGAACGATATATCTGCAACAGACACCATGAAAAGCGCCTGCTCATAAACGCTATCGCTGTAATAAGGTTTTAACTGTAAAGAAAGTCGTGTAACGAGCGCTGAAAAGTACAAATAACCCTAATGGTATCGGCATTGATGAGTGCCCAACGTAAATGAGAGATAGGAGTGTTATCGTGTAAATAACAATAGTGCTCAGTTAAAGGGGAGCAGTCATAAGAAATTACGACATCTATAGCCTAGCACTCTACGGCACGATCTAGCTGCTTGTGGTGCACGAGCGTTTGCGTATTTTGTTCCTTTTCCTTGTGACTTCTCTCTCTCTCTCTCTCTCAGCCTATTTTATTCGGTGCACAAACCTCGGTTACATGACCACTCTATAACGCTCTATAATGCCATCAATCTCTTGTTACGCGAGTGAGCAATATGTAGTCTGTTAATGTTGCTTATTCGCATGTAATCTCAAAATTCGCTCAATAAGACTATAATTAGAAGCTATTCGTAGCCTTCTATTCATGATATGGCTTCTAATGTCGCTATCGAGCGCTCTAACAATTGACCAAGCAGCCGGCGACTGCCTTTGATCGACGCACTTGCCCACAGATGTGCTGTTATACACTGCCAGCAGAATTCTTCAAATTACATTGACGTCTATCAGTGGCGAGCCTGTTTTCTAATTCTCTGTGCTCAAAGGGACTCATTTTCGCACATGCTCACAAACACCACGATGCTTTTTGAGTATTTTATTCCTTTTAGCATGCTGTTTTAACTTCTTCGCCGAACAGAGTTCTCATGCCCCAGTTTCTCCCGCTTGAAATGCGCCCCTGAAATTTAGTTTTGATATTTGAACCAGTGAAATGTCATTTTCATATTGCAGAAAGCTCTGAGCGGTCATTTGTACGTAGTGTATCCGCGCAGTCTCAGTCCTTCTCTATGCGCACCGTAGATCGGACGTGGTCAGAAAACCGGACAATATAACGAAACCTTGTCACCTTACCTTGAAATTCGCATCACGTACGGTTCCGTCGAGAACTCTGCCATGCCTTGTTGAATAGTTTCAGTATCGTCAGTGCTTTCCGCAGTAGGCAAAAAGCTGAAGAGGAAGGATGATTCCGCCATGCGGTCTCTTCTGCTTTCCACATTGGTAAATCTACATTACAAAAGAAAGAGATTTCGCATCATATTCGAGTGCCGCCTCTAGTGCCCCCTCGACTCATATATTTTGCATTGACCTTGGGAACTTGATTTTGAAATATCCCATGTCGCCTGGGTAATCGTTAACGTAAAGAAGTATTTTAAATCCAAATGTCAAGGCTCGTGTTGCGCATGCAACTGCTTTATTACTGTTTTCACCATTAGTTTAATCACCTGTAAATGGCGTATAACTTCGGTGTATTGGTGGATCCTAACGTATATTTTTCAGGAGGGAGGGGGGGGGGGGAACTAACCTGACTGTTACAGCCAGAAACTTCTCCTCCTGATTACAAAAAAGGGCGCCAAATAAAACAACAGACGAAGGAAGCAGACACGAGACAACTACGTGGGTTGTCTCGTGTCTCCTTCCTTCGTCTGTTGTTTTATTTGGCGCCTTCTTTGTAATCATGTATAACCAACTCGCCCACCAGCACGTGCTCAGTTCTCCTCCTGAAAATCTTTTTCGTGGCTGAACAGTATGCTACTGCATTTTCATGTGTTTTCAGAAACTATCTTGCCGTTACAAGAAATCTGCTCCTGGAGCGGCACATATACTTTCTGGGCTCTAATGTAGACTAAACTCCCCACATAGATATTCAATGAGTGACCAAACGTATTTTAACGTTACTATCAAAGTTAAAATTGTGCTAAGCCGATGTTGTCGCATTATATCTTACAAGGTGGCAATACCAGAACTTTTACATAGAATGAAAATCAGAAAGCTTGAAACAATATACTTTCTGTGAGCGATTTATGTAACAAATACCTGGTGAGCCTGTGACGATGGCAAAAAATCTTCTTAGAGACTGTATACGCGGCCTTTTACAATTTCCAAGTTGCTTAAGAACCAACAACAGCATTACCTAAGAAACCTGTACGTTATAATTGCAAAATTAAAAATAATCTTATTTTATTTGAATGCGACTAGAATATTCTGGAAACTTCATCCAGTTTGGAGCATGTCTGTTGGTATGTATATCTGTGTCTAACCTCTTTCACATCAACTTGGATCTCTGGATATTGCCCATAGACTAATGTGTAGATCATTGGGCTGCTTGCGGTGGGTTCCCGGTTTGAAACCAACCATCGGAATAACTTCGGTCATTGCGTATGTGAAGTTCTTTTCAAAGAACCTCTTTCACGCCAACTTTTGTCACTGGCTATGTGCCACACTGTATGTGCCGCTCTTCAATGACAAAGAAAAACTGTAAAATTTATCTGGTGCTGGACCGAATCCATGCCGGGTCACATACATCCAGAAATCTTGTCTGAATACAAACTTACACATGCGCCATGCGCGTATTTCACTGCGGCGCCGTTAAATGGCACAGCGTGTGCAAAGGGAAGCGCGAGGGGGGGAGCCCGGCCGCAGTACGTGCACGTCTCACACTCGAAGCGTTTCGGTGGAGGCAGTACGGTGTGTGTCGCTACGTTGCGTCAACGCTAATTGCATGAACGTGGACGGTCATCTTGAGATTGTTTCTGCCAGAACATTTATAAACTGTCCTTTCAAATGACTCTTCAAGATATTACCTAATCAGAAAATAGAGATTCACCGCTTCTGCCAGTTGCTAACCAATATGAGGCATCATACAAGTGAACAATGAAGAACAATATTTAATAGCAAGTACAGTATACGCTGGAATCTTCCAGCTTGCTGAGAAAATAACAAAAGAATAGCCATGTGTGTTGCGTCCATTTCTTAAAATTTCTCGGAATTCGCTAAATGATAACAGCTTGAGATATGAAAAAATAGAGAGGGGATTTTCTTTGCCTTGAACAATTCTTTCGCGGAAAGTCATTGCGGGCTCCTAGTGCGGAGTAACTAAAATTTCGAGCGTCTCTGCTGGCATAATACCTCATTAGTGGGGCCATTCATGAGACTAAAGTGCCTCTCTAATGCATCGAAGCTGCGCAATGTTCAAAGATGCAGGCATTCAACCGAGCGAGAGAACAATAAAAACAATATGCGAGGACAGCGAGAAACACGAGAGCATTACAACTCGAAGATAAAAGGCTTCTAAGAGCTCGCTTCCCTCACGGGCTTGCACTAAGCGTATCCATCTGGGCCGGACGCCCATGGACTCACAAAGCTAACGCGCAGCGAGCGCAATCAATTGCCGGGATGCTGGTGGAGTGAACGCATCTCGCAATGACAAGATTCTGCTGCTAGAACAGCGTGGCGCTTAGCGCGCGGTGATTATGTTTCGCTGATTCAATTACAGCACATGTCTGTACTGCCGGCGTTTCTCTTTGCTTCGAGCCTCTTTCTTTCTTTGGTGTCTCCTAGTTGTCTTTGTTACTACACCGTTCACATGCTTACATGGCTCGGCTAGCCGGAAGGCTCGGTGATAATAGATTTGGCTTAATGCACTGCTTCTGCTTTTACGCTAGCATCCCCCTGCCGCTCTTATGAGGCCCACTAAGTGACGCATATTTCATTTCACAAATTAACGACCCCCCCCACCCCTCTTTTTACCCAACCAACAGTTCGCTCTCCCGTCTTTCAGCCCTAGTGCTCTGCCACTGTCGCTACCCTAAGCGAATGGTTTCACCTAATACAGCAGTACCCTGCGGGAAAAATAAGAGTGAAGACTCGTTTCTCGGGCTCACCGTTTTCTTATCGTGGGGAGCGCAGGTGATTGATATTCATGGACACCATTTGCAGCTTGGAAAGAATTCTAATGAAGAAGTTGCAGTCGACAGGAACGACACCCGGCCTTATTGTAGTACATCGTGTCAAATAAAACTCCGAATGCTAATTATAGGAAGCGCACGGCCTTGTATATTCTTTTGAGGGTGACATCCATTAAGCGGACCAGCCTAACTTTCATTAAAGGCCGCGATATTTAGTTACTGCTTATTTTTCCTTTGCGGGGAATCTTTTTAGTAGTGCATCTTTAGTGTTAAAGTAATCTTTTCATTAAGCATGATTCCGTGCCAGAAGCTTCTACAAATATATTGACGGTGGGGGTTATTCCCTTTAACGTAGTTGAAACAGCAACAAAGCAATTCACTTCAGTAGCCTAGCTACAACTTTTCAGATCAGAAAATTTGATGGGACAGTCCAGCTAATTCCTGCAATGGAAGCTCAACGCTAAGGTCAACTTCACTGGCATCCTTATTCGTGCTGCTTGCCTCTACCTCGCTACCTTACTTAAGGGCCACTCAGTTGTTTTCTTACTTGGCGCTCTGTTGCAGGCACAAAGACTGAAATTTCCAAGTAGAACTGCAGATTTTCGGGCTAGTTGGTTCGTTGCCGTAATTCAGGTCACATCGCTCTCGTCACAAGGACAAGAAAGACGTCAGGACATGCGCTATGGCTACCCACCGATTGCTCGGCGCTGGCTACTCGGAGCTGCTGGGGAGCAAGGATTTAGTTGCGTAAGGTAGGACATTTTGAGCGGCGGCATTTCCTTTTAGCCCACGTCCTGTCGTCTTTCTTGTCCGTGTGAATCGAGCGCTATGACCTCAATTACGGTTCCAAGTAGAAGCCTCGTTTGCTCAAACACTGCTGTTGCAGCGCATACACTCGTCAGGTAGAGAAGCGATGAGGGAAATGCCGGGATGTTAATCCATGAATACTTTGTTTAGCCCAAAACGAGAGACACAAGAAAGACGACAGGACAAAGCGGGGAACCAAGAATTCCTGCTTTGAACAGGCGCATCGCATTACTAAACAAAGTATTCATGGATTCGCACCAACTAGCCCGCCAACGCATTGTGCCGGGATGTTAACCAGGTTGAGCCTGTTTGGCTAGCCTGTACTAACGAAAGGAGGTAAGAGGACTAAAAATAAGCAGGAGAAAATGGGCCCTATAACGTAAAACTAATCCAATCTGTTTTTATTCCCAACTCCTGCCGTCAAATTTATGTACAGAGCGATAGGCGTGTAGCCATCTTCTATTCCTTTGAGTACAGTGTGAGTCTCCGGCTATTAAAAAACACATTGTTTCTTTTTCGGCATATTCATGCATCTTTAACGCGTACGCTTCAATTCGACGCGGTGAGTTATCGTGGTTTTGAGACTTCGCCTGATAGGCGAAGTGGTCGCAGCCCGAAAACATTTCACGAATATCAATTGGCCCAAACGGCACCCTTTTCGCTAATGGCAACAATGGCGTTAAGTCAGCAATTATTATTCACTTTCGTTTGGTCTAATCACGTATAATCAATGTACACATATCATATCAGATGCCCCGGGACGTCTTCGCGGTTTTCGTGACGCCGCGTGATAGACAGGCGCAGTTGAGGTGGCCCGAAAGCTTTTTCATCAATCGTCGAGGGCTAACTGCGGAATTGGAACAGGAAAGTTTGACATAGTCTTACGTTATAGCACCCAAGTTCCCATTATGCCCGCAGACACACGCAGTAATGCGTTCATCGTTCAGTTCATCACAAGCGGTCACATAGGCCGGTGCATCCCAAGAACCAACGTAAATTCATTACAGGAGCACGTACGTACATTTAGCATTATTTATGCGCTCGCACATGTTGCTACAAAATGAAAGCAGGGTTGTTCTTACAAAGCATGTATCTCACTCGCACAGGCGGGTCAAGTTGTGGCTACAGAATCTTCCAATAAGGAGCGTTACAAAACAGATACAGCCAGGAGCAGTTAGCTAAGAGACATTCAATTAGCTATAGTACTGGTGCAAAGACGTGGAACAACAGTGGAGACATCAACAAAAGAAAAAAGAAAAAACACACTCACTGGTTGGCTGAGGCGTTTGATCACCATCGCTGAGATGCTGCATATCTTAAAGTGAACTAGGGTACCCGAGAGATGCGAACAAGACAAAGGGTTGCCCAAGCCGTCTTGGAACAATGCTTTCTCAAGCGAAGGGCAGTTCAATGGCACCTAAATGAAAGTGAAGCAAGAGGCAAAGTATAATATAAAGCCGGCGAACAGCAAATTTAATGCAAACACTACAAAGACTCATCCCATGAGAGAACCATGGGAGGAAGGCAAATGATTTTTCCCTCTACTTTTACATGTTACATCTTCCCTCTCCTTGAGATATCTCGACAAGGAACACGCCTATATGGCATATGTCATAGACGTGCTGGTAAGCGCACCAAAAGGCCCAACCTAAAGGGCCCCCACTAAACATGTACAACCTTTTGTAGGCTACAAAGTATTCTCTGTTAACGCAAGAAAGGATGCAGTGCTTGCGCTGCATACTTCGTTCCATAATACGCTACAAGAGCCTGTAATACGTTCATCCTCTTATGTTTTGTTTGACAGCTGCACTTTGCATCTCGCTTGCGAAAAATGCATACTATGCTTCTTCTTTGTGACGAACACCACCTAGGGATGATTCTCTTATGCCCAAAATAAATAGCAAAACTGATTTCACAGCTTTCCCCAATGTTAAAATTCTCAGTTCTGTACATGCACGCTTCATTACTTTCATATGAAAGAACTCTGGTTGGCTTACACATACAGCAACCATGCGATTTTGCTGCGAACATGCATGCCGCAAAAGGAACCGATGGCATAGCATTTTCTAGGTCTCTGTCAATTAGATGTCGCCAGATTTAGCTTCAATGGCGCTGCGTGATTCCGCTGAAATAATATTTCTGAAACAGAGAGGGAAACGTAAGCGTGATAGGCGCTACAAAATAACTGCACTCGCCCGAGATGAATTCAGGCTCAGCGCCAGTGAGCGTGCTCTCATACCGGTGTCATCTCCAACGGTGATCCGTCGACGCGGTGACGACGTCTCCAGGGTAGGAAATTATACGGCATGGCTTCTGCGCCTTCGAAGAAGCGCATTAAATCTCCAGAGCCAGGATAAACCGCGTCGCCTCGGAACGCCGCCTGATTCGGCGCAAGCGAAGAGGAAAAGTGAAGCGGAGAAGGCTGCACTGCAGCCCCGGTCTGTCTTCAGTCCCTTCTCACCAACACAGCGCTCAAGAGCGAGGCGTCTGCACCGTGCTTGGGAGCAAAATGAAGAGTGCGAGAAAGAAGATCCAACAAGACTACGACAGCAGCGCGCACTTTAGTCTGCTGTTGTGAACCGAGTTTGCAGCCCGTTTACCGAATTACCGTGTTAAGACGAATTTAAGCACATTGCAATTTGTGGCTCTTCCCCGCTTTCGGCAGCGTATTTCTCTGAAAACAAAGCCGCCGTCACGGCTGTACATCCAACGTTCACAGTACAATTTATTTACAGTGGATAAACTTTGAAATTATCTTGTCACAATGTCCCTAACACGTGAAATATCATAAGACTGAGCTTACTCGTATATTCACGCAGCAATGCCAAGCAATGTCAATACAAGTGCTTTTGAAAGACGTCCCCTGCAAGTTCCGCGCCGCCAGTGGAGAGGGGGCAGTGTTTGGTGTCCAAAGACAACATTCTCTCCCCCGCCACCCACCCAAAAGAAATAAAATTACAACCAGGCCCTGTGACTGCGTATATTAGATGCAGGAAATTTTGTGGAGCCTACATTCAGGATTGTACCTTGCCATGCAAATGCGTGTCTTCTCTTCCATGGTAGCATGAAGACGGAATAGTGCGAGTTAACAAATCCAATCACCATCGCAAATAACGCGTACTCGCCTTAAGCGCCCTTTCTTCTTTCCTGCGGAGTGTGCCGACAATTTCTGTATGGGATGCCTTCAATGCTTTAGGTTATTGCGCCTTCCCACCAAAGCTCTTAACATCTACTTTGCGAAGCACATGTTTCTTAACGGTAAAACATCATAAAGGTATCTTCATTGCTGTGTTTAAGGCCAACTGAGGCTGTAGCGTAAACGAAAGCAGCTGCTCTCATATGTATCTCTACTGGCGCATTCGGTACTGTTATTAGCTGAGACTCGGAATACTGCTCAGTCTTTGACGCTCCAAAGCGTTGATTTCGGCTCAGGTGAAACCGTTCATTTTATATTAATGCGAGGCGGACACAATCACGAACGTTGTGTATGCAAGGCAAAGGCCTAAGGCACCAGCTGACACTAGAACATGGCGGCCGAAACACCCCAGCAACAACAACACTTCTTTGTCATTGTCTCTTGCCTGCACATCCTGTTCTGCATCGCAACACTGCGCCGCCGGAGTTGGAGCGCTGAACCGGCGCAAGCGATGATGGCCCGGCAAAGGCACGCACGTAGGGCTTTAAACGGGAGACATGAAAAACATCGGTTCTTGGCTGTACGGACGACTGGCCTGGTTCTTCGGGAGCAATCTCGTACGTCACATCCCGAAGCTGTTGCAGGATTCGGTAGGGACATGAATATCGCGACAGAAGTTTTTGCGATAGGCCCACCCGATGAAATGGTGACCACAGCAGCACGAAGGAGCCAAGTAAATACTGCACGTCCCTATGGTGCGTATCATAACGGGCCTTCTTGGAAGCCTGGGGATCAGTGAGGCGAGCGCAGGCAATCTGACGGGCCTGTGCTACATTAGAAATCGCATTGCGGGCATAAGCGGTGCGCAACTGTGTGACGTGTATAAGTACAGTGTCCGAGGCCAAAACGGGATCACGGCCAAACAGTAGAATATACAGTGAGTAACCTGCAGTGTCATGGCTGGACGAATTGTACGCGAAGGTGGCATATGGCAGAGCAACGTCCCAGTCCTGATAGTCTGAAGAAACAAGCATAGCTAGCATGTCAGTAAGCGAACTGTTCAGTCACTCTGCGAGACTGTTATTCTGTTAATGGTAAGCAGTGGCAATTTGATGCTCAGTAGAGCAGAGGCGTAGGATATCAGCAATGATCTTTGACAAAAAGTAACGTCCGCGATCCGTGAGGAGCTTACATGGAGCACCGTGGTGCAGGATGACGTTATGTAGGAGGAAATCCACGACATCAGTGGCACAACTTGTAGGCAGAGCTTCCGTAATGGCGAAGCGCGTGGTGTAGTCGGTTGAAACCGCGACCCATTTGTTTCCCTTAGTTGAGGAAGGGACAGGGCCAAGTAGGTCTAGTCCCACACGAAATAAAAGCTCAGTGGGAACATCGATGGGTTGTAAAAGCCCAGCCGTGGGAGTGGGCTTGCGGCATTGGCAAAGGTCGCAAGCAGTCACATACCGGCGCACAGAGCGGTAGAGGTCGGGCCGGAAGAAACTGCGCCGGACTCGGTAAAACGTGCGAGTAACACCTATATACCCAGCGTTGGGTGCGTCGTGGAGTTGTTGAAGCACGGTGCGTTGAAGGCGCCCCGCTACGACTAGCAGTAGGTCAGCACCATCAGGGCGCAATTTTCGTTTGTACAGGACTGCGCCGTAAATGCTGAAGAGGCGAAGGGAAGGATTAGGAGTTGGCGAGCTTAACCGATCCATATTGTTTCGCAGAACGGGATCACGGCGCTGTTCATCTCTAATGTTGAGGAAGCCTGAGATGGGTATAATGCTGCTGTCGGATTCGAGGTCTGCGGCTTCCAGTGGATCAACAGGGTGGCAGGACGAGCAGAAAGTGCCCTGATGTAAACGGCCGGATTTCTACAGAATGTGTACTCTTGCAAACGTAATGCCCAACCCCTAAGATGTCCTGTAGGGTCCTTCAACGAGTAGAGCCAGCAGACCGCGTGGTGGTCGGCAATTACACGGAAATGGCGACCAAATAGGTATGGGCGAAACTTCGCTATCGCCCAAACCAGCGCTAGGCACTCTCGTTTCGTGATAGAATAGTTGCAATCGGCCGTGGACAGAAGACGGCTTGTGTAAGCGATAACGCACTCTTGACCACGCCGAATCTGTGCTAGAACAGCGCCAATGCCGTGGCCACTAGCATCTGCATGGATTTCAGTAGGTGCTGAAGGGTCAAAATGGGCTAAAATTGAAGAGCCCGTAGGGTCTGATGAGTGCTGTGAAGGCTTCCGCCTGCCGCTGTCCCCACGTGAAAGAGACGTCGTCCTTGAAAAGCTCGGTGAGAGGGCGAGCGACGTCAGCTAAAATTCGAACAAAGCGACGAAAGTACTAGCATAAGCCTATGAAGGTGCGAAAGCCCGTAACTGAGCACGGCCTATGAAAGTTTTGTACCGCACTAACTTTGGCTGGGTCAGGTCGAATTCCATTGACGTTTACAGGTGCCCGAAAGCGGTTATTTCACGACGACGGTAGTGATACTTGGACGAGTTGAGCTGGAGCTTCGCAGCGCGAAACATAGCAAGGACAATCGCAGGACGCATGTCTTGCGGCAAAAGTTGGAGCAAAAACGATTACGTCGTCGAGGTAACACACGCAGATGGTCCACTTCAAGCCTCGGAGAAGAATGTCCTTTATTCTCTCGAACGGGGGCATTGCAAAGCCCGAAGGACATGACTCTGAACTGAAAAAGTCCATCAGGCGTAATAAAGGCTGTCTTCTCGCACTCATAATCAAGTTCGATCTGCCAGTAGCCCGAGTGGAGGTCAATCGATGAAAAATATTTGACCCCGTGTACAGTCAAGTGCATTATCGATACGAGGCAATGGATACACGTCCTTTTTGGTGATCCCTTTCAGATGGCGATAATCAACACAAAATTTCCAGATGCTGACTTTTTTCTTGACCAGGACAATGGCGAGGCCCACGGGCAAGAGGAAGGCTCAATTATGTTCTTCAGCATCTTCGCGACTTCGCTTTGTATGATGCTGGGCTATGCAGGAGACACGTGGTAGGGGCGGCGATGGACTGGGCTTGCATCGCCGGTGTAAATCGAATGAGTGACTACAGCTGTCTCGGCCGAGCAGACGGTCATTGAAATCAAAAATGTCGCGGTAACAGAATGCGCCTAAAGTATTCAGTTTTAGCTGGAGAGAGGTCGGTAGCAATCGTTTTATCGACATCGTGGCAGGGTGACGAAACCGAACGGGAACGCGCGACGATAGGGCTGACAGAGGCAGGAATAATGGGCGCGAGCGGAGATATCTACTGCTCGTGCATAGGTGTCAGACGGGCCACTGTTATGCTACCAGGAAGAACATGTGCAACAGACCAAAGTTGGGAACGGGGAGCCAAGTAGAATTTTTGACAATGGTGACAACGGTACTTGGGAGCGCGACGCCATGGTATAGAATGACGTCGACAAGCGGAGTGAAGATGTAGTCGCCATCAGGAACATGTGGTCGAGTGTTAAAAGATACAGTAGTAGCGGCTTGAGGCGCCAGCCGGGCGAATTTGGCAGAACATAGGGAAGGATGTGCATCAGAAACAAAGTAGCTGTCAGAAGGAAGGTACAACTGCACGACACCTGTAGCGCAGTCTATTAGGGCAGAATAGGTCAAAAAGTCCAGCCCCAAAATCAGGTCATGCGGACAGTGCTCTAAGACAATAAATAAGACGGTAGTTTGATGGCCGGCAATCGTTATGAGGACACATGGCAACAACCGGCGGCGTACTGCCATCGGCAGCGCTTACTATGCACGGTGCAGCAGGCGTGAGGAGCTTTATGAGTCTTTTGCGAAGGGCGGCACTCATTAAAGACATCTGCGCACCGGTGTCGACGAGGGACTTGGCTGGGACTCCATCCGCCTCAACGTCCAATATACTTCCAAGGGTAGGCAATGTGATCACAGGATTTGCAGGCCGGGTGGTTGATGCAGCGTCACCTCCGGGAGCTGCACCAACTAGTCTTCCTGTGGCACAAACGCGGAGGAAGAAGAACGGCGGGCTTGCGGGGAACGAGACCGTCAACTTAGGGGCGATTGAGACCGGCTGGTTCGGAAAGTCGTAGGTACGTTGTCTGTATTCGTGAACGAAGGTCGTACACAGAAACGGTGAGCACCTTGAATCTAGATATTCAAACGGGAAGCTCCACCTAGGGGGCGTTGACCAACGACTGCGGCAATGACGAGCGATACAATTGAAACAAATCGGCCTATCGTCCGGTGTTCTCCCGTCGGCCGGGTTACGGCGGCGAGTTGGAACTGCTCAAAACAAGGAAGCAGTGTTTGGGTGGGGCCGGTCCGGTCTGATAGCGGCATCACGAATTGGGCAGAGAGATGGGAGGCCTAAATTTGCCATCTCTTGTCTGACAACGACCTGCATAAGCGATACAGAACATGCGTTGTCCGGGCAACGCTGATGACGAACGGCGGGAGACATGGCCTCGAGCTCGCGACGAATTAACCGCGTCATATTTTCTTGTCCAGACAGAGGATGTTCGCGTGGCTGTTCCTCGGACGAAGACGTCGAAGCTATATTGGGTAACCTGTTGAACTGTTGCGCAATGCGGCGACTCTCCATCAAGTAGAAATTGCGGCACTCTGATGATCGCGTCTACGGAGTCATAGTTCTTGCAGATAAGCAGGTTGAATGCATCATCTGCTATGCCCTTCAGGATATGGCCAATCCTGTCAGTCTCGTTCAAGTCTTTGTCAACTTTACGACAGAGCGCGAAGACATCTTGAATATATGCCGCGTAAGATTCCGTAGACATTTGAGCACGGGTCGATGGCTCCTTCTTCTCTCCCAGCTGATGGCCAAAGGGCTTTCCAAAGAGGTCCAGAAGCTTCTGCTTGCAGATGTCCCAACTCTTTATGACGTGTTCATGGGTCTCGTAGCAGGCAAGCGCTGGGTCTCCGAGGTAGAATATCGCATTCGCTATTGTTAGCGTTGGGTCCCACCGATTATTTCGGCTTACACGCTCATACCAGGAAATCCAGGCTTCAACGTCCGTACCATCGATGCCATTGAAGGTGCCTGGGTCTCGCAGCTGGGACAACACGATGGAGGTCAAAGTGTGCGGCACCGGAGGTAGGCGGTCGGTCATTGTGGCGCTTTGGCTGCCGATCATCGTGTCAGGGCTCACGCGGCGACCGCTGCGGAACTCCGGGTTGGTACGCCGCCCCTCTACCACAATGTTGCGAGGCGGAGACAAGCACAAATGTTGTTTATGCAAGGAAAATGCCGAAAGCACCAACTGACACTAGAAAATGGTGGCCTAAACACCCCAGCAGCAACACTTCTTCGTCATCGTCTCTGCACGTCATGTTCTACATCGCGACAATATTCTCCTTGCGGGTGCTTTTTATTTGTTTTAATTAAGTGAGAGGATGGCGCGACGGCAGGAGTAACCTGGCTGATCTGTTCACTGACAGACTCAGTACCATTCGCACAAGCGTCGGAGTAGCCCCGATCTTGGGAAAGCTAAACCCTGCAAAGCTAAAGCAAAACAAGACCAGTTCAACCGAAACAGAAGCCGAGAGGTATGGAGAGAGTGATCGTCGATGAAGTGGCAGGATGGCGAAGGAGGCGGCAAAATCTGCAGGTCAAATCTTGGGACAAAACGTTTGTTGCTTTCCTCTCTTTTGCTCCTTCACTTTGCCGCGCCCTGACCAGACCATGCCTTGACCATCTGGGTTTGTTTACCTTATAGCTTCCAGCTGCCTGCTGGCCGGCATGTCCAGATGAAAACAACGGAATCGGCCTCGGTGCCCGCGAACTGAAATCTGCGGCCCGGCACGAAGAACAGGCGGCGGCGAAGGCGGTCTGTTCCCGCTCCGTAATTACATCGCACTCGACCACGGGATTTGGGATGCCAAGAAAAAAAAAACTAAAGAAATGAAGTAAAGCGCGCAAGAACGATGCGGCAGCCACTTTGCGTGGGTGAACGAGCCGCTCTCGAGACGGCCCTGATGGAACGTCTTTTGAGGACGGAGCAGCTCCTGCCCGCTGTTGCCAATCTTCTCTCGCCTTTTCCTTCCTGTTCGTCCAAGTCCTTCTTTCTCCGCACTTTGGGCGCCGACAGGCATTGTTTCTTCTTTTCCTACGCGATTTCTTTGCACCCTCAACGGCTCCTTTTCCTTCTTTTTTTTCATCTGTCCTTGTGCTCCGAATCTCCACTTAGTTTCCGTCTTTCCATAGTCCCGCCCTTTGTTGCTCCGCAGCAAAGTGGCATCCTTTTCTCACAACTCTAACGCTAAGGCTCGCTACCAGTACATTCGGACTTTCTTTTGGATCATTTAGCGCATGTTGCTGGTGACGCTCAAGTGGCTAGGCGCTCATCGTGAGAGCTCCAGTGTGCCTGTCCGCTTCCGGTGTGGGCGCATAGGCTTGAACTCGGCAACCCGGCCTCAGTACATGAGATCGGCGTGCACCTCAGGAGTAAGAAGGATTTGCAAATAGCGTTAGGGACTCCATGTGAGAATGTGCTTCTCTAAGGAGACAAGGCTACTCCCACTCTTCCAGAGTTTTACCGCTCGAACCATCTGTTGTGAAAAGGCTCTACCGCAAGGAAACCATGCTTTTGTATAAAATCTAGAGAGGATCGACATTTACTTAGACTGAGAATTAGAGATATGGGCGCGAAATTATCCCTTTTGCAGACAATGTACCCAATTCGGTGACACTGAGCTCTACATGCCGGTACTTAATTCAGTGCAAAGAGGAGGTAATCGTTTCACGAATTGTAAAATAAGATGTCCTCGTGCGAATAGAGCAACGGCAGCTGTAATTAACTAAACACTGTTTGTATTTCCGAAACGAGGACGGCAGTAGCGGGCGTCACACACACAGACACAAACACACATATATATATATATATATATATATATATATATATATATATATATATATATATATATATATATATATATATAACTAAACTATATCACGAATAGAATACGGTGTGCGGCTGGTCGGCGTGCCAGCAGCTATTTCCTCGTCTCCTGTTACTAATACCTCCAGGGGTGCCAGAAAACCATAAACCAGTGTTACGAGAGAACTGCCTTGTAAGTTAAGCTCCTGGTTGAACACGCAAAATCTGCTTTGTAGAAAGTTTTTTCGTCAACGTTGTCGTGTTCACAATAATCTAACTGTTGACGCCTTGTAGTAGACTGATTATAGTAGACCGTAGTAGACTGACGGACGAGCAATTAAGACTAGCATGGGCTAAACAGAAGTGAAAACATGAAAACATGCATTGACCGCCGCGAATTTTTTTGTAGTCCGTATGTTTAATGCAACTTCCCTTTACCTCTGATTCTTTGTCTATCAAGAGAGCTTGAAACCGGCTGGACGCGAGACATTTTTTCTGAGCCAAAGATAGTCCAACCGTGGCGACATTCGTCGTTGGCGCAAGGAGATATTCGCGCACTAGAGCAGTTCTTGAAGTGCACCAGCCTGCTGAGGGACCGTTTCTAGTCTTCTTTTGCTTCCTTCCGAGCGCACGCAGCGTTTTCTCTCTGCATCTTTTTTTTTTCTTCACTTTTTTCCTTACTTTTCAATTACGCACTCTGCTTGTTTTATCGCGTCTTACACGCTTGTATTTTTTTCCTCCGTAGAGTAGTTTTGGCCTAACTTTTTCTCTTGCCACCCGATTCCTGACCTACTCCTCGTAGCTAATAGGAACTATGGCTAAGTACCACCACCTGAAACAACCAAAGCGAACCATCTCTTACGCAAGTGCGCTACCTTGCCGATGTGTAGTACTGAAATTTGAAGTGCATATGCATTCGGCTTCATTCGAATCTCACGAATGTACAGCCACAGGTTCATGGCACGCAACGTGCCGGCGACAACATTTGTTAACCGCCAAACAATACGCATTGTTGGTAACGTGATTTCTCTAAGTGTACTTGCACATACTCTGAAAGTGAGTATAAAATATTTTTGTAATCGATCAACGGTAGTGAATCAATCCGTTAGTAGAGTAGCGCGTCCATAACTAGCGTGAGAGCGTGCTTCATTAAGACAAACCAAAGCAAACGGGAATGTGGTTTGTTTGCTTTTTATTGAATGGTGCATGCCTAAAAAATAGGCCATGGAACATTGCGGCTGCCCTATAAAAGTGTCGAAAATGAAACCCATTGACCGAGGAACATGAAAACATGAAAGCAAAGAAACGAAGCAATAAAATATCATTCGAACGAAGGATAATATTGCACGTTCTGCACATAACCAAAGAGCACGGTTCATTTGTAACGCGTCAACATCCAATTTCATTCTCGGATCAGGTTACTAGCATACCAGTACAGTCAGCGCTTCCAAGGCTGCATAATTCGAGGTAGTCTCTGCGCCCATCAACAACCACTTAAGTACGCATTATTTGGATTTGTTTTGCTTATTCCATGAGTAATTAGTCACTCATATGCACCCATTTATCGATGTACCTTCGCCCAATATTTAGTAAAAAAAACTTACACGCCTGCAGCGGAAATATAATCTAGATATAACACCCGCGATTGATAAAAATAAACCAACGATGTAGTGACCCGTTTAATTTATTGGCAACTATGGGTTCAGTATAAACCTGTAGCGAGCCGGATGAGTTGTTGATATTTCACTTCACCATTAGTTAACTCTTTACAAGGTATATAAAGGAGAGACATCAAGGCTCGGCGCCCATGCGTTTATGCTATGTCTCCTAACGTCGTACAACAGCAAATTCTCGGCAGCCTTAAGTGCCGACCAATAAAAAATTACAAGTAGAAAGCCGCAGACGTTGCCCCTCGAACGTAAGCTTAGCGACAGCCAAGAACGCTATAAAAATCCCCGCAATCGAGATATCTCACGTGAGGGCACTTCAAAGAAGGAATTTTAATGTTTACGATAGAATAGTAACAAAATGGCCACGCCACGCAGGAAACCGAAGCTTCAATATTGCGACATGTGCACAGTACAGTTCGGGGAGCACCCAATAACGTTATTACAAATAAAGCACGTTTATTTTGTTTGTCTTTTTTTTCTGATTTCTGTCTGTGGTGTGTTTGTGGAGTAAAATCATTTTGAGTAAACCAAAGTATAAATACTGGGAGGATAAAATCTGTAGGGGCTTGTTCGGTGAGAGAGAGAGCGCGAAACTTAACAGTAACGATCAGAGGCCCAGCGGCAGGGTCTATGGGTTTTAGGCTAAGCAAAGATAAATCATCTGTACAAAAAATTGTCGGTCCACATTTTAGCAGGTGTCCTTTTGCAGCAAATGCATGCGAGGTGGAGTGAAAGAACAATAGCGGGAAAATTAGAGGCAAGGTGGCTGCTTCTTTGAAGAGCACATCCACCTTAGATAGTGATAATAGGGCTGTGCTTAATTAGCTGATGACATCATAATATTTAATAATGGCAACTCCATCACAACGCGATATGCGTTATTAATTCTGGAAAATGTCATGAAAGAAGGAATGGCATAGAATACATACAACCTTGTTCGTACGTGCAGTCATGATTTCCATGCCCCATATTTTTCACACCACTTATGTACTAATGTCTGTCTTTCCTTCCCTTTCTCTCTCTCTCTCTCTCTCTGTACTAATCAAAATGCATGCGATAGTTGTTAGATATTTCCAACCCTCTGTGTAGGAAATATCTAACTTGTGTAGATATCTAATTCTAATAATTTGTGTAGGGTAGTGATTTATATATATATATATATATATATTCTATATTATATTATATATATAATATATATTATATATAACTGTTGGTTAACGCTGTTAGTAAGTCTTCATCGCGTGAACGCGTGTTTAGTCTGGATGGCTTAGTGAAGTATGCTTAGGCGGAGCCCCAGCACACGAGAGAAAATGATCTGTGTGTCGTGTTCTCTGCGTGGTGTCCTTTTTATTTTTTGTGCCGTAAATAAGAATCGATAGTAGATCATTCTGTTGTTGATTAGTTGCGACAGAATGGTAGCTCTGAATGATCGAGAACCCGCTATACCAAACTCGTAGCTGAACACAAAGCATGAACCAGAGAAAAATTTCATAAGGATACATAGAAATAGTTACAACTTTTCATAAGTCATTTTAAATACACGATCAGGAAGAACTGAAAGGGGGAAAAAGAGAAGTAGGAAAGGCGTCAAATTTTAACTCCGTTCCGGTAGCCTGCGCTGCGCAATCTTGCGCAGCTAACATAGATCACGTCCGATTGGCTACACTACACTGGGAGAAAGAAAGCAGGGCTAGAAGATCCTGGTATTTAAAGGGTGAGAAGCAGTGTAACGCTCACGTGACGTCCGATGGGGGCGATTTATACACCAAGAGCTTGTATTTATGTAGAGCCTATCGCAAAAAAAAGACAAAAGTTAAGGCCAGTTAGTCATTATCGATATAGCAGTTGGCTTTTGCTTTTTGTGATCAAGCGTACATTTTACTTGCCTTCCTGTGGTTCTATAACGTAAAACTATTCCAATCAGTGTTGATTTGAATCTCCCGACGTCATATTTACGTAAACGCCGACGCAAGCATCAGGTGGCCATCCGCAGCGTTGTTTGAATCGCCCAATCAAACGCATTCCTCCTTTACAGGTGGCCACTTTTGTTTGTTTTCAAAGCGAATAGCATTGCCTACTTTAACAGGTATTTCTTATCTAATTGACTGGCAAGAGGCGAGGAGCACACAGAAGTGGAGAAGGTTTCGGTGGGGCGGGGCCAGTGCAGTGAATGTACACAATCGGATAAGGAGGGTGGTCTGCAACTGGTTCACTTCCCCTTGCTTAGCCTGGGATCCATTTTAGGGCATTAAAAATGCCCTAAAATGGATCCTAAGCGAAGAAAAGCTGACAGTGGGATGTCGTATACGTGCCAAAAGGACTTGATAACGTTACACTGCCACGCAAAACATGTTATTATACGAAAACAAATCCATGCTCCCCGGCAGCTCTGAGTATCCAGCGCCAGAGCGATCGGCGGGCAGCCATCATCTATTCTTTTCGCAATGGGGCAGTCTTCGGCTAATCAGAAAAACAAAAACAGATCTGTTTTCTTAGGCATTTATTGCATCTTTAGCGCCTGCACGTCATTTTGACACGGCGAATTTTGGTGTTTTTTTTTTCAAGTCGCGTGATAGACAAGTGAAGTGGGCGCAGCCCGAAAGGGGAGGGGGGAGACAAAGGGGAGGAAAGACAGGGAGGTTAGCCAGTGTAAGAAACCGGCTGGCTACCCTGTGCTGGGGAAAGGGGTAAAGGGAATAAAATGAGAGAGAAGAAGAGGAAAAAATAAAGAAATCCGGAAAATTCACACAGTAATGCGATACTACGCGCTACAACACTCAAAGACGGTCGCACAATTCGCATGTCCTTAAAACTTCAGCAAAGCCCTTAAGGCCTTGAGTGCCGAAGCCCGTCTGGACCAGTGTCCTAGAGCTTTTTCCTCTGTAAAGGAGCGATTGTCCAGTTTTTCGAGCACGGTCACGAGCACTTTTCTTGGCACTTTGTAACTGGGAAAGTCACAAAGGAGGTGCGCAATCGTCTTCTCGCAGCCACAGGTGTCACAAGTAGGGCTGTCAGCCATTGCAATGCGAAATGAATAGGAGTTCGTGAATGCCACGCCGAGCCACAGATGGCACAGAAGTGTTGCTTCCGCTCGTGGTAATCCTCGTGGTAGACGGAGTTGCAGATGTGGATCCAATCTTTGGAGACGTGCGCTCGTAAATTCACTGGTGTTCCTCAGACTCTGCGTAAGCTCGCGGGCAAGGAAGCGAAGACTTGTGGCTGCATCTGTTCGTGAGAGTGGTATTGGTATAACATGATCACCATCGTGGGCCGATCGGGCGGCGTCATCCGCACTGTGATTTCCCGAAATTCCGCAGTGACCCGGTATCCACTGGTAGATGATGTTGTGCCCCTTGTTGAGTGCGTGATGGTGGAGTAACCGGATGTCTGCGACTAGTTGCACATTTGGTCCGTGGTTGAAAGGGGACATCAGACACTGGAGTGCTGCCTTCGAGTCACATAAGATGGACCATGAATGTGATGATTTGTGACCAATAAACTCAAGAGCAGCACGGATAGCTGTGAGTTCTGCAGCCGTCGATGATGTAATGTAGGACGTCTTGAACTTGAGGGTGGCAGACTCTGCGGGAATTACCACTGCTCCAGCTGAACATTTAGAGGAGACAGAACCGTCCGTGTAAACGTGGATGCGTTCTTTGTGCTTGTCATGTAGGAATGAAAGCACGGTTTGTTTGAGGGCGAAAGATGGCATCTCCGTTTTCTTTTTGATACCGAGGATAACAAGAAGAGCCTGGAGTGGATGGAGGCACCACAGCGGTAGGGGTGGTCGTGCTGCAGGCGTGAAGTTTGACGGTAAAGTTCCATGGTTGGCGGCAATAATCCTGCTAAACGCTGAACGAGGTCGAGCGGCAGGAAGGGAGGCGAGATGATGCGATGGAAGTCTGGCGAAGTGCCTGATATGCATCCTTAAAGCGTGGACTTGAAGATACGTATTGATGGGGTGGTCATGCGCGATGGCTATTGTTGCTGCCGTGGATGCACATCTGGGAAGACCAAGGCAAATACGCAGAGCCTGAGCTTGTACAGACTGGAAGGCACGCAGGTTGGTCTTACCGGTCCCACCCAGTACATGTAAGCTATAGCGCAGAAGACCGCGGAACAGTGTGTTATAGAGTTGGAACATCGCACTCACAGACGCACCCCATGACTTTCCCGCAAGAAATCTGAGCACGTGGGTTATCATGACTAGTTTCCTTTTTAGGTAGGAGATATGAGGACTCCAGGGGAGGTCTCGATCTATTATCACTCCTAGAAAGCGGTGCATCTTCTCGTAGGCAATCGGCTGTCCATTAATTCCGACAACGTGTGGTTTCATAGCTTTGCGCGTGAAAGCGACCATGGGGCACTTCTCGGAGGACACCTCCAGTCCTCGCGCTCGAAGATAACCTGATGTTAGTGGGGCCGCTTTCTGAAGTCTGGCGCGCACCTGGGGACGCGTCGCTCCCGATGACCAAATGCATATATCGTCTGCATAGATCGATACATGGACGGATTGAGGAGGAGGAGGAGGAGGAGGAAGAGGAGGAGGAGGAGGAGGAGGAGGAGGAGGAGGAGGAGGAGGAACTTTATTATTGCAGAAACTGTTGGGCGGTTTATTTCTGGGTGGTTCCCTCTGACAGGGCTCCACTGGCGATCGCGGCTCGCCGAGCCTGGTCGAGGGTTGCCAGTTGGCTTCCCAGGTCCAGTTAGGAGAGTCTCGCCTCCCAAAACCACGTAGTGAGTGTGTGTGTTGTGACTCGTGACGAAATTGCGTCGCCTGGACGGTCGGTACATTCGTGTGTTATGTGCGCGAGTGTTGCTGTGCGGTTGCTACACCAGGGACATGTCCGGGACGTATAACTGTCTGGGGAGATTGCGTGTAGACGAGACAAGTGTGGGTATGTGTTAGTTTGCAGGCGGCGCCAGTCGGGTATGAACCAGGTCGATGAGCAAGAGGTTAAATAGGGTGGGGCTCAAGACTCCACCTTGTGGTACACCACCGTACGTGCAGTGTTGTGATGACGCACCATCCTCTGTTTGCACAAAGAATGACCTGTCCTTCAAGAAGCTGAATATCCATCGAAAAACAAGGCCGACTAGGCCGACATCGCCCAAGGCGTCTAGGATGGCTCGATGGGTTACGTTGTCATAAGCGCCTTTAACATCTAGGAACATCGCTATTGACAGCCTCCTTAAGCTTTTTTCGTGCTGAACAGACGAGACAAGATCTATGACGTTGTCTACAAAGGAGCGTCCGCGTCGAAAGCCTGCCATAGCGTCAGGGTATAACTTGTAGTGTCCTAGATGCCACTCTAGACGCTTCAAAGCGTACTTCCTGCGGACTGCAACCCGGAAGCGCCAGAACGTCTGCATTATTCGACGCAGCTCGAAAAGCGGCATTCAGAGAGACCATCCGCAGCGCTGTGAGTTTCTTTTTCACATATTTACACGCTTTGACAGCAGCAAGGCGGCGGCCGCCAAGCTAAGCCTACGGACGATTGCCAAGCTTTGCTCCCCGAGGCCACGCGCCTCGCGCCTCGGTCACGAGCCTCCTGCCCGTGCCCGAGCTTTGAGACCGAGCTCTTCGCTTCGTGAACCATCTGCCCGCCGCGTACTGGCCCTTTGAAGGCTGGGTACGCTTCATACTCAAGATGGAGTATCAAGTGGCGGGGGAGGATATCTCCCCGGAAGAGGTTACCCAAGATCAAGGCTGGCAGTCTGCGGGGGCCAGAAGAGTTGGCGCCAAAACACGCACGGCTGACACTAATGCGCTATCGCCCCAGCCGGGAGCGCGACGTGGCAAATCAGGCGGTGCTGCGCTAAAATCCAGAGTGATACGGGCGGGACGAATGCCCTCACTTCCTCGAGATGATATCAAGATTGTGATCAGGCCGCGAGGTGGACTCAATATCTCCAAGATTGGCGTTGTTACGGTGGCTGACGCAATACTCGCCGCCGCTGTCATTCGTCAGGAAGATCTATGCCAAGATACTCTATGCCCGAATCTACAGCAAAATATTATGGTTGCTAGTACTCCCAAGCGCGAGAATGCGAACCGCTACGTCCGGATGAAGCAGATGCTCATCTCGGGCAAGGTATATGAGCTCAGTGCCTACGAGACGGCCCCGCACTCCACGTGCAAGGGAGTGATCCGCAACATCCCTCTTCAAGACGGCCCTGACATCATCGATGCCAAGATTGTCAACACCAATAATCCACTCGCCTTAGCAGCGAAGAGAATAGCTCAAACCGGCACGGTCATCGTCGCGTTCGACGGGCATCGTGTACCGAACTTTGTCAGGTATGGACCGTTACTCATGCAGTGCTCACTCTACCGCAAGCAACTCGACGTGTGCTATACGTGCGGCCGCCTCGGTCATCGCGCCGACGTGTGTCCCAATCCAGCTGACGCTATTTGCCGTGGCTGCGGTGCCCCTAGTCCCGATGAGCAGCATCAGTGCACCCCCAAGTGTCAGCTCTGTAGTGGCCAGCATCTCACGGCTAATAAGGACTGTGCTCAAAGATTCAAGATCCCATACATCGTGCGTCGTCGTCGCAGTGAGCGCGCCAAGATGGCCGGTGCCGTGTCACCGGCCCCTCATCAGCGCTCGGACACTGCGGAACTCGTCCAGGCTTCGTCCACTCCGGGTGCTCAGCGCAGAGGACGCTCCCGTTCCAGGGGCCGCTCGAGAGTCCGTTCCGTATCCAGGGGCCACTCCGCCTCCAGGGCACGTTCCGGCTCCCGCCGTGGGTCCAGAGGACGGGCCTGTTCCCGGGGACGCTCCGGTTCTCGGCCTCGCTCCAGCTCCAGGCCGGGGCGCGACACGTCGAGGCGGACCAGGTCCCGCTCCCGCACGCCCACCGCTCTTAGAAGCAAGTTAACGCTCTCCTGGGCCGACAAGGTTCGAGGGGGACGTGAGGGTCCAAGAGGTGACGACCCGCCTCGCGATTCGCACCACGCACACGAGCTCGAGGAGTTGCGACGAGTTAACGAGCAGTTGAGGAAAGAAAACGCGCAGGTTAGACAAGAAATGTGCAGGCTAGCTGCGGAGATGGCGGAGATTAGGAAACTCGCGCTTTCACCCTCCTCGCCGCAACCCCCTTTGGCCCCGGTCGCCATGGATACATCCGAGACATCCCACGCGGCGCGCGCGCCCAAGCGTCGAGCGGTAGAGAACAGAGAGGAAGACGAGACTACAAAATTGCTCTCAGAACTCAAGAATGCTTTCGCCAGCATGCAGGCTAGCTTAGCAAAGGTCCAGGAAGCTATATCGCACCCAAAAATGGGCTTAGGTGCACTCAGTGAACGGATAAGCAAATTAGAGGAGGTCGATGCCAGGAGAGAACCCAGCCCCGCTCCTTCGCAAGTCGCAGCACGACGTCATGTACTAGCACCACCGACGGAGGGCGCGATTCTCAGGGCCGTTCAAGCCTCCTCTCAGCCTAGCCATGGATAGTGCGGACGAGAACTTTAGTATTTGGCAATGGAACTGCGGAGGGTTTCCCAACAAGAAGCCGCTTCTGCAGCAATATTTAAGAACTCTCACGGTTAAGCCCCAAATCATCGCTATTCAGGAAGTTGCAACTAGTACTCCTATCAAACTCGCAGGTTATCTGGTAGTATCCTCACATTCAGGAGGTAGGGGAGTTGCTACCCTTGTCAGCAAAAGGTACAATTGCCTCTCTCGCGACCTCGGCCCAGTTGGTGATGGCATCGAGTACGTCATGACTGAAATCCTCATGAACCCACCCAGAAAGGGCCTCAGAAGAAACAGCCTTTATATCCTCAACGTATACTGCAGCCCCAGCTACCGCAGGGCGAGGGCGAACTCTCTCCTCAAGAGGGCCGTCAGCCTGGCCGGTGGGCACCCCCTTGTCATCGTCGGGGATTTCAACGCTCCACATAGGGTGTGGGGTTACACCCATGACACGCCCAAGGGACGCGAACTGTGGCAGACTGCGATGGAACTGGACTTGACCCTTATCACCGATAAGGACTTCCCCACTAGGAGAGGCAACTCCGCATGCCGGGACACTACCCCAGACCTCTCTTTTGTCAAGAACGTAGGGGAGGTCAAGTGGGTCAACACGGCTCTAGACCTCGGAAGTGACCACTACGTCATCGAAGTCTCCCTCCCGATAGCCCGCTATAAGACGAGGAAATTCAAGCTGATCGACTGGGACGTTTTCCGCAAGATCAGAGCCGAGCGCGCGCCGACGGCGGAGACAGATTTTGAAGGTTGGGGCAAAGGGATCAGGGATGACGCCGCGGCGGCAACCAAGGAGGTCGTCACTGAGCTCGACGTTGACAAGATGGATAGCAGATTGGCACACCTGCTGGAAGCCAAGCAAGCCCTCCTCACGAGATGGAAGGGGCAGAAGCATAACAGGCGGCTCCGCAAGAAGGTTTCGGAAGTTAACAGGCAGATCGAACATCACTGCAAGAACCTGTGTAAGCGACAATGGGATGAACTCTGCGAATCCGTCGAGGGTCAGCTCAGATCAAGCAAGAGCTGGGGTCTGCTCAAACACCTTCTCGATGAGGGCAGCACCAGATCCAGCCAGAGACGATCCCTCGCGCGAGCCATCCACCTCGCTACGGACTCTACCCCGGACGTGTCGATTGTCGACAGGCTCATACACAAGTACCTGCCGGTCGCGGATAGCTCTGCCCCTACCCAGTTCCCGGACTACGCGGGGTGTGCGGTGCCGGAGTTGGACCAGGACTTTACCGCGGCCGAGATCCGAGATGTCCTCTTCTCACTCAACGTCAAATCTGCCCCTGGTCCAGATGGCGTCACTAACAGGATGCTGAGGAATCTCGATGATGAGTCGATCGACTTCCTCACTGAAAGAATTAATGAAGTCTGGCGCAGTGGACAGGTCCCCACACAGTGGAAGGCGGCCTGCACGATACTCATCCCCAAACCCGGTAAAGCACCAGGAATAGAGAATCTAAGACCAATTTCCCTGACGTCCTGCGTTGGTAAGGTTGCAGAGCATGCCCTGCTCAACCGGCTCAAGGTGCACATCGAGGCCAATGACATGTACACCCACAATATGATTGGTTTCAGAGCCGGCCTCTCGACACAGGACGCCATGAAGCTGATAAAGCATCAGATCATCGACCGGAGCACGGGAGATACCAGAGCCATCCTTGGACTAGACCTGCAGAAGGCATTCGACAATATTTCACACGAGTTCATTCTCCAGTCTATTGCCGGCCTCGGGCTCGGGAAGAGGGTCTACGACTTCGTCCGATCCTTCCTTAGCCAGAGAACTGCCAAGCTCAAGATCGAAGGATACCTTTCGCAAGAGATCACCCTCGGTTCACGCGGCACGCCTCAGGGCTCAGTCATCTCGCCAACATTATTTAACATCGCAATGGTCGGGCTTTCTAAGGAGCTCGCGAAGATTCAAGGAATCAACCATACTATCTACGCAGATGACATCACCATCTGGTGCGTCGGCGGGAGCGACGGCCAAGTTGAAGCCGCCATGCAGAGCGCCATCGATGCGACCGAGCGCTTCCTCCGCCCCACTGGGCTCAGATGTTCTCCATCAAAATCTGAGCTACTTCTCTACAAGAAAAGACCCAGAGGTGGCGGCCATCGTGATTGGAAACCGGCGTCCGAAAGCGAAATACGGCTTTTCACTGGTGACGGGTCTCCGGTGCCTAGAGTGGACTCACTCCGAATATTGGGGATGTATATCGAGTCTAACGGTTCCAATGGAACCGCACTCAGAAAGATCACCGCCAAGACGGAGAGTGCTCTCGGCCTCATTCGGAGGATCGCCAACAGGCACCGGGGAATCAAGGAAGAAAATCTCATCCGCATTATACATGCTTTTGTTCTCTGCCACCTTTCATACTCGGCGGCCATGCATAATTGGCATGTGGCTGAGAGGAACAAGCTCAATTCACTCATCAGAAAGGTTTTTAAGCTTGCCCTCGGCTTGCCTGCAAGCACCCAAACCGAAAACCTGTTGAAGCTCGGAGTCCACAACACGCTCGAAGAGATTATCGAGGCACAAGAGCACTCACAGCTGCTCAGGCTATCCGGCACCCCGACGGGCCGCAAGATACTCGACGAGATGGGCCTCAATCCTGTCGACCAGTGCCCTGACGCCATGCGGATTCCCAGCGACATCAGGTCTCAACTGCACATCGCGCCCCTGCCCCGCAATATGCACCCCGCAAACAACGTCGGCAGACGTCGGGCCAGGGGTAGAGCTCTACTCGAGCATGTCCGCAATAACCACATTGAGGCAAGCTTCGTGGATGCCGCGGCATATGTCCAACAACAGGCATTCGCCGTCTCCATCGTAGACTCCAATTCAAGGCTCACTTGCTGCGCTACGGTACGCACTTCAAGGCCCGTGGTAGCCGAACAGGTTGCAATCGCGCTGGCTGTGCTCGATGGTCGCAGAGAGGCAATATATAGTGATTCCAAGGCAGCCATTAAGGCCTACCAAACCGGCATGGTCTCCCCCCAGGCCCTCCGCATTCTCCAAAGCGCCAAAAGTATCTCTCCGCATTCTTTATTTTGGTTTCCCGCTCACTTGGGGTCGATTGAGGGTTCTCCCTCTAACCCTAACGAGGGCGCACACGAGGCCGCGCGAGGACTCACTGACCGCGCCGCCTCAGCAGTCCCTCAGCCCCGCGGGGAACCCTTGCTTACGTTTAATGAGATCACTACGCACTACTATCTGTCAAGACGGGTCTTCCCCCTCCCGCACCCCGCCTTATGTAGGGCGCGGGCGGTTACCCTTCGACTTTTACAAGCCCGTGCGTACCCTAACCTCGCGGTTTTTCATGCCATATACCCCGAAAGATATCCCAGTGCGGACTGCCCTGCCTGTGGACTAAGGGCAACATTGGACCATGTGTTGTGGGAGTGTGAAGCCATCGGCTCCTCCTTCAGCGAAGATAGGTGGGCTGCGCTGTTGGGCAGCCCCGAACTCAACGACCAAACCCTGGCCGTCCAGAGTGCCCGCGATCGGGCCGTCAAGCTCGGCTTGGCGGTCCCTACGTGGGACTAGCCGGGTGGCGCGGGATCTCCCCTGCGTCTTCTCTGGACCAAAATAAAGTTACTTCATTCATTCATTCATTCATCCTCTCCATCACCTTTACTAGACAACTGGCCAGAGCAATGGGACGATAAGACGCCAAGTCTAGGGGTGATTTACCTGGTTTGAACAAAGGCACAAGGCGGCTGGACTTCCATGCAGCAGGAACCACTCCTTCACGCCATGAATTATTGCACACGTCTAGAAGAGCATGCCAGGCTGTTTCACCGAGGTATCCACGAGCTGCGTATGTCACCCGTCAGGCCCAGGCGATGAGGAACGTCTTCAGGCTGCCAACGCCGCCTGCAACTCCTTGATGGAAAACAGATTGTCCATACGAGAATCCCGCGAGATTAGAACATCACAGGGATCACGTGTAGCAAACGATGGTGGTAGACTAGCAACCTTGAAACAGCAGTCCTCCGCTAAGTCGATCTCTCTGCGATCTTGGTAGAGAGCTAGGCATTTAAAGGGGTGGCGTTGTTACGGTGACGTTCGAAGACCACGCACCGTTATCCATATATGTGACAGGGTTTTATGCGGATCAAGAGAATCACAGAAGGTTTTCCATCTTAGAGACTGCAGGGAGTTGATACGACGCTGGATCTTCTTCTGTGTGCGTCTCGCCTCCCTTAGGTCGTAGATGGACTTGGTGCGCCTGTACCCTCGTTCCACGCGACGGCGTATTGCTCGAAGCCACTTCAGAAAACTTAGGAATAGGCCGAAAAGCTCTTGTGGCTTCTTGAGCAGCGGCGTTAATTAGCTTTTCGATGTTGCCAGGTAGACAGTCCTGCATCTCTTGGCAATTCTTCTCCATGAGCAACGTGTATTTAGGCCAGTCGATGTGATGAACAACTGTGGTAGAGTGTGACTTGCGTCTGCCGTCGATTTTAACATATGTTGGAACGTGGTCACTACCATGCGTTTCGTTGTCCGCAAAGCATTTCACACTGGCACTTAGGCATCTTGAAACAAAAGTTAAGTCCAGGCAGCTGCTGTATGTCAATCCCCGCAGAAAAGTGGGACTTCCATCATTTAGGCAGCAGAGCTCGTGGTCCGACGCGAAGGATAGTACGCGTCTTCCTCGGCAATCCATCTTTAAGCTTCCCCATAGCGGATGATGCGCATTGAAGTCGTCGGTAATAATCTATGGTCCAGGTGTCGTTGTTAAAATTTCACTTAGTCTTGCGTTGTCAAATCGACTCGAAGGTGAAATGTGGGCACCTACGAGCGTGAGTACGACGTTCTTACATTTTATAGTCAAACACACGTACTGATTGTCGTCATCAGGTGCCACTGGGTCTAAAACATACGTGAAATCGCATCTGATATAAGCGATGACTTTGCTGCGGTCGCTACAGGTGGAAGACATGAAAGCCTCATATCCTGATAGGCGGACGGCGCTCTCAATGTTTGGTTCACATATGACGATTATTGGAAATTTGTTCTCAAACACAAACGGACGAAAGTCCGAAATGCGGGATTTAAATGACCCTGACATTCCATTGGAAGATAGACACTTCCTTGACCTCATTAAGGAAGGAGTGTAGAGGAAAAGCCATGGTGCTTCTCAAGACCCGACAGTACCGGATTCAGGGCATCCAGTATTCGAAGTGCACCTCGAGCAGCCGGAGTGTATATGGCGGTCAGTAGTACTCGTAGCGTGCTCATAAGGGCCCTTATTATGGTGACATCTTGTTTGTCATCGTCTTGGTTGCTGCCAGAAGGTGAAGCATGATTCGGCGAGCGTGCTACACCTTGTCGCACCGCAGCGCAGCCCGAAAACTTTTCTCATTAGACGCCTTCTTCGCTATTTGCCCTCGGCATGCATGAAACGTTTTCAGTGCAGCGCGGAAACTTTTTATGCATGCCGATGGCAAATAGCGAAGAAGGCGTCTAATGAGAAATTATTTTCTTGAGCGCTATAATGTAAAACTATTCCAAACTTTTCTATTCAAATTCTGGGATCAGTAGTCCGCGATTGGTCAAAAACATTTTGGACCACCCCCACTTTACCTGTCTGTCACGTGGCATCACGACAACCGCGATAGCTCCTTATCGGATGTGACGTGTACACACTGATTATGCCTGATTTGACCGAGCAAAAGAAAATAGTTAGTTCTGATTCGACGCCTTTCGCCATTAGCCATCGGCTATTGGTCAAACGTTTTCGGGCATTACCCACTTCACCTGCCTGTCACGCGATGTCACAAAACGACAAAAACTCACCGCGTCAAAGTGACATGTACGCGTTAAAGATGCGTTAATATGCCGCACAAAACTGAATTTTCTTCTGAATAGCCGCAGGCTGCCCCGTACCGAAACGAATAAACGATGGCTGCCGCTGAGCGCTCAGGCACTAGCTACTCGCACCTGCCGGAGAGCGTGGTTTTATTTGCGTATAATAAAGCTTTTTGTGTGGCCGTGCAACGTTTTCGAGCACTTTCGGCACGTTTACGACTTCGTTCTACCAACTCTTGTTTGCTGAGGATCCGTTTTAGCGTCATTCTTAAGCTTCCGTTGCATGCCGCCGCGATTGTCGACCAGCCACCGCGAGATAGGTAAGGGAAGCGGACCAATCACAGACGCCGGCAACACTCTCTTCATCCGGTTATCAATTTTCAGTGCACTGGCTCGGCCCCACCAAATCTCTCTCCACTTGAGTGTACTCCTCGCCTCTTGTCAGCCAATTATATAAGACAAGCCGGTCAGTGTAGGCAATGCTATTCGTATTTCAAGCAAACAAAAGTGACCGCCTATGAACGAGGGGAGCGTTTGATTGGTCTGTTCAGACAACCCTGCGGTCACCAGCCGATGCTTGCGTCGGTGGTTGCGCAAATTTGACGTCGGGAGATTGGAATAACCACATATTGAAATAGTCTTACGTTATAGGGCCCCTTTTGTTTGGTCTAATCCCGCATAATCAATGTTTATACGTCATATCACGTGAGGTGTTCTTGCGGTTTTCGGGACGTCGTGTGACAGACAAGCGAAGTGGGAGCGACCTAAAATTTTTGACCAATCGTGGAGGGTTGATTACAGAACTTTAATAGAAACAGTCTTAAATAGCTTTACGTTATAGCGCTCTTGTTTTTGCAATCTGTGGATCGCACGCTAAGGAATCTTTTACATGTCCCATAAGCCTATTTTCGTAATGATATTTTCCTTCGTACCATAGAACATAATAAATACAGCTCACATTGCTTTTCCACTAAGTCAAATTGGCGCAGTAAATTGACAGTTTGTGAAAATGGTGACTGCACATTTAACCATTGGTGCTTTTGCATGAATGAATGAATAAATAAATAAATAAATAAATTATGTAATTAATTAATGCCGTCTCAAAAAGTTAAAATCAAACAACAAAATCATAACAAATAATTTCTGATAAGCGAGATAGTAATAAAGCGAAGCAGTAAATAGGTATACGGAATTATACCGTGCACAGCGAACAAGTCACAAGAACCAAGGCAGGTTCGGAAAACAGATGTCGGAAAATAGACGCCGGAGGTGGCTCTTGTTGGCTCATGGCGGCGGACAGCCGGAGCAAGCGGCGAGCAGAACGAAGCTCCAGAGAGACTCGAAGTCGCAGAGGCCAACAGCAAGCTCCACCACTTGCGAGGCAGCTGTTATACCACGGCGCTTTGTTCAGCAGGGCCGCGCGCTGAAGACGATGACGCTGGATATGATGATTAATATACTATATAGATAAATAATATGAAGGAGGAAAATAATGCCCCTAAAGTTAGCGAAAGCGCCAGGATCTCGGCGAAATAATAAGAAGCCAGAAATAAGAGAAATAATGACAACTACACCTAGATAAGCGTGTAATGGTATGTGTGCGATCAACAAAACAAAATTACAGTGAACTGGCCCAGCGATAAAGGGCGTACACCGGAGATGGCAAAAGCCGCTGCTTCGCGCATCTCCCCGGTTGATGTTGGTCCAGTTTTTTTCACTTCAGTTCACCATTATTCCCTCCACTTTGTTTTCAACTCTTTCGTTGACATGTATAGGCAGGCTTTCGTTGTCCTCCACTAACTTTTCATTTCGCCGAGCTCTCAGCCGCAGCAGCTCGCGGGCATCCTCGTCCTCGGCTCTTGCAGCGCCGAAAGGCGCCAGGAAGTCGTTTATTCTCGCCGCCTGCTGCTGTTGTTGAGGGTCCCTTCACGCAGCTTGGGCGTGCGGCCGCAACCGACGGCCGGGCTTCGAGAACCTCTATTTACCTATCGACTTTGCCTGCTCGGGTTCCTATATTACCGCCCTAAGGGGGGCGAGTTCGCGTCTCACGCTTGTTGTCGTCGGCCCCTGGCTTTTGAGATTTTTTGTTTTTATTTCCGGCTCAACGCCTCGCGTCGTCGACTCATTCTTCTCTTCTCCAAGTTCTCTTCAGCCTGCCTGAGACGGGCTTCTTAACCGAGCTGCTCGTTTCTTTCTGTTTTGTCTCCGCAGTTTGCGTTCTTTATTTCACCCTTGTTTTGCTTGGCGAGCTGCGGGAACGGTTGTCTTTGATGGCGTGGCAAACAAAAGCTCGACGGGACGCAGGGCCTTGCATCGGGGATAAGACGTCGTCCGCGTCGTGCGTTTGACGCGAGCCGTATTGAAGCCGCCATCGGTTGACGGCATTCCCGCCTTGCCCACGCTTTGCTCTGCTCTGCTCCTACGCCGCCGCGAAGCTGCGGGCGCTGAAATCTCAGGGGACGTGCGCGTCAAGGCGTGGTCTACCCCAGTCCCCCCTGCGGTCTTCGTGCTTTCTCGCGTTCTTAATTCTGTCGGCTTCGTGTCTATATTTGATTCTTCCTTGTTTGCCTCGCGTCTCGCTAAACATAAGCTGCTTATGCTTCAGATGGTGTCGCAAATTTACACGTTCTCGCCACATGAGCGTATTGCTCGTGGCCTGAATGCTTGCGCTATGCTCGTAAATCTCGTGTTCCTCTTAGATACCAAATTCGCCGGGGACCTTCTCCGTAGGCGTCGCCGCCGCTGGGAGGCGGCTATCAAAAGTTCAGAGCTGGCAGACCAGCTCTGGGCCGTCCCGCAAGCCGAAGGTGCCGCTCGAGTCCGAGGACTTCGAGCCGTCACCTGAGGCCACCACAGCAAGAACTGCAGGACTATTCTTTAATAAAGTTTCTTCTTCCTCTTCTTCTTGTTTGTGAGTGCTGTTTACCATTGGCCAGCCGCCTTCGCTAATAATATGTTCAGTATCAGGATCGGCTGGAATTTGCTCTTGCAAATAGCTTTAGCTTAATAACGTGTTTGTGGATATGGGTAGAGGAATGATAAACCTAGCTGCCAAACAATTACGCCGCTGCCTTCGCTTACGAAAATAGCCTCGCAGTACATGCATCACAAGGTGCACATGGTCAATTATGGTGCCGTGTATATATATATATATATATATATATATATATATATATATATATATATATATATATGCATATGTCTGCCTGCATGCGCGCGTCTGTTGCAGGTGTGTATCTGTAGGTGTAGGTGTGTAAAGTGGGTGATCCGAGACCCAGTGCCCTTTTCGGGCTTGGTATTTTCTTTCCTGAACCTTTTTCTACGAATATCTGATTGCCACACGCACCAACGAGTGTTCAGGAAACCGTGGAACCACAGCCTCTAGCGAGGACGTCGACCTTCCCTCGAGGCTCCTAATTCTCTCCGCGCGTAACTGCGGGTGTCCGGAGCGAGCGAAGCACCCGCTGCCGCTACGTCACAGTGGCACGTGCGCTCCTTCGTTTTTCAATTATGCAAATAGCTACGCACCCCAACCTATCTCCACCATCTTCCCTGTCATGCTTTACCTCACACAGAAAAAATAACGAAATAGAAACATTAGCGTACACCACCACGCCCAAGGATTCTTTTGTTGTGCGAAAGCTATAATTTACTGGCTGTCTTACTTTCGCGCCTAAGCAGGCCTACATGTACATTTATTTTTGTACAAGATTTCACTCGAGCCTTTAGCTCATGCATGTTTGCTTAGCAGATTTGTTCTCTAATGCCTCGTGCCTAAACTTGCGCTCCTTTGTCGTTTTGTAGCTGACCGCGTCAGTGTCAGCTATTCCTTTTAGCTTTCTGTGGCCTTCGTTGCAGTGCAGCTCTAATGTACGCTGTTAATAATTCATGGCTATCGAGCACGGCGCTCTGCCAGCGAACGTTAGCAACTGCTGCGCATTATATTCTTCTCTAATTTTTTTGTGCTCTCGGCCCCAATTTCGCTTTCGTGACGAAGATTCATTTCCTACAGTTCCCATTTATTTCTTTTTCCTTCTCGGCCAAAACCAGGTGTTTGTCTTTCATGTTTGCTGCACGAGCATAGGTTTGCACAATGGCTCTCGCAGATTTCGAGCCTAGTGTTGTGCCATCCCCAGAACCTTGCCAAGAGCGTTCGTTTTGCTCGAGCCCTTTGAGGAATTTACACCTCCGCCGTGCATGTTGACACTCCTATCGCCCGAGATCGCGCTTGATTTGAAAGAGTTTTCGGAGCACAGCTTCTGCGATTTTGCTGAGATTTCTTTCACAAAAGCGGAAATCTCGAGTACGAACTCAAGCAATACGACGCAGATCCTTTGTAGAGCTCAGCAGTCATCGTGATCTAAAGTGCGGGTCCGCATCGACGTATATATTTGCATTGTGGTCGTAAGATTTATGTGCAAAACTATAACGCTTCGCATTATTCAAGTCATGCTCTTTATGACGTCATTATTTCCTGTGCTAACTATAGTCGCCAGCGATAAACAATACCTTAAAAAGTCAAATCTTCCCAGGCAAAGCAAGGAACAGATTTCCTAATGACAATGTCAAGTAACGGGATGGAAGACCATCTGTCGCCTAGGTAGAGCTCTCATCTTGCGATATCAATAGGCATTTTTCTTTTCTGCTACGTTCCGTTGGATTGAACGAGGTTTCGTCAAGAAGACAGCTTTCAAAACCGGGACGTGCGCGCGACAGTGCACACGCGAATAAGGTTGTTTTTCGACGAGAACGTCTTTTGACGAGTTTCCGCAGCGCGAATCGCGTATAGCGAGGCAGCGCAGGCACAAAGGAGTTCCGAGTCCCGGATGCCGGTGACATCGGCCTCCCTTTTCAAATCAGCTCCAGGGCGCTGCGCTTCCTATAAGAAAAGCATGCCTTTTGCTGAACGGGAAAGGAAAATTTTAAATAATGTTATGTAAGAGCGAATTTGTTCCTCTTCGTTTATATTCCTTGGGCTTTACATTTCACAATGCCGGCATTCGGTTTTGGCTCCCACATGGTTGCCCCAGTGAAATGGCCGTCGCATCGAGTTGGTCGGCGGGTCAAAGCTGCCCTTCCACGAATGAGAGCACAGATGAGATTCGACCCTCCGCCCTTATTTTACCTTTACGCGTATTTTTTACTCTGCTTTTTCTGTTTGCAGATTTAGTGCTTTCAGATAACTTTTTTATGTGTGCGATAGCAGAAGCTCTGCCACAGCTCAGATAAAGACCTGAACTATCCATTGAGCTGTTTGCGAGATTACTGGTTCAGAGGAACATTAGGTTTCGTGTCAGAGATATTTCTTCTTGCCTTCACCTCCTGGTTTCACACAGCGCAATGTAACGCGAGAACAAATTATTTCTTGTGTTCCGTGAATGGGCAAGCATGCGCCATTGACAAGCTGTCTAAATTGTAGCCATCGACTAATTAATCCGCATCAGTGTTTAAGCAGTGGTGAAGCATGCCAGTTTGGCAGCCTGCAGCATCTGCATCTCACGATTATGCTGGCTGCCGCGACCGACCCCATTAGCCAAGGATGTAACGAGCAAAGCTTACACCAATCATGAACTAGTCTAATGCGAACGAAGTTTACGTTAGATATCTCCCATGCATTCCCTCTTCAAATTCCACTTCATTCTATCCTCTCTTGACGCTGCCCCGGTTTTTAATTTTTGCTTTGCGAATGAACCAAATGCAATAAATGAAGTCGTCAACTTTGCGTAGCCTCTCACTAGTCTTCAATCTTGGTTTAAAACCGGGTGTACTCTTGATTTATTTTTTCATTATAGCATAGGCTGTACTGCTACCCATTATAATGTAAGCTGTCTAACAATGGGGGGGGGGGGGGGGTGCTGCCTAAATTCACCTGATCTTAAGAAACCTTCGGTTTGTTCGAATTTCGTAGGCCTAGCCGGTCACCGGTTTTTAAAACCTAATGCTCACAAAAAGTCACCGTCTAAAATGCTGCATAGAATGGAGGAGCGCTTTCCTGCTCTTCAAAAAAGACACACTTACTTCTACTGAATCGGACTATGTTCTAACTGCTAAGGAATAAAAAGAAGTAACAGTGACTTAGCACAAAACCTGTTCCTGACCTCAAGCTACGGCTTTGACGTGCTTTTCAAGCTAGGACCGCATTGTGTGCTCAAGATATTTCGAAGTTTATCATATTTCCCAACCTCCACAAAATGCAGTGCATTAGTTTAAGAAACTCTGGATGAAAATTATATCTTTTAGTACTTGCAACCAGCTTCCAACAAGGAAATATTTTATTACGTTCACTATGTTGAGTAACTCCTTAAACAATCACTTAGGCATTGACTTCCCAAACAGTCTGAACAGCTTAAACATTCGCAGTCTTACCGGCAGCTAACAGCGATAGGACAATATCACCACACTAAAGAAGAAATTACCATGTTAAGTGCAGCTGAAGAGCAGATAAACGAATCAGGGTCAGCCGCCTCCTCAACAACATGGTTCTTGTGGCATTCTCACCCCATTAAAGCTTTGAAAGCTTGAAGCTTCGAAAGAGTGATGTCTCTGGCATATTATATATACTACAATATCTATAGGACGCGTTGAAGAAAGAAACCTGCCACACATATACGTTATTTGGCCTCTTTCGTCATAGTGGATTTTGTGCCGTCAATATATGACGCTCTCCAATTTTGATAGTTGCGCCACATGTATCTACTTTCACCGCAGCAACTGTCTTTCACAAGCGTTAACAGCTATGTTTATGTTTTCGTGGTGGGAGAAACGGAACAGTCACAAAGAGTTCGCGGACCGAAATCGACCCGGTGCCCTTCACAAGGTGCGTGCAAGGTTTTCTTCTTCATGGACCAGCTGAAAGGCGTCCGGTGAAATTGTGTGCGCGCAGCCAAGACACGGGTTCCATAGCGGGCTACTATTTCTGCATGCGACGTATTACCATATTGACCAAATATTTCGTAAATGATCACCTATACAGCTCGAAGCATGCCATGTATTGAGCGCCATCTGTTTTCCCATCTGCTGCTTGTTCTTGTTTTCTTTGGATCGACGTGGCCAAGTCGTTACAGTAACTCTTACAACATATACAGACGCGTGGTCATATATGTATGTATGTATAAGGACAGCGATGTGCGCGAGTTGGTTTAGGTCCATGGCGTAAAATTTCTGCAGCGCGAAGCACTGAAGTACGAAAAAAAACGACAAAACGTGTTGTCCGCTTGCAATCCTTTTTCCTTCGTTTGTTTTTTGTCTTTCTTTCCCCACTTCAGTGCTTCGTGCAGCAGAAATTTTACACCATGGTATGTATGTATGTATGTATGTATGTATGTATGTATGTATGTATGTATGTATGTATGTATGTATGTATGTATGTATGTATGTATGTATGTATGTATGTATGTATGTATGTATGTATGTATGTATGTACGTACGTACGTACGTACGTACGTACGTACGTACGTACGTACGTACGTACGTATGTATGTATGTATGTATGTATGTATGTATGTATGTATGTATGTATGTATGTATGTATGTATGTATGTATGTATGTATGTGCGCGTGCGTGCGTGTGCGTGCGCGTGTGTGTGTGTGTGTCAGGTGGACTTCAATGGCGAAAAGATGCTGTTTCCCAAGGGGAAGTGACCTTACTACTTCCGAATGGTAGCGACTTTACCGTTTGTAGACTTCTCCTGTGCCCGCTTTCCGTGTTCTTCGTCATCTGCCATTATTCCCGAGACTCTTGCAGAGCCCGAAAGTAAATCGCTGCTGCTCTGCTCTGTTTACAACGACCCTGGCGCTGCTGTGACCAGTGTCTCGCGAACAAACAAGAGCACCAGACTCAGGTCACGGCTACACGATTTCGAGGCGCGACACTCGGCTTTCTTTCTGCTCTTCTTTCCTCCCGGCAGATAGCTTCACCGAATAAAAATAACATAAGAGCGATCGGGCTGAGTTACCTCACTGGGGGAAGAACCTAGGGTGTTGTTCATGCTGTTTCATACCGTTTTGAATCCTTTACGCCTATGTTGAGCTTGCCATGGAACAACCTCGATAATTATATTATGCGAACACCAGCGTTATAGCAATTTGTTTTCGGAAATTTCGACAACTGGAAAATCAGCTAAAGCTCGCCTGATGGCCAGTGGGGTTAATAAAATGAAAGCATTTCGCTCAATGCTTACGTGAGCGTCGTACCTGCTCATTGTCAAGAACTGACGAGTGAGAATTTTCTAATGTGACCTTTGTATGTTTCGCCTGTCGGAATCTTGTCGTCGCGTGTTTCGCTCAGAAGGAGTCCCTCGTGCGGGTTAACTTCCGTGCAGCTTTTTCCTCTTCGCATAGGAATGGCCAGCAAAGCTACGTGTGATGACTGTGGCAGCAAGGAAATCCTTGAATAAGTTTTGCGTAACTGTCTTGGCGACAAAGTACAGAGGTAATCACTCGCAACTGTGCTAACTCGCATTGACCAAATGCCATTATCCGAGCAAACCATTTTAGAATGCTGACCTCATGAACCATTGTAGCTCGGCGAAGTCATTGCTACAATTGTTAAGAGGAAGCTTTAGCTCGAGTGCTCCTATCTAAATACATGTAAAAGGAGAATTCGTTTTTCTCGGCAACCACTGCACCAAATTTGACGAGGTTTGTTGCATTTAAAAGACAAACTTAAAATCTAGTGACTGTTGGTTTCGAATTTTTGAGTTAGGTCGTCAATTTTTTATTAAAAATTGGCGAAAATCGAAAATTTTCAAAAAACGAAACTATCAAGTTTACAACTCCGTAACTCAACCACTAAAAATGATAATATAATTCTGTGAATTGCATCTAATAGTACATCTAAAGCGGACAAAATTGATATGTTACACATAAATATAAAAAAAATTAATCATAGGGAAATACAACTTTTGCAAAACCGTTGTAACCAACGTAACACATTCACGTAAGATGCAAAATAACATATTGAATTTGTCCGCTTTGAATGATCTAATGAATGCCGTTTACAGAATCGCGATATCTATTCTTGATGCAGAACCATGAATTTGTAAACTTCGTGCTTCTATTTTTTTCAAACGGTCAAATATTTGCAAAACGTTTTAAGAAAATTGAAGCGCTAAATCGAAATTCCGCTTCCAACGGTCACTAGAATTTAACTTTCTCTTTCAAATGCAACAAATTTCATCAAAATCGGTCCAGGGGTTACCTCATAAAAACGTTTTTGCGTTTTACATGTATTTGAATAGGCCGCGTCGGAGTTGGGCCCGAGCTAAATATTCCTCTTAAAGACAACAGGCTTGCACAAGCGGCTGTTGGTGTTCGTATAGCTAAAAGTGCTACTGTGCTGGGATAGTGTGTTGCGAAAGTGGCCTGCTGTGATCGTGCACCTGTGCTCTCTGTCTGCCTATATCTATCTGTGTAGGGTAACAAACCGGGTTTCCGCTCCTGGTTAACCTCCCTGCTACTCCCCTTCCTCTAGTCTCTCTCTACATATCACAGTTCAAGAATTACTATGGGATCCGCTGTAGAAAATATATTGCTTTCGAATATTGAAATGTTCAAATATGTTTCCTTTTCAACACCAACTGTTATGGGTCTCACTCATCCAGTTGTCCGTCGCAAGAATACTGAATTGTTTTGTAAGAATTCTATAAAAACTAACTTCGCAGCATCCTCCGAGAACTTGAACACCAGAACCAAGGATTGTCAGCTGAACATACCACCTTACCGTGACTTCGTCAATGCTATAGCAACAAATACCTCGCCTGGAAAATAGTATACATGGCATCTTGAGCGCTCGATAGAAAGATTGGCTGATGGCAGCTTCTCCAGCTTATTGTTAACCCGGCATCTACAGGTGAAATAATTTAAATGAAGTCAGTGGTGGGAAGGAAAAAGCAGTATCGGAAGCCGAAGGAAAAAAAAAGTTGTCTCTCTGCATGCCTCCACAAACGAAGACGACTCGCAGTGGAGTCACTGAGTAAAGCTTTTTTTATTATTTTAAGGCGATTGCCCACCGCGGTCAGATCTGTGACGCTGCAGAGGGTGCTAAGAATACCTGGCTCCGGACAGGCCGCCATTGGAATCTGAACCTGGCAACGTTTAACTTTAGAACGTTATCTAGTGAGGCGAGTCTAGCAGTGTTATTGGAGGAATTAGAGGGTAGTAAATGGGATATAATAGGGTTCAGTGAGGTTAGGAGGACAAAAGAAGCATATACAGTGCTAAAAAGCGGGCACGTACTGTGCTACCGGGGCTTAGCGGAGAGACGAGAACTAGGAGCCGGATTCCTGATTAATAAGGAAATAGCTGGTAACATACAGGAATTCTATAGCATTAACGAAAGGGTGGCAGGTCTTGTTGTGAAACTTAATAAGAGGTACAAATTGAAGGTGGTACAAGTCTATGCCCCTACATGCAGTCATGATGACCAGGAAGTCGAAAGCTTTTATGAAGACGTGGAATCGGCGATGGGTAAAGTCAAAACAAAATACACTATACTGATGGGCGACTTCAATGCCAGGGTAGGCAAGAAGCAGGCTGGAGACAAGTCAGTGGGGGAATATGGCATAGGCTCTAGGAATAGCAGAGGAGAGTTATTAGTAGAGTTTGCAGAACAGAATAATATGCGGATAATGAATACCTTTTTCCGCAAGCCGGTTAGCCGAAAGTGGACGTGGAGGAGCCCGAATGGTGAGACTAGAAATGAAATCGACTTCATACTCTGCGCGAACCCTGGCATCATACAAGATGTAGACGTGCTCGGCAAGGTACGCTGCAGTGACCATAGGATGGTAAGAACTCGAATTAGCCTAGACTTGAGAAGGGAACGGAAGAAACTGGCACACAAGAAGCCAATCAATGTGTTAGCGGTAAGAGGGAAATTAGAGGAATTCCGGATCAAGCTACAGAACAGGTATTCGGCTTTAACTCAGGAAGAGGACCTTAGTGTTGGAGCACTGAACGACAATCTCATGGGCATCATTAAGGAGTGCGCAGTAGAAGTCGGTGGTAACGCCGTTAGACAGGAAACCAGTAAGCTATCGCAGGAGACGAAAGATCTGATCAAGAAACGCCAATGTATGAAAGCCTCTAAGCCTACAGCAAGAATAGAACTGGCAGAACTTTCTAAGCTAATCAACAAGCGTAAGACTGCGGACATCAGGAACTATAATATGGATAGAATTGAACGGGCTCTCAGGAACGGAGGAAGCCTAAAAACAGTGAAGAAGAAACTAGGAATAGGCAAGAATCAGATGTGTGCGTTAAGAGACAAAGCCGGCAATATCGTTACTAATATGGATGAGATAGTTCAAGTGGCTGAGGAGTTCTATAGAGATTTAAACAGTACCAGTGGCACCCACGACGATAGTGGAAGAGAGAATCGCCTAGAGGAATTCGAAATCCCACAGGTAACGCCAGAAGAAGTAAAGAAAGCCTTAGGAGCTATGCAAAGGCGGAAGGCAACTGGGGAGGATCAGGTAACAGCAGATTTGTTGAAGGATGGTGGTCAGATTGTTCTAGAGAAACTGGCCACCCTGTATACGCAATGGCTCATAACCTCGAGCGTACCGGAATCTTGGAAGAACGCTAACATAATCCTAATCCATAAGAAAGGGGACGCCAAAGACTTGAAAAATTATAGACCGATCAGCTTACTGTCCGTTGCCTACAAAGTATTTACTAAGGTAATCGCAAATAGAATCAGGAACACCTTAGACTTCTGTCAACCAAAGGACCAGGCAGGATTCCGTAAAGGCTACTCAACAATAGACCATATTCACGCTATCAATCAAGTGATAGAGAAATGTGCGGAATATAACCAACCCTTATATATGGCTTTCATTGATTACGAGAAAGCGTTTGATTCAGTCGAAACCTCAGCAGTCATGGAGGAATTACGGAATCAGGGTGTAGATGAGCCATATGTAAAAATACTGGAAGATATCTATAGCGGCTCCACAGCCACCGTAGTCCTCCACAAAGAAAGCAACAAAATCCCAATAAAGAAAGGCGTCAGACAGGGAGATACGATCTCTCCAATGCTATTCACAGAATGTTTACAGGAGGTATTCAGAGACCTGGAGTGGGAAGAATTGGGGATAAAAGTTGATGGAGAATATTTAGCAACTTGCGATTCGCTGATGATATTGCCTTGCTTAGTAACTCAGGAGACCAATTGCAATGCATGCTCACTGACTTGGAGAGGCGAAGCAGAAGGGTGGGTCTGAAAATTAATCTGCAGAAAACTAAAGTAATTGTGAAGAAGAAGACGCGCCTCGCGGCACAGACACATCGCCAACGCGCGGCTCGGCCCCGCTCGCGCTGTTGATTACTGTCGCCTTTTTTGGACAGTGCTTCGGGCTGTCTCGCCGTTCCCGGTCGCCGCGCTTTTGCCTTAGGAGCCGCCAATAAACCTCTTCTCAATTGGTGGAGGTGCTGGGACTCAAACCCCGTCGCTTGTAACCCTGGAGCTGCGATCAAGAACGCTATCGCCCGCCATGACCGACAGCTCATCCCAAACGGCGCCGACGCCACAGTCCGTCACTTGCACCGGCGTTGCACGACAACGCGACCCCAAGATCTTCAGCGGTGCAGACGACGACGACGTAGAAGACTGGTTGGCGTCATATGAACGGGTGAGCGCGCACAACAAGTGGGATGATCCAGCGAAGTTAACCCACGTCATCTTTTATCTGGCTGGTGTTGCCCAACTCTGGTTTCACAACCACGAAAGTGACTTACCCACATGGTCAATCTTCAAGACAACCTTTACAGAAGTGTTCGGCCGACCCGCTGTTCGCAAACTGCGCGCTGAACAACGCTTGCGCGCCCGAGCACAGCAGCCGGCAGAAACATTCACGAGCTACATTGAAGACGTCGTGGACCTGTGTAAACGAGTCAACGCGGCAATGCCCGAAGCTGAGCGAATTCACCATATACTGAAGGGCATCGATGACGGCGCTTTCCAGATGCTTCTAGCCAGGAATCCGCGCACTGTGTCCGAAGTCGTCAGCCTATGCCAAAGTTATGATGAGTTACGGAAGCAACGCGCTTCGACGCGGCGTGCTCTGGGCAGCGACGACTTGGTGGCAAGCCTTGACAGCATGTACGACTCATACTCATTACTCCAACGGGTCAAGGACTTCGTGCGTGAGGAAGTTGCCCGCCAACTTTCTTTAGTCCCCTTCACTCAGGAGCCCACCTCCCGTCTTCCAAACGCGCTCCGCACTCTCATCTCCGAAGAGGTCGCTCAAGTTGTCCCTTCCGCACACCATCAGCCGCCTGCAGCCACGAATCTCAACTCTGCTCTGGCAGTGCAGCCTGTCGCGACTCCTCCCACCTATGCGCAGCCAGTCCTGCCTGTGGCTGCGCCTCTTACGTACGCGCAGGCAGTACGCAAGCCTCCGCCTGCGTCTTTCGCGACCCATTCCCAACCGGCGCCACCGGAAGCCCATGCTTCATCTTGGACCGCACCGAGAGCTAATCCTTGGAGGACGCCTGATAATCGTCCCATCTGCTATTCTTGCTGCACTCCTGGACACGTCGCCCGATATCGCCGACGTCGGCCTCAAGCGTTCGGCGACGCCTCTCGGCCCTTCCAGTACGGCAGCCAGCCCTTTCGCCAATAGGCCACTCCTTCCCACCAACCGTATGCTCGTGCTGACCTTCCAGAATTTCCTTCGCGTCGCTCGCCATCCCCTCGCCGACGCTCGCTCTCCCCAATGCGTCGGCGACCCGCACCACCTGACCAGGAAAACTGAACGTCGCAGTTCAAGAGGCAAGAACTGCGCCCCATTCGAACTGCCTAAGTCCTCGCGCCTGTCCTGCTAACGTGGTCGAAATTAGTGTAGAAGGTGTTCCTGCATTCGCTCTTGTGGATACCGGCGCAGCCGTTTCTGTGATAGCCGCCAAACTGTGCCGTTCGCTGCGCAAGGTGACCACGCCGTTTTCTGGACTGTCGCTTCGTACGGCAAGCGCTCAGCACGTCACTCCGCACGCAGCCTGTACTGTACGTGTGCTTATTCACGGCATTGTTTACATAGTCGAGTGCATTGTTCTTCCCACCTGCTCGCATGACGTCATCCTCGGATGGGACTTCTTATCCCGTCATAAAGCCGTGATCGACTGCGCACGCGCCGAAGTTGAATTTTCCCCTTGTGACGCACCCTTGCACGAAGATTGTGACCGCCCTTCTAAACTTACCGTGCGCGAGGACACAGATATTCCACCTGGCTCCTTCGATCTCGTACCCGTCTCTTGCGATGCCATCACTGATGCAACGGTCCTCTTCCCACCTTCCGACGTCTTCATGAGCCGTAAATCTCTGCGACTACCCTTCGCAACACTTGACATGGCTGGCGGCTGTAGCAATATATACTTTTGCAATCCCCTCTGTGCGCCTATTACATTGCTCGTTGGTGAATGCCTTGGCATCGTGGAATTCCTCGACTCTTCGTCTTTGGTTGACGTCCCCGGAGACTCTTTTGATGTCGACTCCGGCCAGTCGTCTTCGATTTCCGCGCTTGAAGAGACGTCCAAGGATGCTTTCTCGCGTGCCATCGCCGATACCCTCACACCTGCCTGCGATACCTTCACACCTGTGAAGAAGAAGACGCGCCTCGCGGCACAGACACATCGCCAACGCGCGGCTCGGCCCCGCTCGCGCTGTTGATTACTGTCGCCTTTTTTGGACAGTGCTTCGGGCTGTCTCGCCGTTCCCGGTCGCCGCGCTTTTGCCTTAGGAGCCGCCAATAAACCTCTTCTCATAATGTTTAACAGTCTCGGAAGAGAACAGCAGTTTACGATAGGTGGCGAGGCACTGGAAGTGGTAAGGGAATACATCTACTTAGGACAGGTAGTGACCACGGATCCGGATCATGAGACTGAAATAACCAGAAGAATAAGAATGGGCTGGGGTGCGTTTGCCAGGCATTCTCAAATCATGAACAGCAGGTTGCCGCTATCCCTCAAAAGGAAAGTGTATAACAGCTGCGTGTTACCAGTACTCACATATGGGGCAGAAACCTGGAGGCTTACGAAAAGGGTTCTGCTGAAATTGAGGACGACGCAACGAGCTATGGAAAGAAGAATGATGGGTGTAACGTTAAGGGATAAGAAAAGAGCAGATTGGGTGAGGCAACAAACGCGGGTAAATGACATCTTAGTTGAAATCAAGAAAAAGAAATGGGCATGGGCCGGACATGTAATGAGGAGGGAAGATAACCGATGGTCATTAAGGGTTACGGACTGGATTCCAAGGGAAGGGAAGCGTAGCAGGGGGCGGCAGAAAGTTAGGTGGGCGGATGACATTAAGACGTTTGCAGGGACAACATGGCCACAATTAGTACATGACCGGGGTAGTTGGAGAAGTATGGGAGAGGCCTTTGCCCTGCAGTGGGCGTAACTAGGCTGATGATGATGATGATGCCCACCGCATGTTTCTCCGAATGCTTACTCCAATAGATGCCGCATGAAATAGTGGAAAACCTACTGCGCAAGATATTGCACCAGCGCTTGTATTACTGATTCGCATTTTGAATGAAACTGCAATTTTTTATTTGTATTGCATGACTGTACAAAGCAATTGTTGTCAGTTATGTTCCCTTTACTTGAGCCCAAATTCTAGGCTAATCATTAGCGAGCTGCATCGCCTTCGCAATATACAGATAAGTTCCTTAATAATATTTGTAATGGCTTAATTGGAAGCTCGACTAGCACGCTACTCGAGAAGAATGCGATGACACATACACATGGCATTCACACAAATTGCAACTTCGGTCATGTATTCAGCGCGTAATACACCTACAGAAGTTATTCCTGTAGTGAAAATGTATACGCACGAGCACACTGAAGCCAACTAAACCAAATTCTGTGATGAATTATTTCGTAAATAAGTTTGTGTAAAATTATTCTAAGTCAGGTTGTTACCTGACAGGTTCACAAACGAGTGGTTCTTACGTACGAGTAACCTTGTTAATTCGGACTATGACTGGCTGACGACTGTTTCAGTCTCACGAATAACGCGCGGCTTTGAGTAGCGACAACATGATGCATATATATTCATCACAGTACCACGTCGCCTGACAACGGCTCCTAAAATTTTGCGGCACGCGTTGTCTGTGCTTTTTCACTGATCCAAGTGTATTCCATGTGGTCAATGGGCTCACGGGATTACCCCTTGATAGCTCAAAACACGAGCGCCTGAAACGTTAATTTCTGTTCCTCGGCGGCTGAGACGGTGGAGTCAGAAGCTCTCGGCGTACGCCTGTTGCCCTCGTTAACCCGTGCGACGCTCTCCGCCTCGCCTGAACGCCTTTTCCTCCGCTAGGCATCGCCGTCGTCTCCGCGCGTACCACGATCTCCTGCGCCGTCTTCTCTTTTCTATCTCGCGGGTCTTCGGGGGCGTTTAATTAGCCCGAAAGCCGAGGGATCGGCCAACCATGACACCCAGCAGGCTCGTTAACGTGTGCAGTGCGAGAGTTTCCAATGCTCGGAGGAGGACCGGAATTCCGACAAATTAGGTCGTCGCCGCGTCTGCCCATTTGTCGTCGCCCACACCTTCTCGCAGGCCTGTTTCATTTAATTCTTCACGGTCTTTCTTCGCATTCTACTTGATCTTTATTCGCTTTTTTTGTTTCCTTTTTGATGAAGTGCTTCTTTTATCCCACGTCTCTGATTCACTCTGTTATTTGCTGGAATTTCGGTCAGGGATAAGAAAGAAGTGCTTGCCCGTTTACCTAAAAGCATGGCGCAACGTCTTGTCAGCAGCGTCAGTTCTGTCGCTATGTCAACAGCCTGCAGCTATAAGAATAGACACGGCACACTGTGGCTATGCAACCATATAGTCGCAGAATATATACATCTATATTGCGGCCAAGTAGATGCGACAACCTTGTACATTATAAACCTTTTACATTATACGTTATAGCTAGTGACAGGGTAGTTACAGGATGTTAAAGTTGTTTGTAGGTAGAGAAAGTTGTCACCATTTGCAATATAGGTTAATCAATCAGACAATCAATTTTACTATCTCTTGTTAGGATCGAATTTTACAGGTTAAGAATAGGAACACACTGCTATGTGAAGCCTGGTCTGACCTCCCCTGCTACCAATTTCAGAAGTGTGACCTAAAAGTAACCTTTCTTAGAACATACAACCTTTCTTAGAAGTACATGACACGAAGTTGTTCAGGTTCCGTTTTATTCAAGACGCTAACTAAAGCCCCACGTTTCATTTTTTCTTTGCAGCCGCTAGAAATCATCAGACCTTCTACAGCGCATCGCAAGCTTCTGACAAGAAAGGTAAAACAAACTCCTAATAACGCTGTTTTATACAGAATAACATTCTCAACCACCTTGGCAGTTCTGGATATGTAATTGGCTACCGAAAAAATGAATTTATTCACTAGAAAAGCCACCAACGTCGGTCGAACATGCTGAAATAACGTGGGAGAAAATAATTCGTTCTATCCTGTCTCTATGCGCATGACACTTTCGTGCAACCTACATGCTCAAGAACGAGTATAGTACGCAGACGATTTATTATTAGCTGCATTGCACCGCTAACTGCCCAGTTCCAAAAATAGAAAATCTAAACCGCATCTGATCCGGAAGCGATGTCTCACTTTGGCAAAATCGGGGAAGAGGTCGGATTTGCGGCGAAGGGTTTTTTTTTCACGCATTAAATGCGCCTTTCATTAGGAAAAGGAGGAAGTCCAGGAGGAGGAGAGGAAGAGAAGGAAAGATAAAAAAGTTTCGCATTATTTAGATTGGCTGGCTACCCAACAGGTTTTCCATCAGGTGTGTTTCGCTGTGCTAAGGAGAGTGTGCCTGACAGATGGCAAAGATGCATCTGTCCTATAGATTGGAACAGCAACGCAGAATGTGAACACAAATCGCAATGGTGAGCAGTGCTGCATGTCTTGCCTGCAGCTGTGAAGAGAACATCTACCACTTCTTGTGTCGCAGTCCTCCATTTGAATTACAAAGGCAGACACTCCTTAACGCAATGACTGGACAATGACTATGACAATGACGTAGCAATGACTGGACGACCGGCCGCTGTCTGTGCGGGTGCTACTGCAAGACCGTCTGCATCGCTCGTGGGCCAACAGGGCCGCGGTGCTTGTTAACACGGGGTGACTGGCCTGCAGCAACGTCCTTGACTGCATGTCCGTGCGCGCTCACCCATTCACCACCCGTCCTTCCCTTCTTTTTTTCTTTCTGCTCCTAGATTTCCCTCCTCCGGCGTCAAGCAGGCGCTTTTCTGGCGAACATCCATCGCCTTATATCTTTCCTTTCTCCGTCTCCTAGCAGACTTTCGCAACTAATAACAACCTATTTATTTCTGTCAGGTGCAGAAATGGTACAAGCCCTGTTCGCTGGGCTTGTACCAAGCTGATGGTAGCGTCAGAAAGGCATCGTTCATTTTGTAAATGCATCAGTATTTTTCTGGGTCACATGTGGACAAACACTTATCTGTATTTTGCTGGATACGGATCTCTTGTCAAGGTCTTTCAAAGCTTGGCAGCCGGTGGTTTGCGCGTTGCATGTGGACAGAATGCAGGCTTATTTTTTTTTAGATGTCACTTAACCGTAGATGTCGCCTTTCATATCTACGAGAAAACAAGAAAAACCACTGAGCACAGGCGCAGGCATGGATCTAGCGAATTTTTACAGCTCTTGTTGCCTCTTGGTAGCTAGTGCTTTGAGCCAATTGGAGCCTGCTAGCTTCCGGCATGGCTTGGATAAGAATTGGTGCTTCTGACGAGGAGGCGCAGAAGAAGTGGCGTGCCGAGGAAGCGTCCTGCAGTGGTCATAAAATTTGTTGCCTTTCGCAATGGGCCAGCCAATTCATCCCGTTTTCAAGTTACACGGACACGTTGTACTACCTGATAGAACTCTGCGCAACCCTAAACGAGGCTAGAAAGCCAGCTACACGCAGAATACTTCTCATAACGTTTATGCCCACAGTGCTTGAAATATGCGTAATTTTAAAGATATAGTCTTTCTTAGCAAGTTACCACCACTTTTCCGTGTCGGATATGTTTCTAGCGTTGTTCGTGGGCCGATCCTGAAGTTTGCGCAGCCTAAAAAGCTGGCCGATATGTGCCCATGGGACCACTGGTTGCCGTAATGTTTCCGATATATATAAGAATAAAAGGCTGGCATTCCAATGTGACACCATTGAACGAGTTAGTTCGCATAAGATCTTAGGGGTATACTTTGATGAGCATCTGAATTGGACTACACATAACCCACCTCAGAAAAATCTTATCAAGAACAACAGGCCTTTTGAATAAAGTAAGAACCTGACTTCCGAAATGGTTTAAGAGGAAGCTTTAGCTCGGGTGCTCCTATATAAGTCCATGTAAAAGGATAATTCGTTTTTATCGGCAACCACTGCACCAAATTTGATAATGTTTGTTGCATTCAAAAGAAAAAACTTAAAATCTAGTGACTGTTGCTTTCAAATTTTCGATTTAAATTGTCGATTTTTTATTAAAAATTAGCAAAAATGTTACATTTTCTGAAAACAAACCTGTCAATTTTACAACTCAGTAACTCAGCAATAAAAAATGATATCACAATTCTGTGAATTGAATTGAACAGTACATCTAAAGCGGACAAGCTTGATATGTCACACATGATTGCCAAAAATTTAGTAATATGGAAATACAACTTTTTCAGAACTTTTGTACACCACATAACGAATTCACGTAAGATATCAATGGGCATGTCGAATTTGTCCGCTTTGAATGATCTAATAGATGCCGTTTACGGAATCGCGATATATGCTTTTGATACAGAGTCATTAATTTGTAAACATGGTGCTCCTATTTCTTTTTAACTTCCCAATTTTTTTAATATTCTTCTAACAAAATTAAAGCCCTAAATCGAAATTGCGCTACCAACAGCCACTAGAACTTAACTTTCTGTCCTAAATACAATAAAATTCATTAACATGGCCCAGAGGTTATCTCAGAAAAGCGTTTCTGCGTTTTACATGTATTTGAGTAGGCGACATCGGAGTTGTACACGAGTTAAAGATTCCTCTTAAATGCCAAATGTACTACGCCATGATTTTCTCTAGGTTAAGCTACTGCATTTTAGTTTGGCGCACCACTGGCAAGGGTAATCTTCTACAGCTTCTTCTTCTCCAGAAGAAGCCCATCACCGTTTATAGAAAATTTATATTACTATAATCACACCCAATCTTATTTTCTAAGCCACAAAATTCTGACGGTATATCAGGCATTCCATGAACGTCTCGCAACATCGATATTTAAAAGCATAAAAGAGAATTCAACATTTCTGACACTCGCCGTGGTTGCTCAGTGGCTATGTTGTTGAGCTACTGAGCACGAGGTCGCGGGATCGAATTGCGAGGCGAAATGCGAAAACCACCGTGTACTTAGATTTAGGTGCACGTTAAAGATCCCCAGGTGGTCGAAATTTCCGGAATCCTCCACTACGGCGTGCCTGATAATCAGAAAGTGGCTTTGGTACGTAAAGCTCCATTATTTAATTTTTAATTTCAACATTTCTGGAAACCTACAGACGTCCAGAGTGTGGTTATCAATTAAGGCACGCAGCTTACGTACAGGCAAGAACTAGAATTACATATGGCATGCAGTCAGTACATTACTAAGCTGTAGCACTCCTCAATATGTCTCATGTACACACGCATTGTTTCAATGGCCATGTGCGTTCTAATAATGTAATCTTGAGCAACTGCAATACCTTCAGTCGTTGACGCACTCCCCGGTAGACCAAGGCATATCTTGAGGGCTTGGGCTTGGATGCTTTGGATTATATTCACGTTAGTTCTGCAGGTCTTGGAGATGATGGGTAGGCTGTACCACAGGAATCGAATAAAGAGGACCATGTATAGTTCTAACATAGCTTGTATTGACACTGCCCAGGTCTTTCCTGCTAAAAACTTAAACATATGGCAAATTTCTGTCAGGTGCTTTCTCAAATAATTCACATGAGAGGTTCCGGAGAGATGTTTGCCAGTGACCACCCCCAAAGATATGTGACTTGTGCTGTACGAGACCAGCTGTCCGTCGGCAGATATAACGTATGGAGACATTTGTTTTCTGGCAAATGGGGCAAACTGTACACTTTTCACATGAAAACTGAAGTCCTTGTTCTCGAAGGTAGGATATGGCTGCCTTCTGAAGCCGCGAGCGAAGCTGCAGTCGTGTCGCACCCGACGTTCAAATACAAATGTCGCTAGCATAGATAGAGAGCCTAACGGTGCACACTTTGCCCGGACCTCTACCCATCACTTCGCATGCAAGTCTCCCAATAGAAAGGCCCCGCACGACATTCAGTGCAACTGTTTTTGCGCACCGTGCCTCTCTTAGGTTACGCACCTGTGGCAAGACCTTTGATTCCTCCATGGTTTGTGAGCCGTACTCAAGTAAACCTTACAATCCCAGGACTTCAGAAAACGCCCGACACGCCAGCATCAACATTCAAGCAACTTTACTCCGCTTGTACAACAAATACAGTGACTGCACACACGTCTATACTGATGGCTCAACTACATCAATCAGTTCCGGTGGCGCTGTAGATATACCAACAATGGGAATAACCCAGTCGTTCAACATTTCCCATATCACTACGTCTATAACTGCAGAGCCTCCAGCTCTGCGCTACGCGCTTCATGTGATGAATGCTGAAAGCCTTCGAAAATGGACCGTCTTCTGAAATTCAAGGTCGGCCTTGCAATGTGTGCAGTCGTTTCTCTGACATGAAACTCAGGATCAGCTCACGTGCGAAATTGTGGAACTTGTCCACCACTCGAGAGAAAAAGGCCATGATATATATTTTCAATGAATACCAGGTCATTGCGGCATCATTGGAAATGATAACGGAGATAAGGCAGCTCGGACGTTAAACGCAGAAGACCACTGCGTCCCCATTCCTCTCTCAAGGACCGACGTTGAGAGACAACTTCGCATTCTAGCACCCACGTGCTCCTTAGCAAAGTGGAATACCGCACATACAAGGCGCTCAAGAATGCGCAGACAAAACCCTTCACTGCAGCTCAGACCTCCGGCCGGACTGCACCGACGTGAAGCGTCTCTCCTGTGTCGTTTGTGGCTGAGAGTTGCCTTCACGAAAGCTTACTCAGCACTAATTGGAATGGCTGATAGTCCTGCATCTGATTGCGGATGCAAGGAGAACATTTACCACATATTGTGCCACTGTCCTCAATTTCAAGCACAGACAATTTTGTGAAACACATTGAGGAAACTAAACGATCGTCCTCTGAGTGAAAAGAATGTATTAGAGCACCATCCACATCGGTCATCGACTTAGAAGGCATTGAAGGCACTTTTGTGCTTTCTGAGAACGTCTGGCTTGCACGGGCGGCTTTGACTCAAGTACTGTCCGTGCACGTCTCTATACCCTCTCTCTCCCTTCTCTCTCCTCCCCTTCGCCCTTCCCCGTAGGGTAGCCAACTAGACTCTTGACTGGTTCAACATCCCTGCTTTCATTATATCTATCTATCTATCTATCTATCTATCTATCTATCTATCTATCTATCTATCTATCTATCTATCTATCTATCTATCTATCTATCTATCTATCGATCTATCTATCTATCTATCTATCTATCTATCTATCTATCTATCTATCTATCTTGTATTTGCACTCAGGGATGGTTGAAACAACTTACAGTTGTAAATCCCATTCATAATATACAAAACGCTAAAAAGGCTTCTCCTATATTAACGACAGCTAATGGTGCTCTTGCTTAATCTGTAACTGCGAACGTTCGTTGTACGACTTTCATAGCATATATCAAACAGTTCAATCAAATGGCTATATATTGAAAGTTATTTGAAATTGAGCAAATTTTGTCGTGTGTTACATTCAGAATTTTATGTATTTCTATTGTGTATTTATATATGTATATGGTTGTGTATGTGTCTATCTTTAGTGTATATAATTGGGTATGTATAGATATCTGAGTACATGCTATGCATAATATGTAAATATGTATTTAGGTAAAATCGGTAGAATACCCGCATCCTGCTGGCTGCTGTATGCAGCGTGGAGGGATGAAGTCCAATCAGGCGACATCTAGTCGCCTTTAACTTCATTCCTTGGTAGAAGGGCTTTAGCTGATTATAGTGATCATGCATTGTAAGTTACATTGTACGTTTATGTCTTTCTGCCAAAATAAACTTTCCTATCATAATACATGTATACATTCCGTACATCATCATCATCATCATCAGCCTGGTTACGCCCACTGCAGGGCAAAGGCCTCTCCCATACTTCTCCAACAACCCCGGTCATGTACTAATTGTGGCCATGCCGTCCCTGCAAACTTCTTAATCTCATCCGCCCACCTAACTTTCTGCCGCCCCCTGCTACGCTTCCCTTCCCTTGGGATCCAGTCCGTAACCCTTAATGACCATCGGTTATCTTCCCTCCTCATTACATGTCCTGCCCATGCCCATTTCTTTCTCTTGATTTCAACTAAGATGTCATTAACTCGCGTTTGTTCCCTCACCCAATCTGCTCTTTTCTTATCCCTTAACGTTACACCTATCATTCTTCTTTCCATAGCTCGTTGTGTCGTCCTCAATTTGAGTAGAACCCTTTTCGTAAGCCTCCAGGTTTCTGCCCCGTAGGTGAGTACTGGTAAGACACAGCTATTATATACTTTTCTCTTGAGGGATAACGGCAACCTGCTGTTCATGATTTGGGACTGCCTGCCAAACACACTCCAGCCCATTCTTATTCTTCTGATTATTTCCGTCTCATAATCCGGATCCGCCGTCACTACCTGCCCTAAGTAGATGTATTCCCTTACGACTTCCAGTGCCTCGCTGCCTATTGTAAATTGCTGTTCTCTCCCGAGACTGTTAAGCATTACTTTAGTTTTCTGCATATTAATTTTTATACCCACTCTTCTGCTTTGCCTCTCCAGGTCAGTGAGCATGCATTGCAATTGGTCCCCTGAGTTACTAAGCAAGGCAATATCATCAGCGAATCGCAAGTTACTAAGGTATTCTCCATTAACTTTTATCCCCAATTCTTCCCAATCCAGGTCTCTGAATACCTCCTGTAAACACGCTGTGAATAGCATTGGAGATATCGTATCTCCCTGCCTGACGCCTTTCTTTATTGGGATTTTGTTGCTTGCTTTATGGAGGACTACGGTGACTGTCGAGCCGGTAGAGATATCTTTCAGTATTTTTACATACGGCTCAGCTACACCCTGATTCCGTAATGCCTCCATGACTGCTGAATGCCTCCATTCCGTACATAAAGATAAGCAACTTTTTTGGTGGCAGGATTCGAACAGAAGACCCGTCCAACAGCAGCCCAATGCTACAACCGCTAGGCCAAATACGCATACCTCAACACCGGAATAGGAGGAGCAGGAGGAGGAGGAAATAATTTTATTGTGCGCCCTGCGAGTTGGTGGGGAGGGCCGAAAGCCCCGCCTAGGTGACGGCCAGGAGTTCTTGGGTCCTGGCGGCATCCTCGGCCCGCTGGACGGCCCATAGTTGATCCTCGAGGGCGGGGCTGAGCAGCGCGGCTTCCCAGCGCGTGCGAAGGCTGCGGCTATAGGCCGCGTTTACTTTATTGTTATGTATCCCTCGGCATTCCTATAATATATGCTCCAGAGTGGCTCTGGATTCACATGTTTTGCATTTGTCCGTTGGATATACATCCGAATATATGATGTGCGAGAGCGCAGGATTCGGATACGTCCTAATTTGTAACTGCCGCCATGCGAGAGACTGCTTTTCTTGTCAATTTTGCGTGAGGTCACAGGAATACGCACCTCTGTAAATATAGAATTTCCCGCGTGCAAACCAGCGCGTACAAGCGCTTCGCCCGTTTTATTGCAATATCGATTACATGAACATAATATTCCTCGGGATTTCTCGCCGTCGTTGATACTCACACATAAAAAAGCAGTTTTATTTAGTTTTAACAAGATTTCTGAAGAACATTACTCACATTAGCTCTACGATTTCCCTTTGCGTCAGAATTACAGCGTCCGGTGGCGAAAGCTGTTTGTGTTCCAATCGCACAGACTGGCGCCCAGCAGCTGTATTCCAAACCCTCAGGTTAGACAGCGTTGCTTGCTGGAACGCATTGTAACAAAGCTATGCAGACCCGATAAGCTTGTGGCATCGTTTTCCCACACGTGGTAGACATGGTAGCACCTCTCCGTGCGCGGTCCCTGCAGCGAAGCACTTGACGTCCCTCACATCGCGCAAGCATGCCATACGTGTTGCCGGAACACCCCGGTCGAGTAGCTCCAGCGAAACGTTAATGGCACTGAAGCAAGGCGAGCACGCATGCGCCCCAAGACCATTGCGTAATCCAGACGCAGGAACAACGTGCTGCTGCGTTTGCGACGCACGCTGAAGGTCAAAGTCGGAGGCACCCCGGAAACGGGAGGCCAACGGCGATGTGGGTAAAGCCTTGTAGTTGAAAAGCGCGAAACGGACGCAGATCGTGCCCGCCGTGTGCACGCTGCAGTACGCAAGGCAAGTTCATCGTGCCACGAAAGGCACGAGCCTTATTTGGTGTAATATTCCTGCAATTGGCTGCCGCATTCATTTGCTCGCCCTTATGCCAAAACTCATTTCCTAAATAAGTAAACAAAAATTGTCAAATGACCCGATTCGAACAAAGGCCCTCCAGCACAGAAGCCCGATAGTGTAACTGATACACCAGGGATGCTTTTAGCACACGACAGCGTGCATCATAATCATACCGTAGACTTAGCATCTAAAACTTCGTAAATTAAAAAAAATTAATAAGCACGTCATTATATGTCAAAACGTGGGCTGATCCTGAAAATTGTGGTGTAAAAACGTCTGCTGAAACCGAAGATAGCGCAGATAGATGATCATCTTACTTCACCCAGTCGACGGGTGACACGACAGAGTCCGATGCGCTTAGTGACCCCGCCCCTTTCTCACCCCCAACTCTCTCAGGCAGACTTTATCTTTCATCGACTCCACCTGAAGGTTGAATCACCTTGCAACTTTTATTTCGTCATAAACTAGTAGCAAAGAACTTCAGGATTTCTGCCACGGGCACTCGCGCACATCAAGATGACTAGTGCCATGAAAGGGGAACGGTGGCAGTGCAGAAGACAAGAGCTGTCGATACTGCCGCCTATTCAGGCTGTTTTCTCAAGATCAGGTATAACGAGGAGAATAGTGCAGCTGTTCCTGTAAGAGGCAGAGTTGCGACCACTGTAACGCTTATTCGCTCAGACATATTGTCACTCGGTCGTTCAGTAGGTGTCAGTCAGCCCCTCTCTCATTCGTGAACGCGAGTCATCCCGTTGGTCATTCCTCACCGGAATGGCCAACATTGCCGCACGCGTACTATTGCGGGTATGACGAAATTACAGAGCAGATTCCTTGCCACTTTTATCATTCGGCTCTCAGCAATATTGCTGTACGAAATGAAGTCTGAGCCGCTTAGACAGCACACGGTTCTCGGAAGCAAACATCGTGGGACATTGGTCTAAGGATTATTGTACGCTCAAGGCCACTAGGGCACTATGCGTTTTTAATTAATTATGGGGTTTTCAGTGCCAGAACCACGATCTGATAATGAGGCACGCCGTAGTGCAGGACTCCGGATTAATTTTGACTACCTGGGTTTCTTTAACGTGCACCTGAATCCAAGTACACGGGTGTTCTTTTGCATTTCGCCCCCATCGAAATGCGGCCGTCGTGGCCGGGATTCGATACCATGACCTCGTGCTCAGCAGCGTAACACCAAAGCCCCTAAGCAACCACGGCGGGTCACATTCCTGCGCTTCTTGAAGGCAACTAGGATATACGAGCGCTTGTGACTATACGTGAATGAATATCCCCCCTCCCCATCTGCGGTGTTGCGCATACTTCTTCCTTCTTATTTTCATTTATGCTGTTTCCACATGTAGGGTAGCCAACAGGGCGCGACCATGAGTAACCTCCCTGTCTTTTCTTCTTCATCTCGTCCTCTCTCTCATTCACCCACAACTGAGGAAATTTAGTGCTGTTGGGTGCCGAGTATAAAGAGGCGGCATGAGTAGATTGGGGACAGTGGTGCGAGTTCGAATCGGGGCTCGTGATTCGGGCCGTTAGTCATCGCCTACTCGTTTCTAGCTTGGAGGAATGTGTGACGGGTATTGGATCGATCTTTTCACCCCGTGCTCTCTGCACCCCGTGTCCCTGTGCGTTCAAGCCGCACCCACGAGGCCAGGAATGAGAAAACCCGTCGAAACAAAGGGCGACCATTGGAAGAATACGAAAGGCCCTGAGAGAGGAAATGGGATAACGTAATAACGAAACGGGGGGGGGGGGGGGGGGGAGGGCGCAAGGTAGAAACAGAATGCGTCAGATGGGGTGAAAGCGAAGGCGCATAACGCGATCAGCAGGACGCATCTAGGGAAGGGGAGGACGAAGGAGAGGGACGCCGGGTAGCGGTGCGATTTGCTTCGGCCGGCTTTGCTTTGCCGGCAGCGTCTCTCGGGAAGCGCCGTACGCGGCCGCGCGCTGCATGACGCCATAGCGCGCTGCTGAGAGCCGGATAAATGGAAGCCGAGTAAGAACAACATAAAAACGAAAACTGAGGCTAATCTGCCCTCTTGCGTCGCCGTTTTCCCTTTCGAAACGTTCGTTCTCTCGCCCTTTTTTTATCGTTACTTTTCTGTTACTTGACTGACGAGGATATAAAAGTCAATTTTAACGCGAGAAAGTGGGAGCTCGCTCCTTCATGTATTGTGTAAGATTTGAATGCGCGGCACATTGTGCGAACAGGTTGGCAACCGGAGTTGTTGGCCGAGGAACGGGCCCATAAACATTCCGCAAACCTAGCTGAGTTTACCGACAAAATTGCCCGAAAATAACTAGCTCTACTAATAAGTATATTGACAAAAAAAGAACTGAAAGCCCGACCAGATGGGCTTCCGTCAAAACCTTGACTTCCATAACGTATTGCATGTAACAAGCCCTAATCTAGGTTTCTATTAATAAAGCATGTTCTTTTTTCTTTATTTACATGCGAGTTTTCTTTTTTATTTACTCACGAGATTACATTCAGGCGGCGCCGGCTACTCTTTTGCCTCAAGTAAATTTGGCGTTTCTAACATATGCTGCTTTACACTCTGCTATTCTTATTCATGTAATATACACATAAAACGTACTATAAACGTGCATATGACCCATACACATATGCGCATATGACGTAACGTATACATACATATACCGGGCCCCGGCCGGAAAGTAAGAAATAAAGCGCCATTTATTTCGTATGTGCGTTCTAAACCTGCAAGTGCATATATATATATATATATATATATATATATATATATATATATATATATATATATATATATATATATATATATATATATATATATATATATATATATATCGGATGGCACCGATATTATGCACTCATGTAATAAAGTATATATGTTACATGTGTGCATACATGCACATTTATACACGAGGATTATAAACAACGCAACCTTAAACTGGCAATACAAAAGTGAGAACGGAACAATGCTACTTGTTAACACGCAAAACTCAAAATGACTAAGAATAAAACACTCATACGCAAAGCATGGTTCTATACCTAAAAAAAGAAGACAAAAAGTGAGGCCTTTTTTTTTTTTTTTTGCTGGTCAGTGTTCGTGCACCGGCCACTTATGAAAGCTATCACCGTGGTAACAAGGTGGCCACCGCAGTAATGACTATTCGCGAAAAGCAGTTATATTAGTCGGTCATGGCTAAAACCAGGTTTTCGACCTTTAAAAAAATTAATATTGCGTGTAACAGTATGAATGTTTCACCATGGTCGAATTTAGCCCAACAATTATGCAGGGTGGCTAAACAAAAGAAAAAGGAGCTAATAGCAGGGTCAGAGAAGGCATGAAATTAGGTCACTTTCAAGAACATGTAAACGTATCACTTGATCACTTTACGGGTTTTGACGTCGCAAAGCTGAATCTGCAATTTGAAGCATGTCAGACATTCGTTTACCTGATGGTACGTTCAACGCGCATCACAAATTCTGCACAAGCTTTCGTTATGTTTCTATTGAATCGGTTTTTGAATGCAGCTTTCTTGGGCAGGAAACTGACCCGCGGCCAATTTGTCCGCCGTGCAATGTCACAGTGGCTCAAGCACCGCAGTGGATTTTTGAAAGCATAACCTGCGGGTGGTTCTCACCAGAGATATTTCACGTTGTAGCTCACAGCTGTACACCTTTGGTTAGGGGACATCCTTGCGAGGACATTATTGGAAAACCAACATTCATGCAAGGCTCTATGCGTTTCTCTGGGTACTATTTCGTTACCCTTTCTTTTTACCCGATGTGCCTCGGAGAATCACTCCATTCAAGAGAAAATTCACGTTCTCCACGGTGATGTAAAAATGAGTGACGAGTACGTCTTTCACCGTTTTATGTATATGCTTTTTGTTGCGTGCCATTGGATAAATCAGAAATATTTTGCAGTCCTTAAATGTGCCCCTGCTCGGCCGATGGAAAACGACATTCATTGCCGCAAGAATTCAGCCTGTCGAATTTCTACATATGCTCCGCATCTAAGATGCACAAAGAGGGCTAAACATTATATAATACCACATACATTTGTGCTCAAGATTGTCGCTCTGGACAGAGGAAGCCTATTTATTTATTTATTTATTTATTTATTTATTTATTTATTTATAAGAAGGCACTCAATACAGCTCAGGACGATCAGTATTTATTACGTCGAGAGGGCTGGTGCTGCTATACATACGGGAACGGTAACGATATTCTGCTGTGAACATCCGTTTGAATTTCTCGAGCAGAAACCACGTTCCGCCCTAGGTATCAATATTTTACGACGCCAGGCGAAAAGTAGCAGGAAAAGCTACCCGGGTTGTCGTCCCCCGCCCTGTAAGTTCACGCACCATCCCCCACACCCGGTGGCCTGATGGCTGAACCTGCGTAATGCAACCGCCCTCGGTCAAGGGCAAGACGACAGCGAAGCTCCGAGAGACATCCCCGACATCCCGTAACATGGAAAATCCTCGCGGGGCCAGGATGATTGCGATAAGGCGCCACACAGTGGGTTCCGCGACATTTACGCTTAGGAGCTGCTTACGAGTACTGGAGGAGCCGGCTGGGCAAGGCAACGTGCTCCCCGTTGTGCAGTATTCGTTACCTATTAAGTAGATCACTTTGTTGGGTGATGTTGGGGCCAGAGTGCGCTGGAATTGATCGGGATGTACTGCAACGATGTGAGCTAAATAAAATGATTCCCTTTAAATCTGATACGGTTCTATTTTCCGCTAATGAAAAAGAATTATATGCCCCATTACGTCAAAATCCGCCGGCATAGTCAGCGTGACCGAAATATGGTACCCAAAATGGGCGACGGCGCAAAGAGTAAAAACACCCAAACGAATGATCTGATTGACGTCATATTCCTCTGAGAGGTTCCTGCAAGCAAAGTAAACTAATGGGTTGGAGAAGAAAATTCGGTAAATTTCGGTCTGGATAGGAATTGAACCCGGGCCTCCCGGGTGCGACACGAGCACGCTTCTACGACGACACGGTAGCTCCATGGTTCTGGCTGACTAAAGGTGTGACCTACTGCGTGCGTCACTGGGCACGTCACGGCGCAGCCAATGGGGGAGAAGGTGGCGCCACGTTATGAGTATATAACATGAGCGCGTTCATGGCGTTCGGAGGTGCACAAACGGTGCAACGCTTTCGCATCGCCTCACGTAAGCAGTCTTAAGTGTTTATGCCGATTTCGTTGTTTACATTTTACACAAGCAAAGGAACCTGTAAACAATGCGTAAGTGTTCGAGACCTTTGTTACCGTTGGTCTTAGTATTGCATTCTGTGTACATGACCCCATTCAGAAAAAACGGTCCAAGCACAGGAAAACTTCATTAGAGCTTTTTTTCAAGGCTAGCGCTCGTATTTTTGATGTACTTACACAAACTGCCGAAAATATCGTGACAGAGGGGAATGTGGCGCATGGTAACTGCTGAACGTCACAAAACCCTGTGGCTTTTGTTTCGTATGGCCAGTATGCCAAGTATGAAACTTAATAAAAGAGCCAGAAGCTGGACTCGCTACCCTCACGCTGGGCTCATTCCAACAGGATGCCTGCGAATGTACCACACTGCCAAGGCAATGTTGTGTCAAAAGAGTGGAGCATTGGCTGAGCAATGCACGATACTATGAAACAAGAAGCTGCCCTGGTCATCCCGAGGTGCAGCCAAGTAAGGACGAAATACGGAAGCGTCATTGCGTGCTGTCTGGCTGGGAGGCAGAGGGAAGGGGACAGTAGGTCCGGCAGATGGAACGCCTCCAAGGGTCGTGGGTTGTGGCTGTCTCGCCAGCTTGATGGCTGTGTAGTGCCCTGTTCCAGCCAGTGCGCCGGGGTAAAGAAGGCAGCTCCGAACTTGTGGGGAGCGCGGAGGCGTCGGACCAACGAGAGAGCGGGGCTCGCCGACACCCGAGCGTTTTGTGGGGAAGCCCACCACACCGAACCAGAAGCGACAGGGCACCCTCGCCAGACAGCGGAGCGACAGGTTTGTCTTGCTTGCGCAGGGACTGCTAGGACGGGGGATTCCAATCCCAACTTGAGCGCTAAGCGCCGCAGAGTGGTCAGGATAGAACGAAAGAGGGAGGCGGCGTTAGGCGTTGTTTTTGTTTCCACTGTGTTTTGCACGCGAACCTTAGTAAAAGGCAAGAAAACACAAAACATGAAGCAGGGCTTATAGCAGAGACGGGAGAGAGAGAGCTGGGGTGACGCGCACGCGTCTGGACTGCAATCGAATGAATCAGGGCCCAGTGTCTCCGAAAGGCGTGCGTGGCCGTCTCCTGGCTTTGTCAGAGCGTGGCTTGTACGTCCGGCACGGAAGCGGGGACCCGCAGAATGAAAACATAAACTTGCACCGCGCCATCTCACTTTTTCATGCGAGTCTCAGCTGGCGCACGCTTCCGCTTTTCGGAATGAATTTGGTCGGTCTCTGTCATCATCTCGGTCTCAGGGACGTCAAGGTGAGGACAGTCTGACCGGGCTAGATCGTGCATTTACTCTGCAGAAACTCCCAACACTTTCTGCGGTTTATCTGAAGTGCTTCTCTGCAACGGGCAGAAAAATAAGTGACGCCGTCTGTTTCAATTACGCTTTGTACTGCAAAATACATTTCTCAATTCCGTTCTCCCGCGTCTTTTAATTTAAAAGAGCGACATTTTTTTCTCTCTCCCTTTCTGAGAGATTTGTACAATACGCTAGCTCAAATAGGCCATAATGTCACGCATTAAAATGCAACAAGTCAATGATTCGTCTACTAAGTATTCTAAATTGCAAGTTCGTAGTCCCCTATGAAAGATCTTGCGGCCTGTTTGCCAAGTTCTGTTTTTATGGTATGAATGTATACACATGAATGAACTAATTTACACCAATAATTATCTCAAGACAATGAAAGTAAAAGACTTATAAGGTACATCACTTCCTTCTTAAAGCGAAAGCCTTAAGTGGCTCCTTGCAATGGCTCACACCCGACAGAAGCGGCGTCTAGTAGAGTGGTCCAAAAAATATCATCATCGAAGCGAGTGGCTTAAAAAAACTTGACGAGTGCTAGAAAAAAAAATATCCTCAGCAGCAATGGCTCATACCCGAAAAAAAACAGACAATCTGGAATGGCTCATACCCTCGTAAGCAAGCAAAGATGCGATAGCTGAATAAGAAAGAAAGAAAGAAAGAAAGAAAGAAAGAAAGAACCTTCAGATAGCGCATTAGGCCCTGCGTCGAGCACTGGAATTCATTGATTCTGAAAGACCTTGAAAATGGGCTGTGTTCTGTGATTCAAAACCGGCATTACAGTGCACGCAGTCAGTTCTCCGACACGGATGTCATGACCAATTGACGTACGAAGTCCTGAAACTTTACCATGATGTCCAACAAAAAGGCCACGAGGTCGTTTTTCAATTGGTACCTGGCCACTGTGGAATCAGTGGCAATGATTCCGCCGATAACGCTGCTCGCACAGCACATCAAGAAGAGCACAGCGTTCCAATTCCGCTTTCGAGGACTGACGCTGCAAGGCAGCTTCGACACCTGGCACGCAGTCTCACAGTGACTGAGTGGAACTCGCCGAACTTACGACTTACACGACTGCATCGACTAAACCCCTCCCTGCAACTCCGACCTGCACTCGGACTTCCTCGATGTGAAGCTACGCCTCTCTGTCGCCTTTGGTTAGGAGTTGCCTTCACAAAGGCATACTGTACATTAGTTGGAGTGACTGACAGTGCAGCATGCGAGGTCTGTGGCACCGAAGAAAACATTGACCACCTGCTGTGCCATTGTCCAAGATATGCCCTAGAGAGACAGGAACTTGCCAAAGCTTTCCAAAAACTGGGCAATCGGCCGCTTTCTGCGCAGGTGCTGCTGGAACACCGCCCCCATCAGCCGTCGGCCGATAAAGCGGGGAAGGCGCTTTTGTGTTTCTTAAGGACGACGGGTTTGTGCGACCATCTGTGACTATTATTGCAATTTCTGGAAAACCACACGCGTCAGTGAACTTGCCGAAATTTCCTTCTTTCCTTCCCTCATCTCTCTGCCTGTTATCTTTGCTTTCCCCCTTTCCCATTCCCCCGGTGTAGGGTAGCCAACCGGACGTTATTCTGGTTAACCTCCCTGCCTTCTACTTTTCTCTTTCCTCCTCCTGACCACTCCGATCGGATAAGTTATGCACTACCACGTGTGCAGCAGGCTTTCACCTTCACGTGTTACAGGAGTGTAACATGCTGCCAATTTTTTATTGCGCAAGTAGCAGCCTTTCCATCCGCTTGAAACACAACCCGGCAAAAGGTAAGGTTAACCGCCATAGTCGGATAACGTTAACTTTAGAAGTAACAAGAAAAAAATTATATTCTATATTGCATGAGACACCAAATATTTCCGGTTAAAAAAAATCTCGTTTTAACCACTTTCCTCAAGTGGAAATTATTTTCCGAAGCGTAGAATGAATTGCCATTATATAATCGAATGTAAGTTGCAATGAGTGTTTGAGACCGATATCAAAAACAAAATTTAGTAAATGACATTTTATCTTAGGAAACGAATTTCTATAAAAGGTGAATTTCCAATGACTGTTACAACATGATAATAGGTTCCGCGCCTAACGTGCTCTATAAACCCTATTTTTTTTTTTTTTGCCTCCCAATTTTTTCCTCCGAGCCTTCAAATCAATTCTACAACACGCTAATTTCACCGGACCTGTGCTGTTGACAACGGAAGTGGCAAAGCCCTGCTTGGCATTTCTATGAATTATAATTTTTTTAAATGCCCGCGTTGTTTGCTGCATAAGATAAAATAAACCGTGTCTTGCGTCCTTCTTGAACAGCCCAATCGCTGACAGAGCACGAATGTACACTACATACCATTATGAGCCATATGAAAGGGAACAGAAACGCGTAGAAAACGCCCTCAGACCCAGATATGGGTGATACGCAGTGGCCGCCGTCGGAAACAAAGTGGAAAGGGGGGACGCTGTTTTAACAACAGTTTGCACTCCCGCCGTGCGTCTGCAAAGTGCGGAACTTCGCATCGCCAGCAGGCAATGATAACACTGTCAAATATTGCGTGACTGCTAACTTTTTGCGCCGATTCTTTAGAAAAGGTAGCACTGCTACTTACTTCGATATTGATTTATGGTAAAACTTGTAAATCGGAGGAAAAAATGCGCTGTAAGGGTGAGTTCAAAATAAGTTTGTTGGCGCTTGTCGAATATTAAAAGATATTGAAGCAAATGAAATAATGCCATTCTTTGGGGCAGAGACGCGTAGAGAACCTCGCTGAATGTGGTATCACGCTGAAGGCACTTCCACTCATGTTATATTGCTTCCCATAGTTGGTCGGAGTAGGCTAAGTCTAGGGACCTCTTTGAAAAGTTCACTTTCATACGACCCCAAACGTGCTCTATAAAGTTCATGTC